>NC_040084.1:88712129-89015159 GCF_003369695.1 Bos indicus x Bos taurus | reverse complement strand
AGAAGAGGCCTATCGAGAGTTGGAAAAAAAATCACAAATGTGTGTCGGCCCAGACAGGTGTCTGGTGCCAGGCTGATATGCCTTGCCTGGAGACACTTCTAAGAAGCATTTTTCCATTGGTTACTGGTAGTTTGCAAACTTGACTGTCAACTAAGGAGTCTTTACAAATGTCTATGCCTAAACCACACCCTCAGATGTTCTCATTTCTGAGAAAAACCAGAGCATCATTTTTTTTTAATCTCCAGGTGAATTCAATATGCTACAAGAGTATCAAACCCCTTTGCTGTTCAGTAGCTAAATCGTGTCCAACTCTTTGCAACCCCATGGATTGCAGCATGCCAGGCTTCCCTGTCTTCCACCATCTCCCAGAGCTTGCTCAAACTCATGTCCGCTGAGTCAGTGATGCCATCCAACTATCTCATCCTCAGTCACCCCCTTCTCATCCTGCCCTCAATCTTTCACAGCATCAGGGTCTTTTCCAATGAGTCAGTTCTTCACATGAGGTGGACGAAGGATTGGAGCTTTAGCTTCAATCTTTCCAATGAATATTCAGGGTTGATTTCCTTTAGGATTGATTCCTCTGGATTAGATTAATCTGTTGTCACCATTTCTATACATCTGTCCCAATCGAAACCATTCCTGTGTCTCACACACATACAATCAAACCAGACCATGACATCGCTCTTTCCTCCCATTACTATTTTTGTACTTTACTTCCTGTTTCTTTCATTACATTGGCTTTAGCCTATTTTTTATTTTTTTTTTTACAAGTTTGCTATGTTGAACAGTAGTTTCCCTGGTGGCTCAGACGGTAAAGCGTCTGTCTACGATGCGGGAGATCCCGGTTCGATCCCTGGGTCGGGAAGATCCACTGGAGAAGGAAATGGCAATCCACTCCAGTACTGTTGCCTGGAAAATCCTATGGACAGAGGAGCCTGGAAGGCTACAGTCCATGGGGTCACTAAGAGTCGGACACGACTGAGCGACTTCACCTCATGTTGAACAGTACTGCTTAAGCGAACGTGTGAACTTTCATTAGTCGAAAAGAATAACTGCTGGGCAACCGTTCCAATGCCTGAAAAAAGAAAACTAAAACAATACAATATTCCAAGTTTATGCCAAGACTTCCTCCCTTTGCAAACTATGCTGCAGAAATTACATGGCGCACCCCGTTCCCAGAGCAAGAGCAATTCTCTTATTGACAATGTGGGTAAGGAAGTAAACAAAAAAAGCCATGCTCATTTCAAGCCACTGAGAAACACAGGCCAAAAGAAAAATAAAATCAATCAATCCTTGCCAAGTGGAAAAGAACAAACCAGCAGGGACTGAAGTTCTATATTCAGCTTTCAAAAGAGTATTTCGAACAATAGAGAACAAATACTGGGTAATCACTCCGAAGATTTACAGACAACGAGACAGAATAGTGCAAACCCAGTGGATCCCACAGGGCGTGTGTTTACTCTCCCAGGAAAAGCTGGACACCCTGAAGTTCATTAATGGAGTGCTCCGCGTGTCTTTACCCATTCACAGCAGCCTCTCGGAGAACCACTGGACTGTCAGTTATAGTCCCTGTTCTTTAAAACAACTTTTGGAACCACTGTCAGCAAGCAGTCAAATTCCCATTTTACAGAAAGCAAGACAAAGGCAGGATCTGATCAAACTGAGTGGCAGTTAAGCTGCCTCCAGCACAGTTAAGAGTGGGAGGTGCCCGTTTCTGATGGTTTCTTGGTGTCATCACACACCAAAAAATTTCCATCCATTTTCCCAAGAAAATCAGTGCCTATCATTCCATGTTCTCACTCAAATGTTCCTGTTTCTCCAGGAGCTCTTTCCTGCACTCTCCCCTGGTCTTTCTCCACACTCTGTCTCCAATTCCAGCCTCCATCTTCATTTCCCAACTGCCTTTTGTGGTTCAAACTCTGTTATAATTAGCTCTAAGGGACGATCCAAAAGGCTTTTCTTCTGCTAGGGTTTTGGTGAAGAGATGTGTCTTGAGATAAGCAGCCATCTGCTAGGGCTTAGTAATATTCTTTACTGACTAGCGGTTGCCCTGGAGAGGCAGCTTCCCTGGGTGGTAAGGGATCGATGCGGAGAGGGTGCAGATAAGGGGTCTCCAGAACGCCTTCCCACAAGGAGTGCTAAATGCAGTATGCGAGGGTGCCAAGTCGGGACGGGAATGGTGCCCATGTGTTGGCTCTGTTAATTAGCACCATTTGAAGATAATTATGACAAGACCACACAGGGAGAGCATGATGTTTCAAGTAGAGTAGACCATTAAGTAAACAGGAGTATGGAACTCTGTTGCCTGGGTGGTTGTGAAAAATCTTCCAAAAGATGGACAGAAGGATGCTGAGGGCTTCCATTCTCTGGAGTAACCAAAAGGAAAAGCCTAAGCAAAACTGCACTGCCACGCTCTGATCACTCCCAAATTGCCCCAGATGCATTCAACATACTTTAGATTTTGTTAATAAAACAAAAACTTTAATTACCATTTCAGTTCCAGAAAGGTACGTGGCTGGTGCCTCCATATCTCAGTCCATTAAGAGCCACTGCCCTTGAAAGACCAGGCAGGACCAAGCGGGGACCTGTGCCGAGAAGGTGCTGGAAGCACTGTGGGGGAGCAGGCTGGCTTCCCACTGGCACCTCTGTCTACCCACCCACTCTCACCCTCTTATTTCACCTGCTCCCTTGGCTTTCACCACCCAGTTCTTGACTTACATCAGTCCTATTTCAATCCCTGTTTCCCTGAATTCTGACCTCTGTGGCATTTCTAATTCCCTTGCTTGCCTCCCTTCCTCTTAGGCACAGTCAAAACTTTGATTCTGTGTTCTAACCCTTTGCCACCTTCACCTGAGCCTTGGGCTTCTGGACCTCAGCCAGCTCTCTGCTGCCCCCATCTGGTCCACAGCAGCATACGCAGATGGTAATCTGACAAACTGGCCCTTAAATCCAACACGTCAATTTCTGACACCAACTCGAAATTTTTTCATTTTATATCGCCATAACCTGACTTAATGTATGGGCTCCAAGAAGTTCGCTCAGTCATGTCTGACTCTGGTGACCCCCTGGACTGTAGCCCACCAGGCTCCTCTGTCCAGGGAATTGTCCAGACAAGAATAGTGGAGTGGGTAGCCATTGCCTTCTCCAGCAGATCTTCTTGACTCAGGGATCAAACCCAGGTCTCCTGTATTTCAGGAAGATGCTTTACAATTTGAGTTACTAGAGAATCATATATTTAATGAACAAGTTATGTTAAATGAGTAACTGAGCCACTTCAGGGGAAGTGTTCTATTTTTTAAGGTAACTGCTGAATGGTAGTAACATGTTGAAAACCTTGAAAAGTCCAGCCTAAAATGATGACTTTCCTCAAATCATGAGGACACACCATATAAAATGGAGAGTAATTCCAAAAAGTGACATTTATGTAACATTGGATTTTTCTTCCCTTGTGCTTCAAATTTCCTGTGATTATAATAAACAGGGTGGGAAGAAGAAAGAAAAGAAGGAGGAAGAAAGACTCTTGGTTTGTGAAGCAGCTCAGAAACTTGTTAGAATAACTTGCAGCATCTGAAGCCACTGACTTAACCATGCAGCCATTCACAACCAAAGGAACAGCAGGAGCATAAACAGGTGTTCACCCACACATCACCAGCACGTTGGCTGGAGTCATGTAGGTGTTGTACTGGAGTTGTACTGGAGTCACAGTAGACTTTCAAGTATTTGTTGAATAGATCAATGAATGCATATGTAAGTAGCAGCACTTTGTAATCCATACCTTCACTTAGTAAACTCTGTTTGTTAATTTATATCGCCGGGAAATGACAGGACTACTTGCCATATGCACAAATGCACGACAGTTACATGCACCACGCTCCTTCATCTTACAGCCTTAGTTACTCCTACCTTCACCTTCTATATTACAGTCAAAAATGGACCCAGGGCTTAAAAGCTTTTGCACAGAGAAGGATACCATCAATAAAATGGAAAGAAAATCTACTGAATGGGAGAAAATATTTGAAAATGATATGACTGAATATTCATTGGAAGGACTGATGCTGAAGCTGAAGCTCCAATACTTTAGCCACATAATGCAAAGAGCCAACTCACTGGAAAAGATCCTGATGCTTGGAAAGATTGAAGGCAGGAGGAGAGGATGAGATGGTTGGAAGGCATCACAGACTCAATGGACATAAGCTTGAGCAAGCTCCAGGAGATGGTGAAGGACAGGGAAGCCTGGCATGTTGCAGTCCATGGGGTTGCAAAGAGTCGGACACAACTGAGTGACTGAACAACAATGATAACTGATAAAGGGTTAATATCCAACACATATAAGCAGTTCATACAACTCAACAAACAAATCAAACAATTCAATTAAAACATGAGTAGAAGACCCGAACAGACATTTTTCCAAAGAGGAAATACAGGTGGCCAACAGGCACATGAAAAGATTCCCAACATCATTTACCATCAGGGAAATGCAGATCAAAACCATTATGAGATATCACCTCACATCTGTCAGAATGATTATCATCAAAAAGAATATAATTAACAGATGTTGGCAAGAATGTAGAGAAAAGGGAACCCTCTTACATTGTTGATGGGAATGTAAATTGGCACAGCCACTGTGGAAAACAGTATGGAGGTTTCTCAAAAAGATAAAACTGGAATCACGATATGACCCATCAGTTTCCCTCCTGAAATAAAACAAAAACACTAATTTGAAAATATATGTGTACCCCAATGTTCAACGCAGCATTATTTACAATTGTCAAGATATGGAAGCAACCTAAGCATTCATCAACAGATGAACGGATAAAGAAGACAATGGAACACTACTGGGCCATGAAAAAACAAAATTTCGCCATTTATGAAACATGGATGGATTTGGAGGTTATTATGCTGTGAAATAAACCAGGCAGAGAGAGACCAATACTGTATGATTGTACCTACACGTGGAATCTAAAAGATACAACAAACTAGTCTACATAACATGAAAGAAACAGGCTCACAGATGCAGAGAGAACACTAGTGGTTACCAGTGAGACGAGGGAAGAGGGGAGAAATATAGGGGTAGAGGATTAAGAGGTACAAATTACTATGTATAAAATAAGTTCAAGGAAACATTGTGCAACAGGGAGAATATAGTCAATATTTTATAATAACTACAAATGGAAAGTGGAAGTCACTCAGTTGTGTCCGACTTTTTGTGACCCCATGGACTATACAGTCTGTGGAATTCTCCAGGCCAAAATATTGGAGTGGGTAGCCTTTCCCTTCTCCAGGGGATCTTCCCAACCCAGGGATCCAACCCAGGTCTCCCACATTGCAGGTGGATTCTTTACCAGCTGAGCCACAAGGGAAGCCCAACAATACAGGAGTGAGTAGCCTATCCCTTCTCCAGGGGATCTTCCCAAACCAGGAATCACACCAGGGTCTCCTGCATTGCAGGTAGATTCTTTAGCAACTGAGCTATCAGGGAAGCCCTACTGTAAACGGAGTATAACCTTTAAATTTGTGAACCACTTTATTGTACACTTGTAACTTATGTGATGTTATACACTATACTTCAATTATTAAAAAATGGGCCTAGGAGTAGGAAAAGTATTTATTTTTATAAATCACCAAAACATTTCAAAGAAAGTGGTTTCAGAAGACAGTGGCTCAGAAGATAGTGATCTAAAAATATATCTCTACATTTCCTGTTCTTCATAAAGCATAGTATTTCTCAATGGAAGTCGAATGCAGTCTTATTACTATTGCCTTTGACAGGTCCTGCACCAATGTCTGGAAGGTATTTAATGGGGCTGGTAAGTCTGATGACCTTAGACAAGAACAGAACTGCAACTTAGATTCAATAGAAAATTATTCATTATCTTTTGTAACAGAGAAAAAGCATTTGGCTTTAATTAACATCCAAATTAAGTGATAGGTCTTTTAAATGGCAAAAAGTAACATGAAATTTTTTGTAGTTTATTTTGATAGACTCAAGATTGAGTCTGTATGTCTTAGGAAGATAAACCCAAAGGCCCAGTACAACATGATGGGAGCAGAGCTGCCTATGCTAGTTTGAAAAAGCAATGTTAATACCATGGCATTTTAATTATTTATGGGAAAACTGACCAAAAAAGACAGAGATTTTATGAAATATAAATAGTATGCTTTATAAAGGATGTACAACAGTCGGTAGACTGAAGGGCTCAAACAATGTAATAGCTAAATACATAAAGCAAAAGTTCTTTAGAAGTGTAAGAATTTGATTAAAATGCAGTTATAGTGGAAGATGTCAATAGATCTCTAGTAGGAGAAAATCAGTGTTACATTCAATTATCTACATTTGATAGTGACATAGAGACCCTGAGATTCAACTGCAGAGTATTTTCCCATCAACCATTTATAAAACTTAGGCACAAAGAATGCGCTAAAAAAATTTTTTCAGAAAACGTATAGGTCTACAGGAGAAGTAATCTGATAATAATCCAATAAAATTGGAATATAAAAGATAAAGTTTTTACTTAAAAATTAAGATATATAAGGGCTTCCCTTGTGGCTCAGCTGGTAAAGAATTTGCCCTCAATGCCGGAGACCTGGGTTCAAACCCTGGGTTGGGAAGATCCCCTGGAGAAGGGAAAGGCTACCCACTCCAGAATTCTGGCCTGGAGAATTCCATGGACTATACTGTCCGTGGTGTTGCAAAGAGTCGGACATTACTGAGCGAATTTCATTTTCACTTTTTAAGATATATAAGCTTAACTAACCTTTAGAATTGAGGAAATCAAAGATGATGCTCAAACTATCTTGACGACAATGCAAAAGATGCTTCAGACCAAAACCTATGGGCCACAAAAAAGCTGACTTAAATGAAGTTTTTTTATATATCATATATAATGATAAATTCTATATAAGTTATATATAATTATAAGGATATCTATATAATTGTATCTTACATTTATAATTATCTGTATAATTATATCTATATTATATAGACATCGTTATAATTATATATGTGATTTTATATTATATATAATCATACATAATAACATAATACATACAACGTATCAGTATGAAAACATATATCATTATATATTATATATATATACAAATATACAATTTAATGCTCATTTTAAGAAATCAGAAAAGAGCAAAATAAATCCAAAAATTTAAGATAAATCAGAACCTGAAGTTAAGGAAGGACCAAAAAAAAATGAAAAGAATAAATAAATCTGAAAGCTGTTTATTTGCAAAGACCAATAAAATAGATAAAGTTCTTGTAAACCTGATACAGAAGAAAAAAGAGAGAGAGAAAGAATTAAATATATCAAACTAGCAATGAGAAAATAGTAGTGTTTAAAAGAATTACACATACAAACCTAAAACAATATAAAAAATGTCCTGGCAGGCCTTCCTAGAAAAAATCTGAATTACTAAAATTGACCCAAGAAATTGTGGGAAAGTTGAGTAGGCAAATTATCACACAGTGGGGCTGAGGGGCTTCGCTGGTGGCTCAGTGGTAAACAACCCATCTGCCAATGCAGGAACTCCAGGGTTCAATCCCCGGTCCAGGAAAAATCCTATTATGCTGAAGGGCCACTAAGTCTGTGCACCACAACTGCGGAAGGCCCTATAGCCCACTCTCCACACGACAACAAGAGAAGCCACTGAAATGAGAAGCCCACGCATGGCAACAGAGAGTAACCCCCTGTCTCTGCACCTGGAGAAAGCCTGCGCGCAGCAAGGAAGAGCCAGCACAGACAGGAAAAAAAGAAAAAGAAAATGACATTACGATCCTACAGGATCACCACTGATTCCTGTGTAACACATAAAGGAAACATGAATTCATTCCCTTAATGCCCTAGTCAGCTCCCCACTCCTCACAGGCCAGAGGCATGGAGTTGGGGTCTGGTGGGACCAGAGGCAGCAAACACTCCTCCCACATTCCCACCTTTATTTGATGGCACCAAAGCAGAAGTGAAACTTGAAGCCAGGCCACCACGAGGAGCAGCCGGAAAGCCTGCCTGACCACTTTTGGGAAAATACAGCTAGTTGGTGGAGCAGAGTGGTTAAGACAGTAGGTGCAGCAGTTGGGCCTGGGATTGGCTCCACTCAAAGCCTCCATTTTCTCATCCATAAAATGGGACTAATAGAGGTGCCCACTTCAGGGGTTACTGTGTTGATGAGATGAGCAGTAAAGACATGCAAAGATTTACCACCATGCCAAGCACATGGCATGTTCAGAAAGTGTTAACTATTATTTTGTAGAAACCTACAAAAGTAAATACACAAATAAAAGAGAGCAAAAAGTAACAAGAGAACAGCTGCCATCAGGAGCAAGAACTTCTGGACTCCCCTGGTGGTGCAGTGGATAAGACTCCACCTGCCAATGCAGGGGACACAGGTTCTATCCCTGGTCCGAGAAGATGCCCCATGCCAGCGGGCAACTAAACCTATGCACAACTGCTGAAGCCCACTCACCCTAGAGCCCGTGCTCCGCAACAAGAGAAGCCACTGCAATGAGAAGCCCACACCAGCAGTAAGACAGTAGCCCCAGCTCTCTGCAACTAGAAAGCCCGCTCGCAGCAGTGAAGACCCAGGACAGCCAAAAATAAATGAAAATTTAAAAGAGCAAGGACTTCTAACTCCTGATCACCTTGTGCTGGGAATTCTCCAAGAACTTTCTCCCATTCCCTCAGATCAGATCAGATCAGTCGCTCAGTCGTGTCCGACTCTTTGCGACCCCATGAATTGCAGCACGCCAGGCCTCCCTGTCCATCACCAACTCCCGGAGTTCACTGAGACTCACGTCCATCGAGTCCCATTCCCTGGGGGCACAGCTATACCATATCTTCTTCTCTTGTCTCTGCTCCACTTCCTCCTTGATCCCTTTAACATATTCCTCTGAGATCTATTTTGAGTTCCATCCCACCTCACTTTCTACATGTTATTTCATTACATCTTTTTCTGTGAAAAAGGTAAAAGATAGGTAAGATGAGCCATTTCTTCAACTCCTTCCTCTCCAATATGTATGTTCTTCACCTAGACGTGCCTCCCATTTTTCTCACCTATTAGAGAAAGAACCATTGGTTCATTCAACAAACATTTCATTGAGCTCCTACTGTGTGCCAGCAGCAAAGGACCCTGTGCTGACGGAGCAGAAGCGGTCTCTGCCCCAGTGAAGCTTGTGTGCCAGTGGAGAGAGGCGGACAAGAGATAAACAAGAGAACATCAAGTGGTAATAAATGCAGTGAGACATGGATATGTGGGTATTGGAATGGACACTGGCTGCTTTGGGTTGGATGGTCAAGGGAGGCCTTGATGAATTTAAAGTGAGAGCTGGGTGCTACAAAGAAGCCAGCCAAGAAAGGGGTCTGAAAACAGAGCACTGCGGGAAGAGAGACTTGCTGGAGCAAAGATCCAGGTGAGCACAGCCTGGGCAGGGGTGAAATAATGCAAGAAACATACAGTCATCTCTCGGATTTGGGAGAGACGGATTTCAGGACCTCCATGAACACCAAAATCCTCGGATGCTCAAGTCTTTTACATAAAATGGTGCATACAGAGTGAAGTAAGTTAGACAGAGGAAAACAAATACTGTATATTAACTCATATATGTGGAATCTAGAAAAATGGCATAGATCAACCTATTTACAAAGCAGAAATAGAGACACAGACATAAAGAACAAATGTACAGACACCAAGAGAGGAAGGGGGTGTGAAGGGAATAATGGATTGGGAGACCGGGACTGACATATATCCACCACTATGCATAACGTAGATAACTAATGAGAACCGACTGTACAGCACAGGGAACTCTACTCAGGGCTCTCTGGTGACCCAGTTGGGAAGGAAATCCAAAAAAGAGGGCATCTATGTATATGTATAGCTGATTCACTTTGCTGCACAGTAGAAACTAAGACAACAGTGTAAAGAAACTCTACTCCAATTAAAAATAAACAAAATGTTCAGTTCAGTCACTCAGCTGTGTCCGACTCTTTGCAATCCCATGGACTGCAGCGCACCAGGCCTCCCTGTCCATCACCAACTCCCAAAATTTACTCAAACTCATGTCCATTGAGTCGGTGATGCCATCCAACCATCTCATCCTCTGTCATCTCCTTCTCCTCCTGCCTTCAATCTTTCCCAGCATCAGGGTCTTTTCAAATGAGTCAGTTCTTCCCATCAGGTGGACAAAGTATTGAAGTTTCAGCTTCAACATCAGTTCTTCCAATGAACACCCAGGACTGATCTCCTTTAGGATGGACTGGTTGGATCTCCTTGCAGTCCAAGGGACTCTCAAGAGTCTTCTCCAACACCACAGTTTGAAAGCATCAGTTCTTCAGCACTCAGCTTTCTTCACAGTCCAACTCTCACATCCATACATGATGACTGGGAAAACCATAGCCTTGACTAGACGGACCTTTGTTGGCAACGTCTCTGCTTTTCAATATGCTCTCTAGGTTGGTCATAACTTTTCTTTCAAGGAGTAAGCGACTTTTAATTTCATGGCTGCAGTCACCATCTGCAGTGATTTTGGAGCCACCAAAAATAGTCTGCCACTGTTTCCACTATTTCCCCATATATTTGCCATGAAATGATGGGACTAGATGCCATGATCTTTATTTTCTGAATGTTGAGCTTTAAGCCAACTTTTTCACTCTCCACTTTCACTTTCATCAAGAGGATCTTTAGTTCTTCTTCGCTTTCTGCCATAAGGGTGGTGCCATCTGCATATCTGAGGTGATTGATATTTCTCCCGGCAATCTTGATTCCAGCTTGTGCTTCTTCCAGCCCTGCATTTCTCATGATGTACTCTGCATAGAAGTTAAACAAGCAGGGTGACAATATACAGCCTTGACGGACTCCTTTCCTTATTTGGAACCAGTCTGTTGTTCCATGTCCAGTTCTAACTGCTGCTTCCTGACCTGCATACAGATTTCTCAAGAGGCAGGTCAGGCGGTCTGGTATTCCCATCTCTTGAAGAATTTTCCACAGTTTGTGGTGATCCACACAGTCCAATGCTTTGGCATAGAGTCAATAAAGCAGAAATAGATGTTTTTCTGGAACTCTCTTGCTTTTTTGATAATCCAATGGATGTTGACAATTTGATCTCTGGTTCCCCTGCCTTTTGTAAAACCAGCTTTCACATCTGGAAGTACACATCCTCCTGTATATTTTAAATCATCTCCAGGTTACCTAATGCAATGTAAATAGTTGCCAGTGCAGGGAAAATTCAAGTTTTGCTTTTTGGAGATTTCTGGAAACTTTTGGAAAGCATTTTGGATATGCAGTTGGTTGAATCTATAGATACAGAACCTGTGGACGTGAAGGGCTGGGTGTAAAAGACAATAGAGACAATAGGAAGTATAGCTAGAAAGGCAGATAGGAGCCAGTTCACGAGGGCTGTGGAGGTCCAGGAAAAGAGCCTAGATTTTATTCCAAGTGCAAAGCAAGGCCAAGTGCAAAGCAAGGCCATTTTTTTCCTCCTGCAATACTGAGTGCCCCCCACCCCGCCGCACACCCTCCTCAATGCACTTGATCCATAGCCTCTGGTCTAAGTTTACCTTCAGTTTCTTTCATTTGTTCCCTCTCTCATATGCCCTTTCCCTCAACTTGACACATTCTTTAAAATCTCCCATGAACTAAAAGAAATAAACTTCCCTGGATTCCCTCCTCACTCCAACCAGTCTCATTTGTATCCATTTTCACTATACCACTATAAAACCTCCTAAAGATGTCAAACACACACAAGACTTATGATGCCTGGCTCTGTTCTCAGAGCCTTAACTTTATTAACTCTTTTAACCCTCACAACAACCCTATCAGTGATTATCTGGTGATGCCCATTTTACAGATGAAGAAACTGAGGCGGGGGTAGTTAATAACTTGCCCAAGGTCAGCCCACTAACAAGTGGCAATCCCAAGATTCCCACTCAAACATTTGGTGCCGGAATCTTCCCTCTTAATCTGAGCTCGGTGCCCCTGGGGCTTGCTCCTTGAAGCAAATTTTTGTCTCCTCGGGTCCCTCAAGCAATTTTTTTCAAGGCTGTCACTGTCCCTTTTTCCTCTACCTTCCTAAATTTCTGTCATCTTCATAGTGTTGAAAAACTTCTCTGTGGTGGGACTCACTCCTCCCATGTCTCCTCTCCCCTCCTCTCCCTTCCTGGGAACATTAGCCCATCTCCAGAAATTAGCACCACACCCAGATCTCAGGACGGCAGCTTCCCCACTGATGTAAGCCCTCCAGGAAGCTTCCCACCTCCCATACAACTTCCCTACCACTGCTGTGAATGTCTCTAGAGTGCAGCTGTTATCAACACCCTGCTCAGAGATCTGCTCTGGCTCCTATAGACCTGAGGGGTCTTGGAGCATGTCAAGGAGGAAACTGCAGTGGGCCTGGCCTGCTCGGTGGAGACTGGATGGAGGGGACAAGTGATCCCAGAGCGGTGGCCCTTTTGTCGTACTCATGTACTAGGAACACGATCGCTGCTTCCACAGGATGGGGGGAGCACGTAGTTTTCGCCATAGAAGTAGTTGACACTCTTAAAAATTATCCCATAGATGCTCTTAAAGTATCATGATGGCCAGAAGATGTACCTGTCTTTGCCCCCAGGCCAGCTGTGCAACTTCTTTTCTTCATTGAAAAGCTGAAAAAAAGAGGGCCCGTATTTGGGATCCCCTGGGAAAGGGACTTTATTTTTTGTAATATCTCCAAATCTCAGGCTTAATTTTTTTCCAGTGCAGTTTTTCTTCCCCACTGCAGCTTTAAATCAATTTCAGAATGCCAGTTACTTATGGCAGACCCCTTTCAACAATTTTCTATGAAGAGCCCACAGAAAGACACTGAAATTAGCCAATTTCTTCTGATGACTATAGTTGTACTAATGGAATTTTTTCAATAATTTCTTAGTTTTTCAATGCAATTCTTTAGACCCTGACAAAGTAAAATGTAATTTTTAAGTGATACAAGGAAATACAGCAGGAAATAACCGTCCAAGAGATTTAGGAGAATTGAAATAAAATAACCTAAATGATTTGAGAACTAAAATGGGGAAAAATTCTTGTCTCTGTCTCTTTGGAGTAATCATTTGAGATAATATCCCTACATCCCTAAAAGAAGATACGGGTAAGAATGAAATCATTTCTTAATATGCCATTCTGTTTTAGAAAATGTGATAAAACATTTTATGTTAGCCATGCGAGATGATTTAGAAATCATTTATTCTTGAAGTATTTGAAACCTTTTAAGTCTTGGCATGGGAAAAGGGAGGGTAGCTCTGTTTTTAAAAAGGAGAAGAAAGAGAATCAGGAAAGGATGAAAAGAATAGTGCTGGCCAGGACTGTTACCACGAGGATGCTCATCCCTCTCTCTGGGGCCAGCCAGCTTCATCCCCTTCCCAGCCCCTTCACCTTCAGCTAGGGCATCAGGGGACTTGTTCCGTATCTGCCAAAGTCAGAGTTCAGCCTGAAAGTAAAATATCAGTGTTTACTCTCAGTAAGCTCCGAGTGGCCCAAGAAAGGAAAGGGGAGACGAAAGGGCAGCGATGAGCAGGCTTGTGTGCAGAAGACAGAGGAGGCCACGCAGACAGCAGCCAAAAGCCGCCCCTCCTCCCACCTCCTGGACCACGGAGGGGGGCTTTCGCTGGTCCAGTGGCATCCAAGTTCCGAGTTCACAATCCTCTCCCCGCATTGTCTCTTTAAAACAAAAAGCTCTCGGAGGCCAGATTTAATGATGAAATTAACAATGATTTATGTTTCATGACAGACGCTTCTAAAAAACAAACCACTTAAAAAAAATCAGTGGACTGGATGGAGCTTAGGTTCAAGTCCAATTCCCTGTTACCCTGCTATTTCTCTGACCCAACCCACCTCATTTTCTTGTTTAATAGAGGAGGCTCCCAGCCAGGAAAATAAGAGCATGAAAGCGACCGCGCAGGACACAGCTGCGAGCAAGGAAGAATATTAATTCTGCTCATTCTGAACTACACCCCCTCCCACAAAGAATTTCGGGTGTTCACAAAGCTCGCTCTGATTTTTATCACTGCTATTTCTGTTCATAATAATAATAGCAATACAAGAAAAACATATTTTGAGGACTACAAGTTTTTGGCAGTTAGATTTGGCAAGTCTTCTACCTAATCTATAATTGAAAGCAATAACTTGGAAAATACTTAGGTTTAGTTGTTCAGTCATGTATGACTCTTTGCGACCCCATGGACTGTAGCCCATCAAGCTCCTCTATTGCTTTGTAAACCCATGATAAAAGGATTATGAGTGTTATCGTTGTTTCTCCTAAGACCATCTTCAAGGCAACTCTGTCTTCCTTTCCTATTTCCTTCTAAGTTTAGCAGTGAGAGAGTTTTGTTGAGGGAAAGAAAGGGTTCAAAGGCAGAAAAAAAAGACATCAGATTTCTCTTTACTGACTTTAAGAACCACACTGATCAGTCTCACACGTGGAAAAAATGGAAAATAAAACTTTACACACAGGATAGGGAGATTTAGACTGTTTTTCAAACTTTAAGAAAACGGTGCAGTCCGGGTTGAAAAAAATAATTTTACTGTTTTTGCCAGGCAGGTGCTGTGTGTATGGACTTGTTTGGGTTCTCCATCACTGACCTTTATCAGATGGGCTAAAGAGCTGGGTGTTTGGCAGGTCATGCCGGCAAAGATAAATCTGTACCTGGTATTTTTCTGCCTAAAGAAAAACTACCTTCTCGTGTTATCTGAAACATTATCCTTATCATACCTGATACATTTTTAATACTTATTTCTTTGGTAATCCTTTTTTAAATATGTTATTGGGTTTACTAGTAGATCATTTAGAAACTAAGTCAGTATCAGTATTAAGTTCTCTAAATTAATTTATTTGAAAATACGGTAATGGCGTCCTGGTTTAATGTGCTCTCTGGGAAGTCTGACCTCCCAGTAATCCGTAAAAGCAGTGTTCACTTCCATCTGGTGGTAACAGTTTTCAGCGTGTTCTACAGTCTAAGTATGGTTTTCTCTGTGGGATCTACATCTCAACACTTCTTTTTCTTTTGAAGTATGGTTGATTTACAACGTCCGTCGTATTAGTTTCTGGCGTACAGCATAGTGATTCAGTTATATATATATGCAGGTTCTTTTTCATATTCTTTTCCATTATGGTTTATTACAGGATATATTGCTGCTAAGTCGCTTCAGTCGTGTCCGACTCTGTGTGACCCCATAGACGGCAGCCCACCAGGCTCCCCCGTCCCTGGGATTCTCCAGGCAAGAACACTGGAGTGGGTTGCCATTTCCTTCTCCAATGCATGAAAGTGAAAAGTGAAAGTGAAGCTGCTCAGTCGTGCCCGACTCTTAGCGACCCCATGGACTGCAGCCTACCAGGCTCCTCCGTCCATGGGATTTTCCAGGCAAGAGTACTGGAGTGGGGTGCCATTGCCTTCTCCGACATATTACCTCCCTGCTAAATCATCAGTTTAATCTTTTTTTTTTTTTTTTTTTACTTCAAATCATGGTAACCTTTGTCCACGTACCAAGAGTGTGATGCAACTGGCATGACATCAGAGGCAACCAGAGGGAAGTGGAGGTAGTTTAGTCACTCAGTCGTGTTCAACTCTTGTGGCCCCATGGACTGTAGCCTGCCAGGCTCCTCTGCCCATGGGATTCTCCAGGCAAGAGTACTGGAGAGGGTTGCCATTTCCTTCTCCAGGTGATCTTCCCAGCCCAGGACTCGAACCCAGGTCTCCTGCATTGCAGGCAGATTCTTTACCAACTGAGCTATTAGGGAAGCCCTGGAAGCTGCTAAGTACACCCAGGATCCTTCCTGGAGTGGACATCTTTGACGAACAGGGTCTGAGGCAGTGAGCCAAAACCACCACCACAAAGAGAACCCCGCCAAGCATAGGGTTTCGGTGAAAACCTTCACGCTCTGAGTTCCCTTTGGAGTTCATTTCCTTCACTTTTACATTGCTGATTCTTTCACAGTCTTGTTTTTTCACTATCTGGAAGAATGGGTGCTTTGTTCTAGACCACAGCCACAAAACACGTAGTCAGAGCTTCCCTTGTGCATTGTTCTCCTCTGGTCTCTAATCGTCACCTGTGTAAGGCTTTTTCTCCAAAAAGACTGTTGTCTCCCCAAGTATCAGACTGTACTTTTCTGAGCCACTGTAGCACCTCTCTCAGTCCTGGGGACACGGTGAAAGCTCTCCCAGGAAATGAATGGGATTGAACAAAGAAGGGACACAAACCTAATTCTCAGGTCAGTGATTCATAACCCAAAGAAACTAATGCGTTTCCCTAATTACAGTAACCACAATTTGAGGTAGTTAGGCACCAATTGAAGGCACTAATCCTTCGATTACTATGGGCAATCAATCTGGAAAAAAAAAATTGAAACCAAAGGCACCAATCCATTGGCGAGAACCAACTCTGAGTCTATATTCCTCAGGTCTTACTAAACGTATTGAGGGAAAGTGCTGACATTTAGACTGTAGTCCAGAAATCTCACTTAGACGCAGCGGAAGAATAGGTCTCAAAATAAAAGTGTTGAGTAGAATATTATAAATGAGATTTTGAAGTACCCAACCCACTGGGAGGTCTACAGGCCCAAGTTCATTTCTAAACCAACTCCTTCCTGCAATAGAGACACAGTCTCAGACACCATGGATCCCAGGTGCTGTACAAAGCATGCCGCATGTAACTGAATAATCACCAAATAATCATCAAAAAGGAAACTGAGGCTCAAACAGGTGAGAAAATGTCTCCAAAAGCATGCAGCCAAAAATCCACCTTACCAGTGGAGTAGCCCAAACCATCTGTTAAGCAGTGAGTGTCATGACCCTCAGGTAGTTTTAGAGACTTACCCACCATTACATTGGGTTCAGGGCCAAGCCATTCCTAGACCCAGGTCTCCTGAGTCACGCTTGAGGCATGCTTTCCTTTATAGAATAAACAATGACTTAATTTACTAGCTGCACAAAAATTTAACAAGAATTTTCCAGAGAAGCATGGAACAACACTCCACATATTTTTTCTTATAAACAAACCCCTTCATCTTCCAAATAACACACTAAAAACTTCTAAAACTCTTCTTTGCAACTGATGTTGAACAGAAACTGAGACGCGGTGGACTTGGGACTCCTTTGGACCCTGGGGTTGAGAGCTGCCTCACAGAAGAGGAAGCAGAACCTCCAAACACTTCCTCGTGGCCTGTGCCCTCTGGTTGGTGCCACTTGCTCACCTGTGGTCTTCTCTGCTCTTCAAGTCACCACCCACGGATTTGCTGACACAAAAGTCAGGGATGAGGAGATGGAGAGAATTGGTAGCAGCAGTCCTGGGCAATATGGCACAGATGTCAAGCTCAGCCCAAGACCCAGACAGACTTGGGTTCAGATCCTGCTTCTTTCATTTCCCAACCATTGATGGAGGACAGTTTATTAACCTCTGTTTCCTTGTCTTTCACCATGGTGCTTATCCCCAAGGTTGATATGAAAAGGAGATGAAAATCAGTTCTCAAAACATATTAGCCATTATTATTTCCTAGAGCCGGAAGTAACTGTGTTGTTGCCCATAAACTGTATGCTGGCAGCTAAAGAAATGGAGTTTTTCGCTATGACTGAATTCCTACCGAATACATTCTAACGAGCCTTCCTACTTTTAACTCAAATTTATATTTTGAAGAATTTTACATGCGTTTTTTATTTAATCCTCACAATAATCCCATAAATGAGGTTTGGAAGATGAGGAAATACACACTTAAAAGGGCAAAGAGTTTGACCAGAGTCATGTCCTAACAGTGACAGCTGTGTCTTCAGAACGTAGGTCTGTTCATCTCAAAGTTTAGCTACTGATCTATACTGACCAACCATTATACTGAACTTGCCACGGAATCATAAAAAATGTGAGAAATGAAGTCATGGGATAACCAGGTTGAGAGTATAAGAATGACACATATTTATACTAATCATCCTTAGCTATGCAATGGTCACTGAAGTTGCCAGAGCAAGTCATAAAGTCCTTTGAAGAAATTATAGGGAATTATATACATTTTCGGAGAAGGCAATGGCGACCCACTCCAGTACTCTTGCCTGGAAAATCCCATGGATGGAGGAGCCTGGTGGGCTGCCGTCTATGGGGTCACACAGAGTCGGACACGACTGAAGTGACTTAGCAGCAGCATATACATTTTATATACATTTTTCACATTATATACATTCATTGCACCTAGACTTGATGCTTTTGAACTGTGGTGTTGGAGAAGACTCTTGAGAGTCCTTTGGACTGCAAGGAGATCCAACCAGTCCATTCTAAAGGAGATCAGTCCTGAGTGTTCATTGGAGGGACTGATGTTGAAGCTGAAACTCCAATACTTTGGCCACCTCATGCGGAGAGCTGACTCATTTGAAAAGACCCTGATGCTGGGAAAGATTGAGGGCAGGAGGAGAAGGGGACGACATAGGATGAGATGATTGGATGGCATCACCAACACAATGGACATGGGTTTGGGTGAACTCCAAGAGTTGGTGATGGACAGAGAGGCCTGGCGTGCTGTGGTTCATGGGGTCACAAAGAGTCCAACACGACTAAGCAACTGAACTGAACTGAACTAGTTAAATATACAGAACTGATGTTCCATTCTGATTTCTTTGAAAGTATTGAACTCCAAAGTGCTGAACTTATGAGTATGCAGACACATCTATTATAAAATGGACATATTGCACATAGATACAATTCTCTTATTCTTTTCACCATCATAAATAAAGATGCCTTTCCCACAAACAACTGTCAGTATAAATGTGTTATTTTTCAAGACAAACTATGCTGAATAGTTTCTTATGTTTCCATACCTGTTACCACCTTAATTTGGCTTTAATGATCAGCCAAAATCTTCTATAAATTTTAGGGGTAAACATTATAAATTGACATGTATATCACACATGTTCTTTTTCTGTTCTTTGTTTTTTAGCTTAGTTGAGATTCACACTGTTAACTGTTACTTTGAAGAGAAAGCTCTTGGTGAGGTTGGAGTGTTGGCAAGGAAGACTCTGGCCTTGATGACTTACCCCTATCAAGGGTCCAATCCCTAGACTTTGCCAACAACCAGGGCATGGAGCTTTTTTTCAGAGGCTGGCTCACAGAGTCCTATAGCTCAGCCTGGATACCACCAGTTTATTCCTTAGTCATAAGATCTCGATGGTAAAAAGGGCTGGGACACTCACATCACTGGCCAAACCATTTTATGAATGGAAGTTTGCAGGATAAACAAAGGAACCAGAAAAGGAGAGAGTTGCTGGCTGATTCTATAGAGGAAAGGCTTCCCCCTGGGGCTGAATGAGTCTGGGGTTCCAGTCACCCCCTCTGCCAGTCAGTGCTTTGCCATTGCCTTCACGTCTTGGAACAGACTCCTGGGGCTTTCTTTTGGGAGCCAGATGGGCTGTTTTCAGGAAACCTTTTCTAGTAGACTTATGCGCATATGTACTCTGGCATTTAAAACCTGGATTTAGACCCAGGCTGGGCTGCTTTCCTAGCTCTGCGGTCTTAGACATAAATTCTCTAAGCCTGAGTTTCCTTATCTGTAAAGTGAGAATGATATTCCTTTCTCTCAGGATTATGTAGGGATTAAATGAGATAAGGTTTTCCCTAGTGGCTCAGACAGTAAAGCGTCTGTCTGCAATCCAGGAGACTCGGGTTCGATCTCTGAGTTGGGAAGATCCCCTGGAGAAGGAAATGGCAGCCCACTCCAGTATTCTTGCCTGGAAAATCCCATGGACCCAGAGACTGGTAGGCTACAGTCCATGGGGTCGCAAAGAGTCGGACATGACTGAGCGACTTCACTTCACTTCACTAAATGAGATAATAACTTTAATGCACTAAGAACAGTGCCTACCACATAGGAGGTGCTTATTATATGACATCAATCACCATTTTAAATAAAAATGTTATAAGCACATATTATTTATAAACACATATTTAATATTGGCATCTGAATTTTGCATGGAAGGAAAAACAGTGCGAGGTTGCTGACACATTGAAATTAGTGGTCTTTAGTGCTTTGTGCATGCTGGGAATCAACTATTTTTATTAGATAAGCGGTGTCAATAAGCATGATTTTAATAAAATTAGCAAGTAACAGCACTAACTGTGTTTGTATGTAAAGATTATGAAATCTTTGTTAAATTCAGAGTTCAAAAATTTAGTGGCTTATTGTTACCAAAAGGGAAATGTGGGGGTGGGGATAAATTAAGAATTGGGGAATAACATACACTTACAACTATAAAATAGTGTACACTATTATTTTATGTACACTGTACTTTATATATATTATATATAAAACAGATAACCATCAGGGACCTACAGTACAGCACAGGGACCTATACTCAATACTTTGTAATAACCGGTATGGGAAAAGAATCTGAATAGATTTATATAACTGAATCACTTTGCTATATACCTGAAACTAACAAAGCATCGTAAATCAATTAAACTTCAATTTAAAATTAATTAATTCCTAAAAAAATTGTAGAAGGGTAAAAGGATTTCATAATCAATAAGTGCTTATGTGGGTCATTTCATCTCCATGGAAGGAAATGTTTAGAGAAACCAAAAAGGTCAAACTAACCTGAAGCACAATTTTGTTGACAAGAGTTTAAGTTACCTTTAGCATATTTCATTACACTGTAATCAGAACCATCAACAAATATTTACCAAAGTGCCTACCACACTCAAGCCACTGTAGCGTGGGTTGCATTCATGGCTAACTGATATGAAAAATTACTAAGAAGTGTACAATAAGGTACCTTTCTTGGATGATTAAAATCTAATTGAACAGACAGAAGGTAGCATAAACATAAATCTATAAAAAAAAAGTGACAAAAACTAGCCTACAAAATTTTCCACTTTTTTGGGAATGTGGCCAGATTACTCTAATACTGAAAAATATTTTAAAACACAAAGCTTATGATGAGGGAAGACAGTAAAGAATTCTCTAATTATCAGAAAATGTTGGTCAATAACCTTAAAAAGAAAGATTTAGATCAAATGATATGAAAATGTCAATATTCAACCATTTTTTAACACGCATAACCACAAATTATTTATGGTTTAATTTCAGTGAGCCATTCTTTAAACTCATATATATATATATATATTGGCCAGTGTGTAACCCATAAATTTTACCCACTCTAAACTCCTGCTTATTTCTTCTGGGGCTTTTTCATATTCAAAGTAAATTTGGGGAGAAAAAAATTACATGATATTTAAACTCAGGGGATGGAAGAACTAGCATAAAAAGTTGATTAGTGATGCATGAAGTTTCACTCAATACATTTCATAAAGGGAAAAGTGCTAATGTGCTTGGTAGAGTCACTCCAGTAACTCCAGTTATTGACACAGTACAATGCAGTGAAATTAACTAACAATCAGATTTCAGAATAATTTTCCCCAATAAAAGACTTGTTTTGCTTAGAAGATTGTGCAGATTACAAACACTTGTGGGCTACACTTTCTACCCAAAATATTTAACTTCACAATAGATTGTAAATAATTTCAATGTAATATAATGGAGAAAATTTTATTTTTAAAGTTTTATGTCTTCAGAGGCTGTCCAGTTTAACTAAAGTCCCTTTTGTCTTGATACAGTGGATCCCAAAATTTTAAATGCATCTATATTTTGCCATGTATTTTCAAAATAAGTTTTAATTCCTATACAACATTAAACTTACTTATAATCATACATTTAAAATCCAAGTTTTTAAGAAGATGTGATAACCTGATCTGAATAGACAAAGAAAGATTTAAAAAAAACAATCAAAATGTGCTCCCTGTAAATAAGAGATAGACCAACGTAGTTGAAGAGTTACTTTATCATTTGCTGATAAACTAAAAACTCTCCTAATGTGAAAGGTTGTCATCGTAATTTAGGAACTCTGAAAATCTAATAACCTTGCATTTTCAAGCACTTGAAGACACCAAACACACAGCCCACATCCATGTCTTGGCATCACTTTATAAGAACCAAATTCTTTCTGTCTTGTATGATTGTAACCCATAATGTGAGGTCTTGATCCGATTATATCTTTTCCTAGTATATTAGATTATTGAAGATTATTATTTCATCAAGTAGAAAAATTAAAACTTAACCATTTTTGAGAGCTAGAGAATATAATTCCCAATCAAATGAATTGGTATCAGATTCTGAAGACATTTGAAGCTAGACATTCATTTATCTTACCGATCAGAAATTTAGATCTACCAAAATAAAATCTATTAACCAAAATTTTTTTGGACAAAGCTCACAAAAAGGTTGTTTAGGCATTGATAGTATGTCTGGCTGAGTCACTTCTGCTTTCAGATAAATTTGTTTACTGAAAGAAAACTCAAAACAACTGTCTCAAAAGCCTTCAGTAATTTTTCCAAAATCTGGCAAATATTTGCAGTAAAGGGAATACTGACTGTCACTGGTGTTCATGATCAATACATCACTGCTGCTGCTGCTGCTAAGTCGCTTCAGTCGTGTCCGACTCTGTGCGACTCCATAGACGGCAGCCCACCAGGCTCCCCCGTCCCTGGGATTCTCCAGGCAAGAACACTGGAGTGGGTTGCCATTTCCTTCTCCAATGCATGAAAGTGAAAAGTGAAAGTGAAGCTGCTCAGTCGTGTCCGACTCTTAGCGACCCCATGGACTGCAGCCTACCAGGCTCCTCCGTCCATGGGATTTTCCAGGCAAGAGTACTGGAGTGGGGTGCCAATACATCACTAGTTACTGAAAAAGTGCTATAGCAAATAACCAGCTTGCATTCCGAGCCTTAGCTAAAAACTAAAACCAAAAACAAATGCATTTAGAAAAGAGATCCTGTAAAGGATTGAGCTGGCCTAAATGTTTGTTCAAGTTTTTCCATAATGTGACAGGAAATCCAAATGAACTTTTTGGCAAAACCAATACTAATTATAATAAACCCTGGGTTAATATTCATAACATATAAAGAGCTCTTTAAAACTCTACTCAAATCTCCATAACGGCCTATGTGGGAAAAGAACCTAAAAAAGCAAGGATGTGTGTACATGTATAACAGATTCACTTTGCTATACACCTGAAACTAACACAACATTGTAAATCAACTGTACTCCAATAAAAATTCATTTTCTAAAATCTATTTTTTAAATGAAACATGTGAACAGGAAAACTAACTAAAGATTTACAAAAGACAAAATACTAAAGGCCAATAAATATAATTTTTTAAGCTCTACCTCATCAGTAATCAAAGACTTACAAATTTTTAAAACTCTTTGCTACCAGCTTTGAAATACTATTTATAGTCCTGATGATGCAGGAAATAGGCCCTATGGGACAGAGCTGGGGGCAGAATAAATTGTTACAATCTTCCTCAACAACAATTTAAGTTCAAAATCTCAAAGCAATCAAGAAAGAGAAAACCTTTCTGATTGTCTCATCTACAATTCAGAAAAAATAATTGAAAAAATATCCCACTCATGAAAACAAACAAACAAAAATCTTTATATTTTCCCTGGTGGCTCAGACAATAAAGAATCTGCCTTCAGTGCAGGAGACTGGGATTCAATCCCTGGGTGGAAAAGATCCTCTGGAGTAGGGAATGGCTACTCAATCCGGGATTCTTCCCTGGAGAATAAAAGATCTTAAAGTATCCATTATGTTATAGAGTCAGAAACTTTATATTGCAAATGTAATCTTATTTCCAAAATCAGTCTCTGCATTGAGGTCTTCTGGAAGAATAAACACCTAAGAGTAGCCTAGATATATCTCAAAGAAGAAAGGAGAAAAGTTAACCTGCACATGTTACTAAGTATTATTTTAAAACTCATATTGATTTAGTATGAAACAGTTCATTAATACACCAAATTACAAGTCTCAAACAGTACTGCTGTGTCAGGCTCTGTCATGCAATGGGTAGCCCATTGGAGTTCTTTTTTTTTTTTTAATCACTTTTATTTTTTTTTAATTTATTTATTTTAATTGGAGGCTAATTACTTTATAATATTGTAGTGGTTTTGCCATACATTGACAGCAAAAGAGAAAAAGATGTATAGAACAGTCTTTTGGACCCACTGGACTTCTAAAACAGCACTTTTATGAGATGAACTGTGTCTCTCCGCCCCCACAAAATTCTTATCTACCCAGTACTTCAGAATGTGATTGTATTTGGAGATCACGTCTTTAAATAAGCAATTAAATTAAAATGACATCATTAGGGTGGGCCCTAATCCAAGATGACTGGTACTCTTATAAGAAAAGGAAATTTAGACACACATACACACACACACAAAACAATGCCAAGACACAGGGAGGCCAAGGAGAAAGACCTCAAGCAGAAACAAACCCTGCTGACAACTTGTTCTTGGTCTACTAGCCTCCAGAATTGTGAGAAAATAAATTTCTGTGGCCTGTTGGTGGCATTTGTTATAGCAGCCCCAGCAAACTGAAATACAAAAATGAAGGATATTTAATAATTTAGTACATGATGAAAATGGCCTTTCAACTCAGTGAGGAAAGAAGAGAATATAGGCAAAACATTTTCAGACATAAATTGTAGCAGTATTTTCTTGGGCCAGCCTTCCAAGACAACATAAATAAAATCAAATGGGACCTAATCAACTCAGTGAGGAAAGGATCAGTTCAACAAATTATTTTGGAATAATATTGGCTTCCCTTTGGCTCAGTTCGTAAAGAATATGCCTGCAAGGCGGGAGACCTGGGTTCAATCATGGGTTGGGAAGATCCCCTAGAGAAAGGAAAGGCTACCCTCTCCAATAATCTGGCCTGGAGAATTCCACGGACTGTTTAGTCCATCAGGTCGCAAAGAGTCGGACACAACTGAGCTACTTTCACTTTCACTTTTCACATACTGGGAGAAAATGAATTATTTTGAGTTCATAATTTGTAGCTGTATTGTAAAGCATAAACTAAAACACCTTGGTTGGTCTTCATTTTCAATGGAAAAGCATTTTTATAGTACTAGAAGAAAAATAAATATAACCTTGAGGGAAGGGAGAGTTTTCTAAGCAGTAAAATATCATTTAATGTATCATCTTATCTGTCTCATTTACCAAACTTTAATTCATGTGTAGTTCTGTTTATTAAATTCTATATAACAAAAAATACAAAAAGCAAAACTAAATGTAAAGCCACAAGTGAAGGAAAATATTTACTACATATACAGCAGACAAAGAATTTTTTAATGTAAAGAGTTCTTATTACTGAATGAGAAACAAATATCACAGTCAAAAAATAGCCATGGATTGACAAAAGAAGAAATAAAAATGGCCACAGGACATGAAATAGATTCAACTTCACAGCAGTAATGGAAATATAAATGAATGAATGAGATACAGTTTGTACTCATCAAACTAGCAAAGAGTTTCTTAAAATAATAACAATGAGAATCTTTTCTTTCATATTTAGCACTTTTTTTTAAAAAAAGATATTGTTCCCTACCAAAAGTTCAATATACAGTCACGAAATTTTCTGCAAAAAAATTAAACTTTGTTTTTTGACACTTAAGCCCTTGAGACGTCTGGAGTTGGCTTTTGTATGTGGTATGACACACAGGGCTTCCTAGTGGCTCAGACTGTAAAGAATCTGCCTGCAGTGCAGGAGACTCAAGTTCGATCCCTAGGTTGGGATGATCCCCTGAAGAAGGGAATGGCTACCCAGTCCAGTATTCTTGCCTGGAGAAGTCCATGGACAGGGGAGCCTGGTGGGCTACAGTCCATGGAGTTGCAAAGAGTCAGACATAGACTGAGCCACTTTCACTTTCATGACACTGGAATTCAATTTTCAGTTTTATCTTTTCCTATTATATTTAACCATTTTTACCCAGTAGAGTAATCCATCCTTGCCCCAATAATCCAGCATACCACCTCTGTTATATGGCAAACTTCAGTTCATGGGCTGTCACGCATATTAATATTTTGTTTGTCAATTTGCTTATTTCTATGCCTTTTTTAATGATAGGTTCAGAATAAATCCTAATATCTAATAGGGCAAGACTCTCTTTTTATTTTTCTTCTTTAAGATGTTCTAGTTATTCTTAGCTCTTTACTTTTTCACAAAAATTTATCCATTAATTTATCACATATCATGAAAAACCTTGTTGGGACTTGTATTGGACTTTCATTGAAATTATAGATCAATTTGAGAATTGACATTCTCAAAATAGTATCTGCTCATGGATGAATATGATAGGAACCTTCTTAGTCTTTTTAATATCTCAATGAAGTTTTATGACTTTTTCTTTCTCAAAGAACTTTTAACATTTTATACTGTTCTCAGATTCTTGATATTCTCTAATGTCAGAGTCTTTATTTCCTGTCAAATTTGCTAGTACATTGAAATGATAGTAACTTTTGTATATTCAGCCATATTATGGTCTCTCCTACTGTTATAGTAATTTTCCGAAGGTTCTTTTTTGCTACGTAAATAAGATATAATTTGAAAATGATAGACTTCTTTCTTTCTTTCTTTGCAAACCTTATGCTTAAATCTATAGTTCTCACATGTTTTGCTTCATATATTTTGAGGTGGTTAATTGGGTGTATATGTGTTTAGAATTTACTACATCTTCCTGGTGAGTTGAAAGTTATTTCTTTTCTCTATTATTAATAAAGATTTTTGTCAAAAAATGAGTTTTGTCTGATGTTAATGTAGCTCTACCCGCTTTCCTTTGGTTAATATTTGTTCATTTCCTCCATCCTCTTATTTTCTGGTTTTGGGTGTATTTATGCTCCAGCTATAGTCATATGAAAAACATAGGCCTGGCATATTTATAATCTGAAAGTTCCTTTGAGCTGGTAAATTCAATCCGTTTGTAGTTATCATAATTAGTGATATATTTATATACCTTTCTATCATCTTATTTTACTCTTTCAATTTGATTCTGTTTTCTGTTTCTTTTTTTAACCCTTTCTTATTTTTTTCTTCTTCCAACAAGTTAAGAATTGAGCATAATCTGATATCCCTTATCTTTCCCTACGTCTTCATCAGTTCCCTTTATGTTGATCTAGCATTTTAAGCCTGGGAAATCATGAGGAAAGTTTCCCATTTTGTATTCTTTGCTATTGATTATATCTTTAAGTTAAACTTTACTGAGATGCTTGATCATCTTTATTTCATACATCTCTTGTGTGCATGTGACAGTGAAGAGTCTGGTACCAGAAATTACAGTCATTTCCTGCCCCACTGAACACCTCCTCGTGTCAGTGTTTCATCCTCAGCTACCTATGGGCAGGCAGCACTAAGATGAGGCAGTCCTTAAATTACAGCCCACCACCTCCTCTTTCCCTCAACCTCCTGCTCTCCCAGGAAGCTTCCTCACTGCCCGGACTTTGCTTCTGATACACACGGCAGCAGTCTGAGCCACAGCCGTGGGGGCAGACACTGAATGCTCCAGGCTAAAGCAGAACTCCGAAATCTCATCTCCTATTTAATCATCCCACAGACACACCTGGCTGCAGTCACCACCCCTAACACACACACACACACACACACACACACACCAGTTCAAAGCAATCTTCTCGGTTCTTTTTCTAAATCTTAATATTTTCCTTCTATAATTTGTCCAGATGCAGAACCAGTAATCTCTACTAGTTCAGCATTGTATAAGAACTCAAATCTCAGGAAATTTTATGTACAGAAACGTCCATCACAGGGACTTCCGTGGTGGTCCAGTGGCTAAGACTCTGCACTCCCAGTGCACAGGGTCCGAGCTCAATCCCTGGTCAGGGAACTGGATTCCACATCCACAAGTAAGAGTCACATGACACAGTTAAAAATCCTGCATGGTACAACTAAGACTGACCATCGCACACGCCACAACGAAGACCCAGTGCAACTGAATAAATATTAAAAAAAAAGAAAGACATGTCCATCACAGGATCTTTATAACACTGAAAGCTTTTTTAGCCCATAGTAAATTTTTAAATAAATAGATTCAATGTATCTATGACATAGAACACAATGTAGCCATTAAATTGTATTGTAGAAAAAACATCAAATGGTGTGGGAAAGCAGCTTTAATAGTTGATAAAATTTTTAAAACCAGTTTACAAAACTAGCCTGCAATATGATTTGAATTCTGTCTCTCTCTTTGTCTCTCTGTCTGTTATCTCTCTCCATGTGTATATATATACATGTATATATATATATAAACATATATGTATGTATACACACATAAAATATATACACACATATGTATACAAACACATGTTCATATACAAATAGGAATAGCAGAATGCATGTAAATATTGACAAAACCAGAATAAGTCTGCAGCTCATTTGATAGTATTTTACCAGTGTCAATTTCCTTATTTTAATAATGGTTATATGAGATGTTATCATCGAGGGAAGCTAGGCAATGGCACCCCACTCCAGTACTCTTGCCTGGAAAATCCCATGGATGGAGGAGCCTGGTGGGCTGCAGTCGGGCAGCCCACCTAAGAGTCGGGCACGACGGAGTGACTTCACTTTCACTTTTCACTTTCATGCATTGGAGAGGGAAATGGCAACCCGCTCGAGTATGCTTGCCTGGAGAATCCCAGGGACAGAGAAGCCTAGTGGGTTGCGGTCTCTGGAGTCGCACAGAGTCGGACACAACTGAAGCGACTTAGCAGCAGCAGCAGCAGGTGAAGTTTACATGGGATTCTGTATTGTGTTTGTAACTTCTTATGAGTCTAAACTTATTTTAAAGTACACATTGCAACAGAATTTTGGGGGCGGGAAGGGTGGTAATCCTGCTTAGCAGCCATTTCTCCTTTCTGAGATCACTTCATTTCCCTTTGGAGAATAAAAGTGTAAATATTCCCCCACCGTGCACAGACAGTCTTGATGGAGTTCTAATCTAGGAGACTTGAATTTCCAAGCCAAATTCATCCACAAGATCCATCACAGATGACTCCAGCAAGAAAATTCCTCTCATAGCCAAGGCCTAGGGACACCACCCAAGCTGGTCTCATCAGACCCTCTCTCGAGGGACTTTTCTTCTGACCAGAGTGACTCAAGAAAGGAAGATGGTTGGAGACTCTTCATTCCCAAGTGCCCAAATAACTCTTGTCCTGGTCCAGTGATTTTACTCTATGATCTACCTGGCACCGAACCAATACAATCCTTTTGTGTTTGAGTTTACTGAAGCCAATAAACAAAGAACTATAACTCAATAAATGCTGTCTCCTCCATGTCCATTTTAAACAAACTCAAGTGAATGTGTCCTCTGTGAACTCACTCCAAATTAGGGGCTAGTGTTCACAGATTCTTGTTTCTTTGAATAATAGCTCTAATTAAAATCCTTCCCAACTCTGCCAAAATTTTATAGGTTTTCCGTATCTCTGTCTCTGGTCTCCAGACTGATACTTTCACAGCGCATTTTGTCTACCAGATCAATTTTTCGGCCAGACAGTCTTAAGATAGTTGGTTTCACCTCAGGGAAATTCTCTGTCAAAACTAAAAGACTTGTGCTCGCAATTCTCTGGAACATTATTTAGACAAAGGACATCAAGAAATTGATTGTATGTAAGACTATACACTTTGGAATCAAGCTGAGCTGACTGGAAGCTTGTCTCCATTGTGTGCTGGTGGTTCAGAGCTTGTGCGACTTAGCTGACCTCTTTGAACTTCCATTTTCTCCTTCAAAAATGAAAGATTATATCACTGCCTTGTGGATCATTTGGAGAATTAAGTAACAGTTTCTGTACTGCACCTGGAATTATGTCAGGCACGAAGCGAGAGAGTCATTAAGCCTTCGGCTGTGCATCAAACAACGCAAGGAAGAATAAAAAGAAAAAGAGGGTGAAGAAGAGAAAAAGAAAAGGAGGAATGAAGAGGTAACATTGTGTTCCTTCCTCTACTGTAAAGACAACAGAATGGAGACGACGTTATGTTTTTGTGTAACTTTATATACTTCATCTCCTTGTATCCTCACAGCAGATTGACGAAATTGACAAAGCGCGTATTCTTTTCCCTGCTCTGATGAGTGGAGACTGAGGCATTGTGCTGAGGTAGGGGAAGGTGCCAGGCCCAACAACTACAATTCTGACCCAGGCCCTGTGACTTCCTCTTCCTGATCCACTTTTTCTTATAACATTTATAGATGCCACCTGGAGAAAGCAATGGCACCCCACTCCAGTACTCTTGCCTGGAAAATCCCATGGACGGAGGAGCCTGGTGGGCTGCAGTCCATGGGGTCGCTAAGAGTCAGACATGACTGAGCGACTTCACTTTCACTTTTCACTTTAATGCACTGGAGAAGGAAATGGCAACCCACTCTAGTATTCTTGCATGGAGAATCCCAGGGACAGGGGAGCCTGGTGGGCTGCCATCTATGGGGTCGCACAGAGTCGGACACGACTGAAGCGACTTGGCAGCAGCAGCAGCATAGATGCCACCAACAATTGCCTGGTTCAGAATCGTCTCCCTCCCATGCCAAAAATCAAGACTGTCACTGGTGTTCTATCCTGAACAATCATTTAGGCTAGGTGTGCAAAAGAAAAATACTAGATGTGCAGAAAAGTAACAGATATGAGAATTGTCCCCTAAATCAAGTCACAAAATCAGGACAGCCATCTGCAAAATGGTTCAGACTATGTCGCCTAATGGACTGCAGTGGTTCTCAACTGGCACTTGACCATGGGACAGTGTCAGGCCAGGACAAAATAACGTAAGTATTTTATGATGTCTCATTATGAGCTGCAACAGCTTTCAAATCAACACAGACATTTGACTATGAGACGTATCATGACAGGACAAAATCTGACTTATTCTTTCTCTCTGTTAGAGAAAACACGATCTTGTTAAAAAAAAAAAAAAAAAAAAAAAACCTCTCACCATATTTTGTATTTTATGATTTTGACAATATCCTATATAGGGTAGAGAAAGCAAATAATTCTATCAAATGTATCACTGCAATAAGCTATAACAATGAATGGAAACACATTCTACCATAGAATAACAGCTGGCTCTCATCACAATTTCAATAATAGAATTAAGAGCCCATAGTGAACTTATCAAAATGTTTAATCCGTAAGTGAAGGTATTAATACAAATCAAGGTAGACTCCTAAAATGTTTGGTGAGGAAACTTTAGAAATGATTACCTTAACCACTGTCCCCTTTATCCATTTTTAGGTCATGAATCTGAAGGTCAGGGAGATGAACAGGATTTCCAAGCCAATGAAGACACAGCAAATAGGATGGTAGAAAGCTTTCAAGATTTGGAATTTGGAATATGAATTTTGTCTCTACATTATGCCGTTTCTATCACCTTTCTTGTATCATTTAGTAATCTATACAATTAATGGGAACCTACTCTATAGTACAGGGAGCTCTATTCGATGTTCTGGTGACATAAATGGGGAGAAAATCCGAAAGAGAGGGAATATATGTATATGTATAACTGATTCACTTTGCTGTACGGTGCACACTAACACAATATTGCAAAGCAACTATATGCCAATAAGAGTTATTTTAAAAATAAATGAAAATACAAATATAAAAATTGTCTATATATAAGCTATAATAATTCATATTTTGGTATTTGGGGAAAAAATAGTCCAACTATTTCCTCATAGTAAAATGGTGTAGTTATAAAAAAAATATGTATAGCTGATTCACTTTGCTGTACAGCAGAAAGCAACACAACATTGTAAAGCAACTATACTCCAATTTTTTTTCTTTTTTTTTTTAATTTTTATTTTTAAACTTTATATAATTGTATTAGTTTTGCCAAATATCAAAATGAATCCACCACAGGTATACATGTGTTCCCCATCCTAGACCCTCCTCCCTCCTCCCTCCCCACACCATCCCTCTGGGTCGTCCCAGTGCACTAGCCCCAAGCATCCAGTATCGTGCATCGAACCTGGACTGGCATCTCGTTTCTTACATGATATTTTACATGTTTGAATGTCATTCTCCCAAATCTTCCCACCCTCTCCCTCTCCCACAGAGTCCATAAGACTGTTCTATACATCAGTGTCTCTTTTGCTGTCTCGTACACCGGGTTATTGTTACCATCTTTCTAAATTCCATATATATGCGTTAGTATACTGTATTGGTGTTTTTCCTTCTGGCTTACTTCAGTCTGTATAATAGGCTCCAGTTTCATCCACCTCATTAGAACTGATTCAAATGTATTCTTTTTAATGGCTGAGTAATACTCCATTGTGTATATGTACCACAGCTTTCTTATCCATTCATCTGCTGATGGACATCTAGGCTGCTTCCATGTCCTGGCTATTATAAACAGTGCTGCGATGAACATTGGGGTACACGTGTCTCTTTCCCTTCTGGTTTCCTCAGTGTGTATGCCCAGCAGTGGAATTGCTGGATCATAAGGCAGTTCTATTTCCAGTTTTTTAAGGAATCTCCACACTGTCCTCCATAGTGGCTGTACTAGTTTGCATTCCCACCAACAGTGTAAGAGGGTTCCCTTTTCTCCACACCCTCTCCAGCATTTATTATTTGTAGACTTTTGGATCGCAGCCATTCTGACTGGTGTGAAATGGTACCTCATAGTGGTTTTGATTTGCATTTCTCTGATAATGAGTGATGTTGAGCATCTTTTCATGTGTTTGTTAGCCATCTGTATGTCTTCTTTGGAGAAATGTCTATTTAGTTCTTTGGCCCATTTTTTGATTGGGTCATTTATTTTTCTGGAGTTGAGCTGTAGGAGTTGCTTGTATATTTTTGAGATTAGTTGTTTGTCAGTTGCTTCATTTGCTATTATTTTCTCCCATTCTGAAGGCTGTCTTTTCACCTTGCTGATAGTTTCCTTTGATGTGCAGAAGCTTTTAAGGTTAATTAGGTCCCATTTGTTTATTTTTGCTTTTATTTCCAATATTCTGGGAGGTGGGTCATAAAGGATCCTTCTGTGATGTATGTCAGAGAGTGTTTTGCCTATGTTCTCCTCTAGGAGTTTTATAGTTTCTGGTCTTACGTTGAGATCTTTAATCCATTTTGAGTTTATTTTTGTGTATGGTGTTAGAAAGTGTTCTAGTTTCATTCTTCTACAAGTGGTTGACCAGATTTCCCAGCACCACTTGTTAAAGAGATTGTCTTTAATCCATTGTATATTCTTGCCTCCTTTGTCAAAGATAAGGTGTCCATATGTGCGTGGATTTATCTCTGGGCTTTCTATTTTGTTCCATTGATCTATATTTCTGTCTTTGTGCCAGTACCATACTGTCTTGATGACTGTGGCTTTGTAGTAGAGCCAATTTTTTTAAAAAAATTACCAAAACAGACTCCAGGGAATGAAACCATTCAGAGTAAAACTTGTACAAGTACAGTTGTGGAACAAGTGAGCACATAATCACCTAGGACTAATAATACACTGACAATAAGTAGCACTTACCGGTACCAGATACGCTTCTAAATTCTCTACATGCATTAACTCTTTTATTTGTCACAGCATTGCACGGCAGGTACGATTATGAACTCCATTATACAAACATGGACTTTGAACTCCATTGTACAAATATTATGAAGTCCATTATACAAAAATTAGGCTTCCCTGGTGGCTCAGGTGGTAAAGAATCTGCCTGCAATGCAGGAGACCGGGGTTCAATCCCTGGGATGGGAAGATTCCCTAAGACGGAAAAGGCAACTCACTCCAATATTTTTGCCTGAAGAATCCCATGGACAGAGGAGCCTGGCAGGCTATAGTCTATGAGGTCGCACAGAGTCAGACACAACTGAGCAACTAACGCTATACAAATAAGAAGCTGGGGCAGAACAGTTTCTTTTCTCTTGTTCACAATTCTCATCATTGGTGGAGGACTTGGACACATACATTCTAACTCCAGAATCTATGCTCTTAGCCACTCTAATTTTTCTTTAATACATGAATCTGGCTGGCAACAGGATACCTTGACTCAGTAAATGATTTTATTTATGGATGGCTTTTAAAAAGAAAAGAATGAACAAATCTGGCTAGATTGATAAGATGTCATCATAACTGGCTATTGCTCTTCCTTATCTACAGAACAATCATGATTTAGACAAATAATTGATATCACCTTGAGTTCTATACAGTTATTTGATTTCTATTTATTTCTACTAAGGGCTTTTTAAAAATTTCATGTAGCTTATGCAAAATAAAACATCAATTTTTAAAATATAGAATTAAAAATGTGATACAGAAATTCTGAAAAGTAAGGGCAAACTAGGTAAAAATGGGTAGTAAGAAAAGTGAAATCTACATAATATGTCTGATCTTCTAAAAACAATATGAATTATCAATATTGGTACAAGAGTAAATGAACTTAACTACACCAGTAACCATAGAATAAATTAGAAAGTTGGTCAAAGTCTTTCTCCTAAGAAAAGCACTGGGTCTGAATATCTTTACAGGAAAATTTTAGAATCCTCTCAAGAAACAGATCTACATAAAAGTCACCTCATAGACCAGGAGTCAGGAAACCACAGCATAGGTCGCCCTGTCACCTGCTTTTGCAAATAAAGTTGTACTGGAACACATGCCTGTCATTCGCATATAGGCTATATGCTCACATGATCATTCGGAAGAAATACTTGAACCATATACAGTAACACAAGTATAATGTGTTTCACTGCAATGCTGTTTATAATTGTGAAGAATTGACAATATCCAACAGCATGATTAAATAAATTATGAAATATCCATGTTATGAAATACCACACAAGATATCATGAGAGGGAAGATAAATCTATACGTATTGAAAGATCTTTAGACATCCTAATAAGTGATAAAAGCAAGATCTAGAATACTGCATACCATGTAATACCATTTATGTTTAAAACTCCCAATAGCTTTTCTCTCTCCCATTATATCTCCATATGCACACATAGAGACACACACAGACACACGCACACATACATCTATTTATAAACTGATTATCAACTGATTGTATTTGAATTCAGTTCAGTTCAGTTGCTCAGTCGTATCCAACTCTTTGCAACCCCGTGAACTGCAGCACCCCAGGCCTCCCTGTCCATCACCAACTCTTGGAGTTTACCCAAACTCATGTCCATGAGTCAGTGATGCCATCCAACCATCTCATCCTCTGTCATCCCCTTCTCCTCCGGACCTCAATTTTTCCCAGCATCAGGGTCTTTTCAGATGAGTCAGCTCTTTGTATCAGGTGGTCAAAGTATCGGAGTTTCAGCTTCAACATCAGTCCTTCCAATGAACACCCAGGACTTATCTCCTTTAGAATGGACTGGTTGGATCTCCTTGCAGTCCAAGGGACTCTCAAGAGTCTTCTCCAACACCACAGTTCAAAAGCATCAATTCTTCAGCACTCAGCTTTCTTTATAGTCCAACTCTCACATCCATACATGACCACTGGAAAAACCATAACCTTGACTAAACTGACCTTTGTTGACAAAGTCGTCTCTGCTTTTTAATATGCTGTCTAGGTTGGTCATAACTTTCCTTCCAAGGAGTAAGCGTCTTTTAATTTCATGGCTGCAGTCACCATCTGTGGTGATTTTGGAGCCCCCCAAAATAAAGTCAGCCACTGTTTCCATTGTTTCCCCATCTATTTGCCATGAAGTGACAGGACCAGATGCCATAATCTTAGTTTTCTGAATGTTGAGCTGTAAGTGAACTTTTTCACTCTCCTCTTTCACTTTCATCAAGAGGCTCTTTAGTTCCTCTTCACTTTCTGCCATAAGGGTGGTGTCATCTGAGGTCATTGATATTTCTCCCAGCAATCTTGATTCCAGCTTGTGCTTCATCCAGCCCAGCATTTCTCATGATGTACTCTGCATATAAGTTAAATAAATAAACAGGGTGACAATATACAGCTTTGACATACTCCTTTTCCTATTTGGAACCAGTCTGTTGTTCCATGTCCAGTTCTAACTGTTGCTTCCTGACCTGCATACAGGTTTCTCAAGAGGCAGGTCAGGTGGTCTGGTATTCCCATCTCTTGAAGAATTTTCCACAGTTTGTGGTGATCCACACAGTCAAAGGCTTTGGCATAGTCAATAAACCAGAAATAGGTATTTTCTGGAACTCTCTTGCTTTTTCGATAATTCAGCAGATGTTGGCAATTTGATCTCTGGTTCCTCTGCCTTCTTCTTATTTGGATGGAAGAATGCAATTAGGAGTGGTGAAAGAAATTTTAGCTTTACCTGGTTTTTTATTAATACCCATGAAAATAATCTATTCATATATTTTTTCATGGAAAATGTATATTTTTAAAAATCCAAATCATAGCAACAGTTCTTTTTTTCCCCTCCTTATGGCCCACAGAGGAATACCTGAGGCTCCCTAAACATTGCATATATTGGCATGTGTTACATAGGTAGGATCTAGAAACTCCTCCAAAGGTTAAGGTTACAAAGAAATGACATTATCTGGGGGTTTTGTTTCTACTAATTCCACAGAAAAGCATCGCATGATTATCAGAGAAGAGTCCATGAAACACTGCTTCCAGTAAACTTTCTAACAGATAAGACAGAACTCATTCATGATAGGTGGATAGCTTGATCAATGATTGATAGATAGACAAGAAGAAATAAACATACATATGTTCAATAATTGCCTAGATGTATCAAAATATACATCACACTACTGTTTGCTGTTTGCAGTCAATGTGACTAAGCATCAAGGAGAAAAATCTGCTGTGTTTTCTGAGAAGGTTTTACAAAGGAACTGACAGATTACAAAGAGCTCTAAGAACCATCTTCCTTTGAACCTGGGGACTACTTCTGTCCTCAAGACTCAGAACTAGATAAAACATTTTGTGAAGACCAAGCCTGGAACCAAAGACCCTCACCCAGGCCAAGAGCCTGTTCTTTTTCCACTTAGCCTCACTTTTGTAGGAACTGTTTACCAAAGATGGGATAGTTTATTTATCCACCCACCCACAGTTATCCATCTGCTCCTAATATCTCTCCAGTGAAACCTTTTAATACTACATGAGCTGGACATCAATTCCTAAGAGCAGCCAGAGCTCATGTTTTCGCTTTCCCTTCAAGAACAACAGTAACTCTCCTCATTAAGTTCTTGTCACCCTTAGAGCCCTCTTCCATGTTAGCCCTTGGAGTAAACCATGGAGCAGGATTTAGTAATCATGTAAGCAACTATGTTTTCTTAGTGCTTGGGGTTTTATGGTTGTTGATAGCAAACCAAGAGACCACCGGTTGTTATTAATCAATCTGAATCCTAGGACTGGGGACTTGGGGTAGGAACCTTGTGGAGGGTCTGTAAGGACTAGCAGATTGCTACAGGCTGGCCATCTAGACGTGAAGTCAGTCCTGAATCTTATCTTTACCCACTCGTGACCTGTCTACAGTCTGAATGTGACTGTAGGGTTCCATAAATGTAAGTGTCTTTGGCCTAGACCAACCACAATATAGAGAAAGGATATCAACAGAGAGACACTGTAGCCCAGAGAAGCCTGTGCTAAAGCAAGGCTCACTCTTGCCTCCTAGCACCACCTCCTTAATCTAGCGGTGCTTCTGGATTCCAAGGGTTCCCTGTCTCTACCAGCAGGACTTGGCATTCCTCCCTTTGCTGTTCAAACACAATCTTATTTGTGCATCACGTAGTTTATTTAACATAAGCATGACTAACATCTCCTGAGTCCCATTCCTATGCCAGGCACTTTCCAGACATGTTCTTATTTAATCTTCACAACCACCCCATGAGACAGGCATTACATTTTGTCCCATTTTACTCAGGATAATAGCAATACATTGTCCAAGATCACACAGCTTTAAAGTGGTGAATCAGCATTCAGCTCCGATCTTTCTGATTTCATATCCCAAGCTCTCAACCACTGTGTAATAAGATTTCCAATGTCTTAGTGCCACAAGATGGTCATCAAATGACATTTAAGATTGTTTCTGACAAATCCAATTACATGGAAACCTTAGAATATTAAGTCTGTTTACATTCATTCAAATATTCATTCATCAAAGAAACATTTACTTAAGCTCTGCTATGTCTCATTTCAGCTGCAATAAAGATTCACATATCAGGAAGATACTATCCCAGCAGCTCATAGTCAAGCAGAAAAGACAGACACATAAATAATTACAGTACGGTAGACAGAAGTGACAGAGTGGAAAGACACTGGCAGTTCCCTCTTCTCTACAAACATTTCCTATTTCTCAGCCTTAATTAGATCTCCTATTCTTTCATAATTTTCATAACTACATTGTTGCACAAAGATTTTTACTATAATACCTCCTGCACATAAAATTATCAGACTCATTAAAGAACTAACAATCTACTAATCTTTCGCCCAAAATTTGATCATGATAGCTAATGTATTTTTATTTGTTCTTAAATTTTGTAATTTGATAATACAATGCTAAGATTAACTTAAATCTCCCAAAGATTATTTACCTTAAAAATTGTTATGAAAAAAATTTGTAAAAAACATACCTGATTAAACACTATTACCCAAAACATACAAAGAACTCTTAAAAATCAACAGTAAGAAAACAAACAGCCCAATTTAAAAAAGAGCAAAAGATCTGAAGAGACACTTACCAAAGAAGATATACAGATGGCCAACAAACATGTGAAAAGATGCACCACATTATTTGTCATTAAGAGACTGTATTTAAAACCACAATGAGATATCACTATACCCCAGTAGAATGGCCAAAATCTGGAACACCACCGCCAACAAATGCTGACAAGGGTTTGGAGCAACAGGAGATCTCATGTATTGCTGGTGGGAATGCAAAACAATAAAGCTTCTTTGGAAGACAGGCAGTTTCCTACAAAATTAAGCAACATTCTCTTACCATGTGGTCTAACAATCATGCTCCTTGGTATTTACCCACGTGAGCTGAAAATGTATGTCCACACAAAAACCTATACACAGATGTTTGTAGCCTAACTTGCCAAAACTTGGAAGCAACCAAAATGTCCTACAAGTAGGCGAACCAATCAATAAATTTTGGTGCATCCAGATAATAGGATATTGTTCAGAACTAAAAAAGAAATGAGTTGTCAAGCCACCAAAAGACATGTAGGAAACTTAAATGCAGACAACTAAGTGAAAGAATCCAATCTGAAAAGACTGTATACTGTGTGATTCCAACTATATGACACTCTGGAGAGAGCAAAACTATGGAGACAGTAACAAGATCAGTGATTTTCAGAGGTGGGAGGTTTGCATAGGCAGAGCACGGAGGATTTTTAGGTCACTGAAACTACTGTGTATCATACTATACTGATGGATACGTGTCATTATGCATTTGTCAAAACCCACAGAATGTACAACACCAGGAGTTGTAAAGCTCACGGGGCTTTGGGTGATGCAGGCTCATCAGTTATAACAAATGGACCTCTCTGATAGAAAATGTTGACAGTGGTGAGGCGAGGCATGTAGAAAGCAGAGGTTCTGTGGGAAATCTCTGTACCTTTCCCTTAGTTTTGCTATGAACCTAAAGCAGCTCTTAAAAATAATTTTCTTTTCATGTCCATTCAAAATTAATTCTGTTTTATCTATTCCATCCTAGTCGTGGATTAAATGTATTTTCCCCTGAAGATGTATCATCCTCTTCAATGTCCAAACCACTCAATTCATTTCATCTAAATGAAAAGAATAAAAAGAGGTCCAGGAAGGGAAGCTGAGTCACTGAAACACAGCAGCGTCTGTGTGTACATTTCGGTTGGCCCACGTAGAAAGAATAAGTCGCATGTCACGTCTATTCGGCAGCCACGGTACAAACAGGCTCCCATCCCTTCAAATACAGTAACATTCAATATTATTTAGTCAGCTTCTTAGAGCTCTCTAAAATAACCCAAGTCCTCACTCCACTCTCCTTACTAACCACATGTTTTGGAAAAACACCATTAGGGTGCAACTGGCACTGACATTTTCCAAATAAAACATGCATTTCTGAAAATATAAATTGTCTTATTTTTCTGTTGTAAACACTGGTTTTGTTGGCAAATGGAAATGTGACTAGCAGTTATTGTGGTGAAGCAGTTGGAGTGCCTGTGGAGTTTTTTCATATTTCCACAGGCCCAAGGCCACAGTGATAGCTTTCCCATCAGGCCCATGTCCTGGCAACTCCCTGGGCAACTCCTGATGGACTTCTCGGCAACAGGACATAGGAGGTGCTGCTCTGAGTTCTTTCCCCACAGCTGTTCACTTGTCACTGGGGTTATAGTATTCACGCTGCATTCTTATCACCATAGGTTTCATGAAAGGTAAGGCCTCACAGTTTTATGCAGTCGTGACAGAGGATAAGCCAATCATCTATTTCTCCATCACAGATCAACCCCCAAAAGATCAGTGGCCGGGCTTCCCTGGTGGCTCAGCGGTAAAGAATCCACCTGCCAATGCAGGAGACACGGGTTCAATCCCTGATCCAGGAAGATCCCACGTGCCTTGGCACAACTGAGCCCGTGCCACAACTATTGGGGGTGTGCTCTAGAGCCCAGGGGCTGCAACTACTGAACCCACGTGCTTAAGAGCCCAAGCTTTGCCACAAGAGCAGCCACCATCACGAGAAGCCCAGGCATCGCAACTAGAGGGTAGCCCCCACTTCCCTCAACTAGATAAAGGCCCACGCAGCAACGAAGACCTGGCACAGCCAAAAATAAAATCAATTAATTAAGCTATTTTTAAAACATTCAGTAACCTAAAACAATACTGATTTATTAATCCCCGGATTCTGTGGGTTGTGTTCACCACTGGGGTCCCCTGGGTAGTTGCACTCAGCTGAAAATGGACTCAGGGTTGGGCTCACTCAGAACACTGGGATGGCTGGGCCTCTCTCCCCACAGGTTCTGAGGATATATCTCCAAGAAGACTAGCAGGGTCTTGTCTTTCTGGCATGGCAACTAGGTTTCAAGACGGTGGGTCCCAATATGCCAGTGTGTATCAAACCTCTGGTTATATTACCCCTGCTGACGTCCCAACTGTCCAAAGCAAGTCACATAACCAATACCACACTCATCGTGGAGTGTGAATATTGTGGCATCGGTATCAGGAGGCATGATTCATGGGTGGCCATCCATGTAACATCACCCAGAGGGAGGGAAAAAAACAGTCTTTGATGATAGTGATTTAATCTAGGAACAAAAGTATTAAATATGAAAACATGATAACTGGGCATAGTAAGGGTTTAATATTAACAATAATTTAATTAATATAACTAATAAATATACAGACAATTATGCTATACCAGGCATTGGACTAAACAGTTTGCATTGTTATTTAACTAGATTTTCATAGCAACTGCAGAACATTTGGTGCCATTGTGATTCCTCATTTTACAGAGGAGAGAACTGATGCCTGAGTATGGAGGCAAACAGTCAAAGGTAGGATTCAGTTGAAAGTCCAGTGAGTACAACTCCAAAGTCCATGCTATTACTTCCCAAGTTACCAGACTTCTGAACCAATGGTCCAGAGGTCCCCATGACTACCATGTAGTATGTAGCATGTTTTTTTTTAACATCTAAGTATTTAATTTTATGCAAGGCTAGGCAGATTATACTTAATAAAACTGAGTTTTTGTTATAATTTAGGAAGTAAACATGGATCTAATTCCATAGGATTTTCTATCTTAATGTGTGAGAAAGGAGTCTTTGGGGATTTATTTCACTGTTCTCCCAAAATGTACTCAGAGTAGCCCTTAGCTCTTACAATTCAAATACAGTGAAAGGAAAAAAGGAGAAGGCAATGACAGAGGACGAGATGGTTGGATGGCATCACTGACTCAATGGATATGAATCTGAGCAAACTCCAGGAGTCAGTGATGGACAGGGAGGCCTGGCATGCTGCAGTCCACGGGGTTGCAAAGAGTTGCACACAACTTAGCAACTGAACAGCAACAATGGGGCATAACTGTCAGAGTAGCCTGTCTTTTAAAACTAACGTTTAACATTCAGTTGAAGTCAATGGTCCCAACTCCCTAACCGGTGAGTCCACGTCAGCTCCTGTCCACACAAAGATTGCTGCTGAGCGTATCCCTTCTTCCTTGTCCGCTCCTCTAGGCTAGTCCACCTAGAGGATTCTCTGGCTAATCCACCTTCAAGACGCTCCCACTCTCACTCTCTTTTAGGTCAGGGCACAACCGGCCAGGTCCCCACCTTCAGGACTGGCAAGGGGTTCCTCCATGGAGAAGTGCAAGAGGGATAGCACTGCTTAGAACACCCAGCGCCCAGCAGGGTCACTTGACCCTAGTCCCTTGAGGTGCTTTAGACCGTTTCTTCGGCTCTAAAGTGAGGCTAGTAACAGTGTCTGCCTCGGAGAGTTTAGGGGAAGATCAAATTAGATAAAGCTTACACAGCACTCTCTGATACATAAATAAATGGTTACCACTGGTGTTGAGATTAAGCGCTTTTCACAGGGAACTCTGCCCAATGTATGTGGTAGCCTGGACGGGAGGGGCGTCTGGGGGAGAATGGGCACATGTATGAGAATGGCTGAGTCCCTTTGCTGTCCACCCGAAACTATCACAACACTCACTGTTAGTCAGCTCTCAGTTCAGTTATTCAGTCATGTCCTACTGTTTGCCACCCCATGGGCTCTCAGTTCAGTTTTTCAATCATGTCCTACTGTTTGCCACCCCATGGGCTACAGCACGCCAGGCTTCCCTGTCCATCACCAATTCACGGAGCTTGCTCAAACTCATGACCATTGAGCCAGTGATGCCATCCAACCATCTCATCCTCTGTCATCCCCTTCTCCTCTTGCCTTCAATCACTCATAGCATCAGGGTTTTTTCCAATGAGTCCATTCTTCGCATCAGGTATTGGAGTTTCAGCTTCAACTTCAGTCCTTCCAATGAATATTCGGGACTGATTTCCTTTAGGATGGACTGTTTTTATCTTCTTGCAGTCCAAGGGACTCTTGAGAGTCTTCTCCAACACCACAGTTCCAAAGCATCAGTTCTTCAGTGCTCAACTTTCTTTATGGTCCAACTCTCACATCCATACATGACTACTGGACAAACCATAGCTTTGACTAGACAGACCTTTGTCAGCAAAGTAATGTCTCTGCATTTTAATATGCTGTCTAGGTTTGCCATATTTTTTCTTCCAAGAAGCAAGCACCTTTTAATTTCATGGCTACAGTCACCATCTACAGTGATTTTGGAAGCCAAAAAAAAAATAAAATCTGTCACTGTTTCCATTGTTTCCTAATTTATTTGCCATGAAGTGAAGGGACCAGATACCATGATCTTGTTTTTTGAATGTTGAATTTTAAGCCAGCTTTTTCACTCTTCTCTTTCACTTTCATCAAAAGGCTCTTTAGTTCTTCTTTGCTTTCTGCCATAAGGAGTGTGTCATTTGCATACCTGAGGTTATTAATATTTCTCCCAGCAATCTTCATTCCAGCTTGTGCTTCATCCAGCCTAGGATTTCACATGATGTACTCTGCATATAAGTTAAATAAGCAGGGTGATAATATACAGCCTTGACATAATCCTTTACCAATTTGGAACCAGTATGTTGTTCCATGTCCAGTTCTAACTTTTTGACCTGCATACAGATTTCTCAAGGAGGGAGGTAAGATGGTCTGGTATTCCCATCTCTTGAAGAATTTCCACAGTTTGTTGCAATCCACATAGTCAAAGGCTTTAATGTAGTCAGTGCAGCAGAAGTAGATATTTTTCTGGACCTCTCTTGCTTTTTCTATGATCCAGTGGATGTTGGCAGTTTGATTTCTGGTTCCTCTGCCTTTTCTAAATCAAGCTTGAACATCTGGAAGTTCTTGGTTCATGTACTGTTGAAGCCTCACTTGGAGAATTTTGAGCATTATGTTGCTAGCGTGTGAGATGAGTGCAATTGTGCAGTAGTTTGAGCATTCTTTGGCATTGCCTTCCTTTGGGATTGGAATGAAAACTGGCCTTTTCCAGTCCTGTGGCCACTGCTGAGTCTTCCAATTTGCTGGCATATTGAGTGCAGTACTTTCACAACATCATCTTTTAGGATTTGAAATAGTTCAACTGGAATTCCATCACCTCCACTAGCTTTGTTCGTAGTGATGCTTCCTAAGGCCCACTTGACTTCACATTCCAGGATGTCTGGCTCTAGGAGAGTGATCATACTGTCATGTTTATCTGGTTCATGAAGATCTTTTTTGTACAGTTCTGTGTATTCTTCCACCTCTTCTTAATATCTTCTGCATCTGTTAGGTCCATACAATTTCTGTCCTTTATTGAGTCTATCTTTGCATGAAATGTTCCCTTGGTATCTCTAATTTTCTTGAAGAGATCTCCAGTCTTTCCCATTCTATTGTTTTCCTCTATTTCTTTGCACTGATCACTGAAGAAGGCTTTCTTATCTCTCCTTGTTATTTTTTGGAACTCTGGATTTAGATGGGTATATCTTTCCTTTTCTCCCTTGCTTTTCACTTCTCTTCTTGTCACAGCTATTTGTAAGGACTCTTCAAACAGCCATTTTTCTTTTTTTGCATTTCTTTTTCTTGGGGATGGTCTTGATACTTATTTCCTATACTATGTCACAAACTTCCATACATAGTTTTTCAGGCACTCTATCAGATCTAATCCCTATATTAATCAGCTATACTCCAATATAAAATAAAAAATTTAATAACAAAAATAATTTTTAATAAAAAAAGTTTTTTTAAAAGATTAAGTGTTCTTCAGAACTTCTTTACAACTTATCATATATTCTGATGAGAGCACCCAAGAGGCTTTATCACCTCTGTGGAGGACCTCCTCAGAAGTAACAGCATTGGCTTACTTATTAGAAATAATCAAAGAAAACTTTTAAATAAGATACTTAGCTGGGGTGGGGGGGGGGGGGGATAGCAATATGATTCTTGAAAGCATGTGAATCACATGTCCCAAAGCCATGTATTATATATCCTGTTGGTTTATATGCTCAACCTCTGTACTGAGGGTAATAAAAATTAAATTGCACTGATGAAGAATCACATTGAAATGTGCTCTTTTTAACCAAATATTTTACTTAATTTTATGTATTTTAGCTAAAACAGGAAAAATCCAAAAACAAACACTGAGTTAAGATGTTTAAAGAGGCCTAAAGACTTTGTGGATGCTTTTCCCGTGTTTTACAAGCTTGGCATTCCTCACTCTGCTACAACCAGACACAACTAAAGTCCCATATGCATGATACGCCATTGTGTTAAGTTTACAAAATGGAGATTCCTAGGGAAATCTTTTAGGTTACTTACAAACTCTTCCGTGGTGGCTCAGACAGTAAAGAATCCACCTGCATTGTGGGAGACGTGGGATCAATCCCTGGGCTGGGAAAATCACTGGAGGAGGGCATGGCAACCCAGGCCAGTATCCTTGCCTGGAGAATCCCATGGACAGAATAGGCTGGCGGACTACAGGCCATAGAGTAACAAAGAGTGACTAAGCACACACGATAAATTCTCCCAGTTAGTTTCTTTAAACACTATCACAAACACAAGGAAACCATAGGATGCTAAAATAATGCCTGCAAATAATCTTCACAATTCCCAGTTACTTTTGGACATCAATGCCCTGGAAAGAGCAAAGTATATCTTAGAAAGCTTTGGATAAAATGGGCAGATTAAGTACCCATTAGAATGTCTCTTTTTCTAAAACATGAAAGCTCAGTCTGCCTGATAAAATCTGTTTTGAGCATTTTTCACTTATACTCACCTTGAACAAACAATGAAAGCAATGGAGACATTCTGGTACAGTAAGAAAAGCAAGAGCTATACCTCAGCCAGAACTGAGTGCAAACTCCACATTCTTTCCCTTGCCAGTTTAAGGACCTTGAATGAGCCCCTCTTAATCACTTTAACCTTTTTTCTCTTCATATGCAAAAATGAGAATCATAATTCCTCCTTTAAAGATTATTGCAAGGATTATAAGAGTTATTGCAAATGAAATGTTTGGCACACTGTTTGGCACAGAATAGGCATTTGTTAAATGTTTATTTATTCTGTCTTCTCAATAGGCTTTTTTTTTTCTTAAAATCGATTACCTTCCAACCTACACTGAATTAGGGAAAAAATCCTTCTTGAAAGCCTCAGTCACTGGCAAATAGGAGCTTTTACTTAAAAGCTCTACATTAAGGGATTAAATTCTTTACATACCTTAACAATGAAATTAACAATCACCTTCAAACATGCGACAGGTCAACTAATCTTACACTTCACATTCAATACACATCATCATACTCTTAGAATAAATCATTAGATTTTACACCTACATGTATAACCAGGAACTTAATTAAAGCCAAACAATATTTTTTAGGAGTACAACAACTGATCCACAAGTGTGTTTGCCATCAAAATTGCCTTGTGAGCTTAATCCAACTTCTACTGAAAAATTACAAGGTACCAATCACTCTTTTTCTCTGTTTTCCCAGACAAGTGTCAATCAGGTTATTAAGCACACAGAGCTATTGCAAAGTACAAATTTACAAAAGGAGAAATTGCTGCCCCAAAGGCTAGAACCTACTCTCCTGATTCTCAACCCACTGTACTCTGTATCAGATTACTAAATCCATTCTGTGAGCAGCCTTAAATCCTTTCTGTTAATTCAGAGGCAAGGGAGGGAACAGTAGAGTAGAGTAGATACTGTGGATTGGCACTCAACATCCATTTGTCCCTTCTTAAGGTGTAGTATTTTTCAAACTACCAGTTGCCATCCATTAGTCCGTCACGAAATCAACTTGGTGGGTCAAGACCAGCATTTCTTAATGGAGTGGAGTAGCCTAGATCAGCATAGACTTGCACAGCAGAGATTAGAATAAAAGCCACTGGGGGCATCGCATTGTCTTGTGAATCTTTTATTTCAGTTAGACATGAATGTGATTTTGTATACGTGTGGATCAAATAAATTTTACAGCAGAGTATGTCCGAAATGTGAAAAACATTGTCCTGACATGTCTTCCTATACCTCCAACATTGGGAAGTTAAGTACTCTGTGTTCAGAAATAAAAGATTTCAGGTATAATTTGGGTTTGGTTGATCAGATGCCCAAGGGTGAGATGTGGAAGATGGCAGTGGTCAGAGCTCTACTGCCACATCTATCTCTCTTAGCAAGCATGTCATTGACACTTTGCATCTTCTGGGGCATCATTAGCAGAGGTCTCAGCACACGGTCACAAGGTCCATCGGTAGCAAGAGGAAGGACACAAGGCACCCCAGATGGCTGCAGGGGAATGAGGTTCTGGAGTTAACAGCAGTGGGGGAGGCACTCTGCAAACCCGAAAATGGCGGCTTCCAGAGTTTGGAGACGGCAACGGGATTCTGCCTCCACTGACTTTCTGGTCGTAGCAGTAGCGGCAGCTCTCTTGGTGGTTTAGTTCTGTGATGGGCCTTTGGGAATTGCTGTGGAGATTCAACCTCAAGTCTATTCCTTCAGCCTCCACATGATTCTACAAGCGACTCAACACCTTGTAATAAACCCCTTCTTGCTTAAGCTACTTGGAAAAATGTCTGTTCCATACCCTATTGAGACTGACTGTTGTTGTTCAGTCGTCATGTCCAATTCTTTGCGACCCCATGGACTGCAGCATGCCAGCCCTTCTTTTCCCTTCAGGAGGCAGCATGGCTGAAAGTGAACACTGTGGATTTAGAAATAAGACTAGTGTAGCTTTCAATTCCAGCTGAGGTGGCTACAACCTTCACTTCTCTGAGTCTTCGTGTTCTTTTGTCCATGAAACGAGATGTAACCATAAGGATTATTGTAATTAAGTGCTGGTAGAGTTATCCACAAGATACCATGGAAACCCATAGGCAGATGAGCTAATTCTCTGGTGGGGGTATCAGAGACCCTAAGAATAAGCAGGAATCTGTCAAGTGAGGGAAGACAAGACAATTCCAAAGGTCAGCAGTTGCAAAGCCCTAGAGGGGAAAGAGCACTGTGGGGACTGCAAACATGGTTTTATAGAAAGTATGACATTCATAGAGGAGAAGGGGAGGAATAGAGCCCTGTGTGCTGAGTTAGGAAGGCTGGCCTCCATCCAAAGCGCAGTGAGAACAACTGATGGGCATAAAGCAAGAAGTCATAGGATGCTATTTGTACTTTTTAAGAGATCCCTCAGACTACAATGGAGAAGGGAGGGGACCATGTCTCATCCCAGGAACATTAAAGCAGAGACTGAGTAAGAGATAATGATGTGTAAACAACTGTGGTGTTAATGGTGTATAACAGGTAGATGAGGGAGAAGGTAAGCGGTGGAACAGACAGGATTTAATCACATTCATTGAGCTCTTGTAACACCCATGTTCCAAGCCATGTACCTTACATATGTCAATTCATTGTACTGGTATAAGGACTCTATGAGGAAACTACTCTTGCTAATCCTATTATAATCCTGAAGCACTATAGTGCTCAGAGTTTAATCAAGTAGCTCAAGTCACTCAGGAGAGCCTGTATTTGAATCCAAGTCTATTTTGCTCAAATCCTGTATGTATCCCCTTCACACCACTCAGCTGCCTAGGTCAGTGTGAAAATCAGGACAAAGTCCTTATCTAGAGAGACAAAAGCCGGCATCATCATCACATAAATGATCATTAAAGCCATGAGAATTTGGAGGAACTGCTTAGTGATATTCACATGCATTGAGTATTCCCCATGTTTCAGAATATTTTGTAAAGACTTTCTATTATTTATTCCTTACAGCAATCTTAGAGTGTATTAGTTTCCTCGGGCTTCATTAACAAAATCCCACAAACTGGGTGGCTTAAACAACAGGATTCACTGACTCACAGTTCTGGAGGCCAGAAGTGTGGAACCAAGGTGTTGGCAGGGTGGTTTCTTCTGAGGGTTGTGAGAACCACCTGTGGCATGTTTCTCTCCCAGCTTCTGGTGTTGTGCTGGCCACGTCTGGCATTCTTCAGTTGGTGGTTACATCACCCCAATCTCTGCCTTCATCCTCACCGGGTGTTCTCCCTGTGTGCGTGTCTTTCTGTGTCCAAATTTCCCCTTTTTATAGACACCAGTCATATTGGATTAAGGTCCACCCTGATCACCTCATCTTAACTTGTTCATCTGCAAAGACTCCATTTCCAAATGAGATGTCATTCACAGGTCCTGAGAGTTACGACTTTAATATCCTTGGCAGGGGGAGCACAAGTCGACCCATAACAGAGAGGTATTTTACATCCATTTTACAGATGAGGAAGTTGAAGCACAGGGAGACCAGGACTGAGGGAACACTTACATCCAAGAGACAGACAAGGAGACCCCACTTTCGTGACCACAGTACACAGACCAGAAATGGGGGCCTGATCTGAGGGGGAACCGATTTACAGGCTTGTCCCTGCGTAAACGTGCTGCTCATACTGAAAAGTGACTGACTACACCAACCAAGCTCTGCCTAGGAAGCGAATCAGAGAGAGACGGAATGAGGGGAGTTGATGGTGGGAGCCGAGGTGGGAAGATACGCAGAAAAGCCAGGAAGTACTAGAAAACAGAGACAAGGGGAAGCCCTGAAGATGCAGAAATGGATGCTAAAGGCTGAGGGGAACAGAGAGCAGATGGCAGTATGGGCGGAAGCAGCAGAAGGAGAGGTTGAGTCATTGTGGCATCAAAGGACACCAGCACTCATGCAACAAGGATCCAGCCATGGTGGCCGCACGGTACCCAGAAACTGGCACTCCAGTGCCTGGATTAACAACTTGTTCCAGCTGATGGGATGCATGACGACTCCACTGAGTTATGACTGTGAGGTCAAGATTCCCATTCACAGTTATATCCACACTTACCCTTACACGAATCTCTCATTTCGTGTCTGATAACCTTAAAATAATCTAACTCAAGTGCCCAGAGAGGCAGAAAGAAAGGGAGTTGAATGTCACAGTATGGGAGTTAATGGAAGAGAATGTTTCAAGAAGGAAATGGTCAATTACATCAAATGTTTCAGAAAGATCAAGTGAGACAACACTTTAAAAGAAACAGATTTGTTAAGCAAAAAATGGAAGAGCTGGGTGCGGGGAGACAGAGGCCAGGTCGCCAAGGACGATGGCATGAATGGGACATAAGACCAGAGAAAGACAACAGCACAAACCACACTTTCAACTGGTTCAACTGTGAAGAGAGAGAAAACCAAGGTTCTAAGTTGTGGAGTAGAAGCAGTGACATTTTTTAAGACAAAAGAGATTTGAATATATTCAAATGCTGATGGAAAGAAGGTACTAATGGTGAGGTTGGAAACAGTTGAGAGAGGAAAACAACTAATAGGGCTAAGTTGCTGAAGATATAAGAGGCCAGGTAGAGGGAATAACCCAAGGCAGGAGGAGAGAAGGAGGCACAGATGGGTGGGCACATGTACTGGGCTATGTTCGGATCAGATATTAAAGGTATTTCCTGTAATGACTTCTATTTTCTGGGTGAAGTAGGAAACGAGATTATTGGCTGACAGTGAAGAAGGAGGACACAAGGTAAGAGCCTTGAGGGAATGGAGAACATTTGCAACAGTCATTTTGGAAAATGGCAGTGAGATCTAACCAGGAATATGGTGAAGGATTACCAATTGGTGCAAAGGGCTCAAGTGAGATCAAAGGCCATGGATCCGGCATAACACTTAGCAGTGCCTTCATGTGATTTCCAGTCTCATTCAGTGAGGCAGGAAAAGCAGCAAAAAACATTGCTAGTTGGGATTAATTCCAAGTTAAGGGAAGAAGGGCAAGGGAACAAGAAGTTTAAGGTATTAGAAAGAGAATGATTGAGGAAATATCTTGGCTGGCTCCAGATGAAGACTACCAAGTCTAGTAGAGAGAAAAATATGAGGACCAAGGGATCGCAAAGAACAGCTATTTGGGAGTAAAAGATGGAGTTCTGGGATATAAGAGGTTCTGGAGAATTTAAGATTTCAGAGGCAGAGAAGTTCTAGGTGATTAGAAGATCCTCAATTTGGCCACGTGCAATAGATTGTGCTGTCTGTCCTTCCAGCTTCTCTTTCTCTGGGGAGCTTTCTATTTTTACACGTGGTTCTTGTTGAACAGATTATCCTGGAGCTTCACCCCACCCTCACTGCAGGGGCTGGCACGGGTGCAAGTCAGTGAGCTCACCCTTCTGGCTACAGTGATTGACTCAGGGGTGGGTATATGACTAAGAAGAGATTATCAGACCATTCCCTGAGATTTCTTCCATGAATGTTAGAGGCAAATCTCTCTTTCTCAGCTGTTTCTAACTTATGAGGATCTTGTAACTGCTTATGAGCATCTTCCTTGGCAGCCTAGAGAAACCATCTCCAGAAGGAGCAAGTGAGTCCAAGGTACAAAGACAAACAAATCAAGCATAGACACAAGATGGATAAAAGCAAAAAGAATCAGAAAACAATGTTCAATCCCTGGATCTAGCCATGCTGAAGCTAGTCTAACCCTGGATCTTTCCACAGGGCTCCCCAAAATCTCTCTGCTTAAGGTGCCATGCCACGCTAAGTCACTTAAGTAGAGTTTGACTCTTTGCAACCCTATGGACTATAACCCTCCAGGCTCCTCTGTGCATGGGATTCTCCCGGCAAGAATACTGAAGTGGGTTGCCGTGCCCTCCTCCAGGGGATCTTCCCAACCCAGGGATAGAACCACGTCTCCTGTGGCTCCTGCCTTGTATATTCTTTACCACTGGGCTGCTGGGGAAGCCCCTGTCCAAGGTAGTCTACATTAAAAATAACACTGTGCTCAGTTGCTTCAGTCGTGTCCAACTCCTTGTGACCCTATGGACTGTAGCCCCCCAGGCTCCTCTGTCCATGGGATTTCCCAGGCAAGAATACTGCAGTTGGTTGCCATTTCTTTCTCCAGAGAAGGTCTTCCCAAGCCAGGGATCAAACCAGTGTCTCCTGCAGTTCCTGCATCACAGGAGGAATCTTTACCACTGCTGTAATCTTCAGTCTAGGAAGTAAGTGGATGAAACAAAGGAGGTAAAGATATGACAGCTGAGATGGCTGAGAAACTAAAGATAGAATGTTGCGTCGGTTTGCTTTACAGGCTTGAAAGTCACCTAAGACAAAGACAGTACTTGATGGGAGTGGAAAAGACACCTCTGAACCATTTTGACAGTCTTAGGTAGGAAGAATAGAAAAGATGTTAGTAGGTAGCTGCTATAAGGATAGAAAGTTACATGTTAGCAGGAGCCTCAAAAGAATGATGCTTTTTATACAAAAGCGAAAGAAGAATAGGGTGGAGGTTGCAGAGGGGAAAGGGAAACATCCAGACCCCATTTGCTGAAGAGAAGTTAATGGGGTGTGTGATAATGGAGATAAGATCGCTGCGGGTGGAGCCTTCTCAGTCAAAGGTTATGTAACCATGAGGTGCTTCCCCAGTGAAAATTAGGCTCCATGTCTAAGTCCTAAATATGACTACAGTATCAATAACGTAGACATTCTTTAACAACTTTTCCACCTACCACTCTTTGTCCTTGAATCACTCACTGTTCATCTGAAAGACAAAGTAAAACTGGAAATTTAGATGGATCAGGTTTAAATTTATTTTTCCTAATTGAGATATTCTATGCATACATTCAAATGCCTCAGACAATGATCAGAATAACAACCTCAGTAGCAATTATCACTCAAGTGATTCAGTAGAATAGTTAATGTTAAATATTTTAACACTCTATTTAGAAAATCACATCACACTAATGCATTTTATTGGACAACATAAAATATACATGGACATTACAGAAGAACAAAATCTAACACAAAATTTTATGAAGCTGGCCTGCCAACTCTGGAATGAAGCCACAGAGGGAAGGACGACACCCAGCTGGCACTTCAACAGGGAGGGTAATAGCTTTACTAAAGGGTTGTCCATGTGTCCAAATGACACACACTCACTGGGCATGTGGACATAGGTACACAGACAGAGTTTATTTTCCTTATCCCATGTAGACATAGTCTTTCCACCAGAAATTCCTAAAGATTATATTCAAAGATTTTAAATATTTCTATGTGTATTAAAGATGATTGTATCTGTGCTTGAGTTATATATTGGAAATATTATATAAATGTCTATTTGGATAAATGGAATGTAATTCTGTATGATAAAGAGAAAGTACAGTACTAACCACTCCAGACCCTTTTTAATCCCTTATATGAGTATAGAAATAGAATTAATGAATAGAATTAATAAATCAAAATGGAAAAATAATATTATGACAGTTTATGTTTTTAAAGTGATGTTGTTAAAAGTACCTTTGAAGAGTATAGAAAGGAAATGTACAGAGAAAATAAATGAAGTTCATCAAAGAGTGTATTTGGAAAATAATAACAGAGTGAATGTACAAACACTGATCTCCCCCTGCCCTGGACCTGCCCCTCATACCCGTCAGTAGACTGTGTTCTGTGGCCTGGTTGGAGCAGAACCACCCAGCACTTCCATCCCCCAGGAACCCAAAGAGTGAAGTCGCCTTCTCCACGGAGGTGTATGTGGTCCAGAGCAGCAGCCACTGCACCTTTGGAGACGTGAAGGCTCTCCAGAGACCTCAGACCTTCCCCTGGAGGAATACACAGCTGCCTCCCCCACTGTGCAGAGCTGGTCCATGTCCTCAGTCAGGGTTGTGCAACAGCAGAATGCATGTGGTGGGAAAAGCCAGGCAGAGATGACCCGCCCCCCAGCAGAGCCCCTTGGTCACACTCCCTCTATGTCAGCTGTCATCCAAACGGTGTGAAACTCATTTCCTTTCTTCTAGAGTCTTCATTTTCTCTTAATGTTTGGGTAGAGTCTATTTTCTTCCTTCTCCTTTAATTAGATACTCATGCTTTGTTAAGGGATTGTAAAAAAAAAAAAAACTTTTTTGGAGGAAAGAAATAAGAATATTGCCCAGAGAGAACATGTTTTTCTTGGGAAGATAAGAATATGGTCTCCTGGAAGATATTTGTAAAACAGAAATTTAAAAGGAAGACATAAAATAATAGAAATGCACTATATAATCTCCATCTTGAAAAAGTTATCCCTGTTGTCAGTACATTTGATATAAAGTGAAAGTCATTCAGTTGTGTCCGACTCTTTCTGACCCCACGGACTGCAGCCCGCCAGGCTCCTCTGTCCATGGGATTCTCTAGGCAAGAATACTGGAGTGGGTTGCCATGCCCTCCTCCAGGGGATCTTCCCCACCCAGGGATCGAAACTGGGTCTCCTGCATAGTAGGCAGATTCTTTACCATCTGAACCACCAGCAAAGCCCCTTACACTTGATATATTGGTGAATAAACAGTGTAGATTTTATCTTATAGGTATTTTACGTTAAAGTTTTTATTTTTCAAGTACAGAGCTCAGCTCTGTTCAAACATTAAAGATTACCACCATATGTGATATGGTTGCAACATTTAAAAGAGGTACATTTTTTTTTAACAGGACCTCAGACTTACGTGTGTTTCAGTCAAATAATTAGGTGTACGGCTTTTTAAAGAAATCATATGGGTCACACTTATAAATCTCAGTCACTTTTGGGCTTCAATCCTTGATTGTAAGGATGTTTTCCTTCCTTTGTGGTACAGGTAATTTTCACCAGAATCACAGAAATTCAAGAGAAACAGAAAGACTGAAATAACAGAGAAGGTGTGGCCTTTGATACATAGCCAGTGTAGTATTCATTCTGGTTCTGTCAGTAATTAACTGCAATCATAGGTAGGTAACCAAGATCACTTCTCTGAGCCTCAGAGAGGTTATAAAATAAAAACATTACAGTTTCTCCACATTATTATTACGAGAATTAAAGTGGGTAGTAGAATCCCTGACTCATAATAGATACCACATAAATGTTCATTCCCTACCATCATTTCCAGTTCTAGATAATCTAGTAAAATTTTTCTTGAGTCCCAAAGTGCTAGCAAATAAACTAATAGTTGTTTATAGTGCCAAACACCTAAGGATGGCACTCTTAAGATCCTTTTTTGTCCATGAAGGATTCTTGTAGTATCATCAGAGAATGCAATATTCACACCCTGATCAAATTTCAAAGGATTGGGGAATTTATGAAATTGAGGATTGCATCCTATCTCTCATCATCTCCACCTCCCTCAAGAGACACGGTGTTCAGTGGAGAAGTTGTACGTGGCCTTGTGGGGGCCTGTCCTGCTTTGCAGTCTCATCTTTGAGGCAGGCACAGGGGACAAAGCGATGCTGGTGTGCATGGATCAGTCTTTCCAGACACTTGATGATTTCATAGTCAGGAAGAGCAAGACTCATCATGTTCAAGCCCAGCATCTGAGAAACCACCTCCCTGAAGTCCATCAGCTGCAATAGCAAACAGAACCACATGAATCGAGAGAACAGATTGCAGCAACACTGCCAGATCAAAGGCAATCCAAACACCTGTGGAAAACCCAGGTCTGCATGAGCTAGCCTAATTACTTAGTCTCGTTACTCTTCAGGTAATTCTCTCATTTATAAAAAGATGAAGAAGAAGAAGGAAGGGGAGTATGGAGGAGGCTAGCCTACAAAATTACCTCTAAAGTCCTTTCAGACACCAACTTTCAGCAATTTAATAACCACTTTGCTTTTTATTTACTTTTAATTGGAGGATGATTGCTTTACAATATTGTGCTGGCCTCCACCATACATCAACATGAATCAGCCATAGATATAAGTATGTCCCCTCCCTCCTGAGCCTTCCATCCACCTCCCACCTCCCACTCCATCCTACCCTCTAGATAACCACTTTTATGATGAGACAATTAATGTGGTAGTAGTAGTAAAGTCACTCACTTCTGTCTGACTCTTTGACACCCCGTGGACTGTAGCCCATCAGGCTCTTCTATCCATGGGATTCTCCAGGCAAGAATGCTGGAGTGGATAGCCATTTCCTTCTCCAGGGATCTCCCCAACCCAGGGATCAAACCTGGGTCACCTGCATTGCAGGCAGATTCCTTACCGTCTGAACTACCAATTAATGTGGTATTGGCTACCAAATCAAGAAACCCAGTTCAGCAACTATAAAGGAGACTCTGGCCTTGATAAGATTTCATTTTCTCACTTCCAGGGTTAATGAGCAACCTACCTCCCTCCCTCCCATGCCTGTTCTGAAGTTAAGATCAAATGAAACGATAGTTGACTGTGTATGTGTTCTGCACACTAAGAAATGCTTTACAATTGTTGGTGTGGTTGAGTCTGTCACATGATAAATGCTTATGCCCTGGGGCGTTAACTGGGCAATGAACCTCTTCAACTAAAGGAAGAACCAATGGCAGAAGAAGTATGAGCTGATGAATATGGAGGACTTCTAAGTGTTGATCAAATCACATCACACGGATTGCCATTTCACAGCACAATGGACTCTCTGGGACAATTATTTGTCCATCACAAAAGGAAAAATGGGAGTTTGGGGCCAGAGAAGATGGACAACATGTGACTTATACCCCTTCAATTCTCACAGACTGGTTGCCGTGATTCTAGCCAAAAGCAGTAGTAGATCAACTAGAGATGGCCAGGCGACCCCTTCCATTTCAGAAAAGGTGTGAACCCATCCGAAGACAGATGTTCCTCCAGGAGAAGTGCCGTCCAAACATCACCTCCGTGTGCTCATTAACTTCCCAAGCCCTTTCCTATGCCGAGTCCAACATGGGAAAGCAAAGGCTCTCTCCAGCCTAATCTCCCCAGTGAAAAAGCTTTCCTCAAACTTGTCCCCCCTTCCGAATATGGCCAAAGCTATTAAATGCTGAGAAGTTCCCACTGAGACCACTCACTCTTGGACTTTGGCCTTCCTCAGTTCTGCCTGACACATGAGCCAAAGCAGAGGCTGCTAAAGAGAAAAAATATCCTGGGATCAGAGTCCTCACTGTGCCCTTCTGGGCTGCAGAGAGCGAGTGAGATGAAAGCCAAAAGCAGGGGTCAGGCTGCCCACGACATGTTTCTTTCTGCCTGACCTCCTGATGGACTCACCAGATAGCACCCCGCCTTGCACCCAGCGGGCGCACAAGTTCTGTTTTATGGTTTACATCTGGGCTCGGCCGGCCATTGGGTCTGGGTGCCACTGTTTGTGATGTGGGACCGTTTCCTGCAACTGATCTCTGCTGGAGATAAAATTTCCCTCCTGAGGCTGAAGCCCTGGATAACGTTAGATCTGGGATAACTCGAACTTCAGAGGCAATCAGCAAACATAATAAAAAAAAAAAAACTCTCCATAGCCAGGACCTGGCTTTTCACAGGCTTTCCATGGCTTTGCAAGCCATTAAAAGGTGAATTGCTTTTCTTAGTGGAGTAAATTCATAATGGTTGTTTTGATGCCAAAAAGATGGGAGGGGGCAGATATAGACATGTTGGGATTATGTAGAAAGCCTGATTAAATAGTTATAAAGATATACATGAATAATTATCACACTTTTGAATTGTCTTATCTTTCCAAAATAAGGTTTCACCACCAGATTTCTACCCACCTGCCTTTCTCTCTTTTCTGCTTCTTCCAGAGATTTTTTTAGTGTCTTCATTTCACTGGTTACAACTTCTAGCATGTTCCTGGCCCTCTCTTTATTCTCCTTAGCCTCATGCTCTGTAGTCTCCAGTTCTGATTTGACAGACAGCAGCTTTTTCTCAGCTTTCTCCTTCATTTTTTCCAGTTTGTCTCTGGATTTATTTAGGTCTTCAATGGCTCTGGTCTGTTCCAAAGTTTTAATCTAAGAAGTCAAAGAGAATGCTAATAATTTCATCTGCATTTATTTAGGAAAGCTGTATAAATAAGACAAACCAGAAGTCAATGAAATTCACTTAACAACTTTTTTTAATAAACAAATAATGGAATGAAAAATGATGTAACTGCTGTGAATAACAGTTGGGCCATTTTCAAACTGTAAACACAGAGTTGACCTATGACCCAGCGGTTTCACTCCAAGGTACATAAATCCAAGAGAACTAAAGACTTATGTCCACACAAAATCTGTGCATGAATGTTTCTAGTAGCACTATTCATAATCACCAAAGTGTGAAAATAGCCTGAATATCCATTAATGGATGAGTAGATAAAGATGTGGTATATCCATACAACAGAGTATTATACAGCAGCAAAAAGGAACAATGTACTGATACATATTACAATACGGATAAGCCTTGAAAACATTATGCTAAGAGAAAAAAGTCAGTCACAAAAGACCACTTATTGTATGATTCCATTTATAGGAAGGATCCAGAAAAGGCCAGGGGCTGGTGGGAGTAGAGAATGAAGAGTAACTGCTGACAGATACAGGATTTCTTTTTTGGGGTGATGAAAATATTCTGAAATTAGATAGCAGTGATGTTTACACAATTCTGTGAATATACTAAAAACCACTGAATTGTACACTTTTAAAAGAGTGAGATTTATGGAATGTAAATTGCATCTTGATAAAACTGAGATCAGAAAGCATATTTACAAAGAAGCCTCTAAAAAGGATCAAAAGGAATTCCTTTGAAATAAATTAAGAAGTGCATATGGGATGGACAAAGCAGAAAGACTAGCAGAGCTCTGAATTTAGTTCTGAGCCTCCTAACAGTTCAAACAAGGCCTACGGTCATAGTCTCCAAGAAAAAGCAAGAATTTGTGTTTCAATTTTATTGAAAAATCATTTAAAGGTAACATCTGAAAGTAATAAAAATTAAAGGTACCAAATAATGAGTGTGTGCTGTCTCCTCCCTCCCCCTTTCATTACATCCCTTCTTTCCTGAGAAGGAAGGATAATTTCTTGTTGCATCTACTCCCATCCTGTGGTTCCCAGGGTGAAGCTGAATAATGAAGAGAGTGTCAGGGAAGAAGAAAGTCTGAGAGACTAAATTGATCTACTGAGAGAGGAATGGAAAGAGTCTCCATTAAGTAGGCTGCAAAAAATAGTCTTGGAAGAAACTTGGGAGGATGGAAGAGGGACTTGTGAGGAGATGTAGGATGCCATGTAGGGAGGAAACTAAAAAGAGAGAAATGGCTAAAAGATGCTTTAAAATATTGCCACTCTTGAATGAAATCCTTCTTTGGTTTTCTTTTTTTCTTCCTTTTTTTTTTTGAATAACAATAATAAAGCAACCACTATCGTTTAATTTGTCAGACAGCTGATTGTTTATTGCTGAGGGATTTTGAGATTGTTGTGATTTCCCTAGACTACATTTGGACGCTACCGTCAGAGATTAAAATCTTGACCGAGTCTTGGGGTTAGAGCGCATCTTCACAGAGACTGAGTTCCAGAATTATGGCGTAAGGAGCACAAGCTGACCTGACCTAAACCCTGAAGAGTCCTCCAACACTTCTGGAAAGTCAGAGGAATGGTAGAAGCTATTCTCAGATTGGATTATGACACGCTATGGAAGAAAAGTGCCTGCTTGGGATACTGATGTCCAGATGGAAAATCATCAGATTTATATTGTCTGGGTGACGTCATTAAACTGAGAAAGCTTGAGTCAAATGCCTAAACTGGAAACTTGTTTTTACCTACCATCACACACACACACACACACACACACACACACAACTTCTTAAGAAACTAAATTCCTTTCCAGGCAGAGAGGAAGTTGATGGCAGACATGCTCGCACAAGTTCACCAATTTTTTTACTGGTTCCATGAAGGAGAGAGGAAATCCCTGGGAAACTGACAGCTGCTGTGGGACTTGCGATTGAGAAGGTGTGAGAACAACTGCTATAGCTTGGGAAACATGGAGGAAATAAAAGCAACAGCGAGGGGAAGGGGTTCTGAGTCAGCTTTCTAGTCAATGAAATAGCAGCAGTAGAGCAAGCATTCGCAACAAGGAAATGGGGGCTGACCTTGGAGATCATTCAGGAACTCCAAGTTATCGAAACCGTATTTGAATATAGATGGTAAATCAGTACCAGTATATTACAATAGTATCTCAGTGTTGATTCCTGGGTGCAGCTATTTTACTATGGTCACACAGAAGAATTCTCTTGTTCTTAAGAGATACCTGGGAAGTATTTAGGCATGAAGTGTCGTGATGTACTCTCAAATGATTCCTCTCTCTGTCTTTGTCTCTCTCTCATTATGCAAAATATAACAATCAGTAAAATGTTAACAATCTACATGAACAGTAGAATGTCTGTTATGCTATTCTTGAAACTGTTCTATTTGAAATTTTTCAAAAAAAAAACTTGAGAAGGGAGCTTTCCCATGCATGATTGAGGCATGTGAGTATCCAATAAGTAAAAAGTTTTGAATAGATATGTACATTTATTTATAAATTATATAAACAAGAATTCTAAAAATACATTCTGTATTTTTTCAAATATTTTACAAATAGGGGACGTTAGAGGGGCAAAATCAGTATCAACCTTAAAACAAAGTGATCTCCCTTTCACAGAGATACCCTTCATGGGCCAACAATCTCAGGGCTGCAGAGAAAATATGGGGTAAAGAGAGAAGTTTCTGGGATTGCTGCATGGAATTAAAAATGTTGTATTAACAGAAGAGGAGATATATTCAGCCTTTCTGCTCAGCTTGGAAAAAACATTTACAGTGGGCCGTCTACCAAAAGAGATGGAACACAGCTTGGAGAGTTAGAAGCACATAAATCAAGTCCTAATGAGAAGAATTTATAGCCAAGAATTTCTCAAAAATATGAGACTTTATCACAGTCCTGAGGGCTGCCTGAATTCCTGTTGTCGGGGAGCAAGTTACAGAGTCCAAGCCAAACCACCAGGACAGAACTGGGAGCCAACTTTGGGAAGGCGTTCTCAGCCTCCTAAGTCAAACAGGATTGCTGGGAGGGGAGCAGGGCAAATGGGTTTCTTAATCCAACTAAGGGAGCTTCTCAGAGCCAGCCCAGAGTTCAGTGAGAGTCTGTGTCCCTCAGTTTTCCCAGTGGGTCTGAGATGGTCATAAACAGGACTGATGCACCATGCAGACCCCAGCCAGGATGGATCACATTCTGAGAGTTTCCCTTCTGGTGAATAACGTATCTGGCATCTGCCTCCTGGAGGAAAAGCATTTCAAATCTGGCGAACGATTCTCTCTTGTGTTATAAGGGCCAAGGGCTCTGAAAGATAAGGTGATTAAATTTAAAATCTGATCTGTTGAATCTGCAAGTGGATCTACAATCTTCACCTGGAGGGTTTTCTGGAGCTTGTACAGAAAATAGGACCCTAAGGTTACAGCCACTATGGAGAACAATATAAAAGATCCTTAAAAAACTAAAAATAGATCTACCATATGACCCTGCAATCCCACTCCTGGGTATATATCTGGAGAAAAACATGATCCAAAAGGATACATGCACCCCAACGTTCATCGCAGCACAGTTTACAATAGCCAAGAAATGTCCATCAACAGAAGAATAGATAAAGATGCGGTACAGGTATACAATGGAATATTACTCAGTTATAAAAAAGAAAGAAGGAATGCTATTTGCCACAACATGGATAGGCCTGGAGATTATCATACTGAGTGAAGTAAGTCAAACAGAGAAGAAATATTGTATGACATCCCTTACATGTGGAATCAAAAAAGAAACGATACAAATGAACTTACAAGACAGAAAAGAGACTCACAGGCAGAGAACAAACTTAGGATTGCCAGGAGGGAAGGGATAATTAGGGACTTTGGGAAGGTCATGTACACACTGTTATATATAAAATGGATAACCAACAAGAACCTACTGTATAGCACATGGAACTCTGCTCAGTGTTATGTGTTAGCCTGGATGGAAGGAAAGTTTGCAAGAGAGTGGATATATGCATATGTATGACTTAGTCCCTTTGCTGTTCACCTGAAACTCTCACAACATTGTTAATCGGCTATACTCCAACACAAAATAAAAAGTTTAAACAAACAAAAAAACAGGGCTCTGCAGAAGCCCTGAACTGTACAGGCACTCTCTAAAGAGGGTGGGACAGAAGAGGAGAAGGGTTGCCCAGGAAAGCTGCATTCCTCCGCAAAGAACCCCAGAGATTTTGCTAGGAGGGAACTATAGCAGAAACCATAGGAAGCTGTTCTACTTTGCAGGCTGAGTTCACCTCCACTCCCCTACCTCACCCAAGAGGTCCTTTCTCACAGGTTTGCTTGATGCACACATTCAAAGCTGGGTGAGTCCAGGGCAATTCAAGGTCAATGAGTCAACATAATCAGAGCTCAGTTCATGATTGGTAGGTTAGGGGAAAAAATATAAACTAAAGTCACACGGGCTGGATTGGAGAGCATTCTGAAGTGTGGGAGGAGCATGGGAAGCAGAGTCAGTAAGCAGATGAGAGCTTTGCTGGTGGCTGAAGATTCTTATTCCTTTTGAGTGTGTCCTTGAGAGACTACAAGAAAGATAATGGTTGTTTTCCACTAGTTTCTGGTCATCTGACTACCGATTTTTGGCCACAGCTCCCTACTAAGATTGTGTCCTGTAGTACAGTCTGAAAGTGCTCTATTGAATATCTGGCCTTCCTTTTTTTATTACTTCCCAGAATAAAGATCCATCTAAGTGAGCTCCAGGGACTAAGCTCCAGCCAGTGAAGACTAAGAAGTGTTGTACTGTTCCTGGAAAGCGGCGTACTGGGTGTCCTTCCACCTTGCTTCCTGCCTCATGCCTGGAATGAGGCAGAACCCAGGTAGCTGGCTTGCCCTAAGAGGTGGTCTTGAGGAGGAGTTATTGCCAGGACAGTAAAGCAGAGAGAACAAGCCAGGATTAATGATGACCGTGAAGCTATCCTCCTAAACATGGAATGACTACGCCCATGCTTTCTTTCAGTGAGAAAGCAGCAAACATCTCTCCTGACCAAGCCACTGTTTTGCATTTCAGCCTTTTCAGCTGAAACTAATCGTAACTCACACCAGCTATGAAGCAACTGGCATTTCATGAGTTATGCAAAGAGCTGGAGTCCTGCCACCTGTTTCAGTCCCTGCGTTTGCATTTGTGCATAGGCTACGCTTCTGCCAATTAGTAACACACCTTTAATTATCTTAGGTTAATGAAGAAAGAGCAAAGGTAGAGTTAATACATAAATAATGTGTTCATGCCAAGTGGAGGCCATGCTGTGTCATGATATATGTACAAACAAAGCATCTGCAGCAGCAACATAAAGGCACATAGTAGAATAATTAACTCTGTGAATTAATAATTCACTCTTGCTGCTGCTGCTACGTCGCTTCAGTCGTGTTCGACTCTGTGCGACCCCATAGACAGCCTCCTACCAGGCTTCTCTGTCTCTGGGATTCTTCAGGCAAGAACACTGGAGTAGGTTGCATTTCCTTCTCCAATGCAGGAAAGTGAAAAGTGAAAGCGAAGTCGCTCAGTCATGTCCTACTCTTAGCGACCTCATGGACTGCAGCCTACCAGGCTCCTCCGTCCATGGAATTTCACTCTTAGACAACATAAACTGTCCACATGTCAGAACCAAAAGAGCCCATACCACACACAAGCAATTGGTACTATGCGTTCTTGGTAATGGTGATTTCAGTGAAATAAAATCTAGCATAGTGAATTAATATTGCCCATCTTTGCTGCTAAGTCACTTCAGTCGTGTCCGACTCTGTGCGACCCCATAGACGGTAGCCCACCAGGCTCCGCCGTCCTTGGGATTCTCCAGGCAAGAGCACTGGAGTGGGGTGCCATTGCCTTCTCCGATTGCCCATCTTTAAATATGTATTTATTTCTTTGGCTGCACCAGGTCTTAGCTGTGGTACTCGGGATCTTTAGCTGTGCCATGTGGGATCTAGTTATCCGACCAGGGATCGAATAAGGATCAACCAGGATCTGACAGGCCCCTGAATGGGGAGAGCAGAGTCTTAGCCACTGGACCACAAGGGAAGTCCCCAATATTGCCAATTTTTAAATTCTAGTTTTACACTTTGTTTTGATTTCTAAATTGATTTGGATTTTATAGTGGTAAAAATGTAATGAGATTAAGAGATTTCTATATAGTATTAAGTTTGTACATATGCAAGCAATATTAAAATAAAATTACTCTGGCTCAACACAGGAAGGGGAAATACAGACAATACTTTTTCTTTCAAAAGCAAATTTATGCAATACTTATGTTTGCCTGCTAAACTAAAATTTAGTAATTTATCTGGAAAGGTCTGCTTTTCCCTGGTCTAGAATTCAGGAGGAAATTTAATACATGGGTCTTTAAAAGAAAGGTTTGAGTAAGCTAGGAGTCAAAGTCTTTGACAATGTTTTGCAATACACATAGAAACACATAAAAAAAAAAACTGGCATGCAAATTTTCAAAACAGACTTATTCATCATAAACAAAAAAAAATGGAAATAATCCAAATGCCCATCAGATACTGAATAAACAAAACACAGTATGCCCATACAATGGAATATTATCCAGCCATTAAAAAGAAATGCGATGGTTAAGTTTATGTGTCAGTTTGACTGGGCCACAAGGTCCAGATATTTGGTCAAGCATTATCATGAATTTTCTGTGAGGTTGTTTCAGCATAAGATTAACATTTCCCTTCCGTAATGTGGGTGGACTTCAACCAATCAGTTGAAGGCCTGAATAGAAAAAAGACAGACTTCCCCTGAAGCAAGAGAAGAACTCTTTCAGCAGACAGGCTTTGGACTGGCTCTTCCTGGATTTCCAGCCTGCTGGCTCATCCTGCAGATTCTGAACTTGCCAGCTTCCATAATTATGTAGGTCACTTCCTTAAAATAAATCTGTGTGTGTGTACACACATCCAATTAGTTCTGTTTCTCTGGAGAACTCTGATTAATACAGGAATGAAGTACTGATCACAATATGGGTGAACCTCGAAAACACAGAAAGTGAAAGAAGCCAGAGGCAAAAGGCTCCCTACTGCATGGTTCTATTTATATGCAATGTCCAGAATGGGCAAATCCACAGAGACAGCAGCTCAGTCATTAAAGAATCTGCCTGCAGTGCAGGGGACCTGGGTTCAATCTCTGGGTCAGGAAGATCCCCTGGAGAAGGAAATGGCAACACACTTCAGTACTCTTGCCTGGAAAAGCCCATGGACAGAGGAGCCTGGCAGGCTACGGTATGTGCGGTCTCAAGAGTCGGACACGACTTAGCAACTAAATCATCATAGAGATAGAAAGTAGATTATTGATTTACAGAGATTGAGGAAAGGATGAATATGGAGTATTGTCTCTTGGGTTTTTGTTGTTTTTTTTTTTTTTGCAGGGGTGGATAATGGACAAATTCTAGAATTAGGGAATGGGGATAGTTGTACAACCTTGTCAATATATTACACCAAAAACCACTGAACTTTGTACTTTCAAAGAGTGGATTTTATAGCATGTAATTTCAATCTCAATTTTTAAAATAAAACACATAGAAATGTAGTCCAAATGATTATTTTGGATTGACCATCTATAAATGGTGTAATTAATTCTTAATTGAATAAGAGTGTCCCCCCACCCATGCAAAAAATACATATACCAGAACCTCAGACTGTCATCTTATTTGTAATAAGGGCCTTTGCAAGTGTAATTAAGAAGCTCAAGGTGAAATCATCCTGAATTTGGGTGGGTCCCAGATCCACTGGTGGGCTTCTCCAGTGGCTCAGACTGTAAAGAACCCTCTGCAATGCAGAGACCTGGGTCTGATCCCTGGGGTGAGAAGATCTCCTGGAGGAGGGCATGGTAACCCACTCCAGTATTCTTGCCTGGAGAATCCCCATGCCCAGAGGAGGCTGGTGGCTACAGTTCATGGGGTCACGAACAGTCAGACACAACTGAACAATTAAGCACAGCACAGCAGATCCACTGGAGCTGGTACTCAGCACTGAGTATAACGCTTATTGTTTAAAACGTAGACCAGAACAGGTTATAGGACATAATTACCTCTAATTAAGATTTTCTCCTTGATGGTCAAAGAATTGAAAGCAAAGTTAAAGGGAACTCATTTTTCACTTAAGGATGGAACATTATATAATACCCCATCCTGTACTACCTAGAAGCACTGTGCACACACCAGTGGTGTGTGCTCCACATTTGAAAACGTTGCTTACACTGTTGATACTGGAATTGGAAATTCTCAAGCCAGCCACAGTGACCAGAAACACAACTTGTATAATCACATCATCCAGAAAGCAAAACTTCATTATAAGAATCAGGCTTTCTTGTGAAAAGGTTAAGTGGAAAGACGTTTGTAAATAATTAAAAATAACGCAGTGAAAAAATGATGAAGACCTAAGATCTAAGTCGCTGAGACCAAAGGGGAACAAACTACAGACACAGCCCTCAGTTCGCACTTGCTGCTTCCTGCTTCCGCTCTCTCTTCCTGCTTCTGCTCTGTCTTCCTACTTCCGCTCTCTCTTCCTGCTTCTGCTCTCTCTTCCTGCTTCTGCTCTCTGCTACCACTAGGGTGACTCCTCTTAACCCAACACTTCTGGTTCACAGGGTTGTCTTGGGCCAGGAGTCCTATGGCCACTCTCACTACCCTTAGCCAGGATCACGACTTAGAACATCTGCCCCAGAGTCTCTGATGGTGGGTCACTGTGTCTGTCATTTGAGAGGGTCACCCCCGCCTGCTCCCACAGCATGCTGTCCCTCTCACATCTTTAGCCACCTTCCATATTCCCCATGAGGAGAAGGCAATGGCACCCCACTCCAGTACTCTTGCCTGGAAAATCCCATGGATGGAGGAGCCTGGTAGGCTGCAGTCCATGGGGTCGCTAAGAGTCGGACACGACTGAGCGACTTCACTTTCTCTTTTCACTTTCATGCATTGGAGTAGGAAACGGCAACCCACTCCAGTGTTCTTGCCTGGAGAATCCCAGGGACGGGGGAACCTGGTGGGCTGCCATCTGTGGGGTCGCACAGAGTCGGACACGACTGAAGCAACTTAGCACAGCATAGCATATTCCCCATGGGCGCAAATGGAACCTCAGGCTCTGGAAGGGTGCAGTCTAGGCCCCCTGCCCCAGCACTCTTGCAGCCCCCGCCAGTCAGGGTGGAACCAACTGCATGCTGACATCAGGGATTTTCCCCATACCCACCAGACACACACCCTAAAGGTCAATTTCAAGGTGTGAGCAGGGTGTCCAGGATACTTACCTCCAACACTTTCTCCTCACCCAGGGACCCCATCAGATGCTTTCCCTAGCTTCTCCTTCCTTTACATGCAAATGTGTCCCTTCCCCTGGGCTATGTCTGCCCTTCCCTTCTCTAGGGAAGCCAACCTCTGTTTAGCTACCTTGTTCTGATGCCAGAAGGGCTTAGAAGAGGGAGGGGGGAAGAGCTAATGACTCAGAAGAGAAAATCAAGTGGGAACTATGCCCTAAGATATGGTTCTGCTACACAGATTCAACTGCTGGCTTTATTCCAGATTCCTTTTCCCAAATGATCTGTCTCCAGACTCAGAAACATTCCATTTCAAAGCCCTCATCTGCAGAAAGGAAGGACATCACTGTTGCCAGTATGCACGACAGGTGTACCTGCCAGGGATGCCAGTGTATATGAAGTTAACATATTATTGTCAGGGGCATACACACGTGACATTTGAATATTTTTATTAAATCCTAAGTTTTTATTTCATTCTTCTCTATACTCATTAGAAGTCAAAGACCTCGAATCCAGGAAGCACATGGCCCCAGCCTGTCTGCCCTCTTCCCTGCTTGGTGTGACAATATCCCAAAGCATAACACACATCCTACTGCCATCTGATCCTTCTCAGCGGACACTTGTGTGTATCCATTTTCTCATCTTCTCTAAGCAAATGCCAACGCAAAAAAAAAAAAAAAGTCTATATGATTCCTAATATCATAGTCACCCACACTTTGAAGAAATGTTTTTATTTTCTGTACATCACATCACCCCTTTTTGACTTGATTTTTCATTCAGCAACTATGGATGGCTTCATTTCAGATATTGAAGAGACATGAAGTTGATCTACCCTGCTGATTTGTGAAATTTGTTGCATTTTCTCACAGCTCTAGAAAATCAGAGAAAGTTTTCAGCTTTTTTTTTTTTCCCCTAGTGTGGCCCTTATAAGGCTGTCACTCTTTTGCATACATTTTTATGGAAACACAATCAGTGACAAGGAAACACAGCTGAGCACTTGCCTTAAGTTCACTGGTGTCAGCCAGTTTGGCTTTGAGCTCGGTGTTCAGCTCTTGACACACACTCAGCTCTTTCTGCAGCCTCTCCACCTTCTTCTGCAGCTTCCTGATGGTGACATTGGCCTCATCCCGCTCCACCATCACAGCCGAGCGCACCTGCTTCTCCTGCTCCAGGTGGGCTATTTTCTGCCGGAGGAAGTTCATGTGTAGCTCTTTGCTCTCCAGTCTTTCCTTCTGAGTCTTTAGCTGGTTTGATACAAAAAAAGGATTTTCTTTTTTTTAGCTGTGAAATTCCATTCATTTATTTTTTAGGTTTTTTAAATGTATTTAATTTTAATTGCAGGATAATTGCTTTACAATATTGTGTTGGTTTCTGCCAAACATCAACATGAATCAGTCATAGGTATACATATGTTCCCTCCCTCTTGAGCCTCCCTTCCACCTCCCTCCCCAAGGGATTTTTTAAAATAATCATTGAATAGTCAGTAAATATAAATGAATTCCTCAGATAATATTGATCTTTATCTATACTTCAATAAGACTAATTTGTAAACCATCAAAAAAAGGCTACAGGATTTCTTTTCCTGATTGCATTTTTTTATCCCTATTTTTCCAAGAATTAATTTGGTAGCTGCAAAGTATGAGACAAAAGAGCCACAGAAAATGAACCAAGGAGTAGGCTTTCAATGTCTCATTCCCTCCAACATGACGTGCATTGTAATAAAAATGTAAAATTACTTTTAAAACTACTAAAATGAGCTTATCAAGAGCGGAACATAATAAGACAGACAAAATCCTCTCCAACACCCCATGGCAACTATGCTCACACTGGTCTTTTCTGAAAGAAGATACAGTGCAAATTAGCACCAAATACCCAGACTGACTAATTTCAACCATTTAGAAACAGGTTCAGTGGCACCAAACATGGGATTTGATATGTTTTTAAAATAAGCTACATGAAGGAAATTTTGAGGAAAGCTTTATTTATATATTGAAGATTTTAGAAATAGGTGTTAATTCACCTTCAAGAAGGTGTTATTTCATTAGTGTCTTTATTACGCACCAGACCTAAACCATCCTCAAACCAAGCTGAACAAGGTCTTCACTTGGCACTTAGCATTGACAGTCAAACTTAATGAAAGAAATTGAAATGTTTTTTAGAAAAAGATTACAGACTCTAAAAGGAGAAAAAAAATCCTCTTGGTCTTCACATGTCACAATTAGTGAGTGGAATATTAAGTATAGGAACCTCATTCATCCATTACAGACACTGAAACTTGGAATCATGTAGAAATATAGAATCTTAGAGCTAAAAAAAATCCCATTTTCTCCAATTATATAATCTGCATTAGTAAAGTGTGAAGAACTTTGTGAAACACGGGCTTAAATATCTTGCCAAACAGTGACAAGCAATGTCCGTGCTCATATCCTTTTTTAACAAGGCTCTTTTAGTATTTCTGTAACTAACCTCCCTTCCCTGAGCTTCTTCATGTCAAGTTCCACTCTTTTGCAAATTTACCCTGGTAAATTCTGTACACTGGTCATTTTAATAATTATACAACACTTAAGAAAGAATAATATTGGATATTGAGGGAAAATCAATTATCTGAGAACTTCAGAAAGAACCTCAGCTCAGTTTCATGTCTCTGATGGGAATAGGGGTTGTCTGCTTTCTTTTAGAAAATATTCCTTAAGACACCATAAATGGAAGTCATGTATGAATAGAGCATCTTCTATGAACCAAGAGTTCAAAAATGCTGTTTTTAAAAAATTAACATCACAAGATAGGTATCATTCCCATCTTAAATACAAGGAAATGAAGACAGAAAGGTATATAATTTTGCCCAATGTCATACAGCTTGGTGGAGCCAAATTGAGAACCCAGATGTGAATCATTAAGCAGCCTATACATGATAATTCTACCACAGAATTTTCTCCTAAGAACTATTCTAAGGATACATCTGTGTTTTCCTCTTTCTTTCCCCAATGCCAATAATTATATAACTAATAATTATGTTTTTATCCATTTCATCCATTCATTCATTTATGTAGTCTAAACTGTTTCTAAGTCTTCCTTTGAGTTAGTGGAAAGTAAGCGCTTCTCCCCTCTACTTTCTACTGCAAGAGAGCTTATGTAAAGGCATAAGCTTTTACTCTCCTCTTCTCCCACAGTCATAGAAATAGTGATTTTTTTCATGCATGCTTTTTTGCATTTCTCTTCTTCATCCCTTTCTTTTTTTAAACTTCTGCCTGGTCCTAGGTACTTCTGTGAACCACAGTCATAAGGACCACCCTAGGGATGGGAACAGAGAAGCAATGGCACCCCACTCCAGCACTCTTGCCTGGAAAATCCCATGGACAGAGGAGCCTGGTAGGCTGCAGTCCATGGGGTCGCTAAGAGTCGGACACGACTGAGCGACTTCACTTTCACTTTTCACTTTCATGCATTGGAGAAGGAAATGGCAACCCACTCCAGTGTTCTTGCCTGGAGAATCCGAGGGACGGGGGAGCCTCCTGGGCTGCCGTCTATGGGGTCGCACAGAGTCAGACATGACTGAAGCGACTTAGCAGTAGCAGCAGCAGGGATGAGAAACTGCTAACTGAAAAGAGCCTAGGTCCTTGGAAACTTTACAGAGCAAAGATGTCACATTCACCCTAACCTGCTACCTCCAGAAATGTATGTTAGAAAAAAAAATACCAAAATAAAAAAAGCAAAACAACAACAAAACTACTTCTAATTGCTTGAGTCTGCAACTTTGGGCCTCTATTACTCATAGTTAAACATAACCTTGGATGATACATTTACTTTCCCTTCAGGCTTGAAATCAAGACTCAGCTTCTGAACACATATTTGTATGTTTCCTATCCACATTGGCAAATATGGTAGAAGTACATTATTTTTCAAGATTTAAGTTTCTCAGAATTTCCTTCTCACAACACCCACAACATTCCCTACCTTTCTCTGTAAATTGTGGGCGATCGTCTTGTTTTCAATGACTGCATTGCTCTCAAGGCGGACCAGCTGCTCTGTGCGAGCTAAAACTACATCCAGACGCATATCAAAGCCAAGTTCAGCAGCCATCTGGTCCAACTTCATTTTCTCTGAAAGCTGATCCAGAAATTTAAGATACTAAACTCAAGAACAAAAATAAAAATTGGACACAAAAGTACAGTTAATAAGCCATCTCACAGAATCTTTCTCTTTCTCCCAAGCTTACAGGTAGTTCTTATTAAACCCAGTACAGAGCCCAGCCCCTGACTCCAGTGCTTGGTGATGAATTCTTGAACTGCCCTGCGAGCTCCATGTTCTGTTCCTTGTCCAAATTTTCTTGACTCCTCTGGTCAGTGGCCTTGATGTTTAGTCTAACATCACACAGTCTTCTTAACCCTGTGTTGTTGTTTAGTCACTAAGTCGTGTCCGACTCTTTTATGACCCCACGGACTGTAGCCCCCCAGACTCCTCTGTCCATGGGATTTCCTAGGCAGTAATACTGGAGTGGGTTGCCATTTCCTTCCCCAACTCAGAGGATCTTCCCAACTCAGGGATCGAACCAGGTCTCTTGCATTGGCAGACAGAAAATTTGCACTGAGCCGCCTGGGAAGCCCTGCCATCTGACAAATGAGGCATGTCCCCGACTACATCTACATCTCTCTGCTTTGACTAGATGCTGCTGCTACCATGACCCTCCCAGCTCCTGGGATCTACTGGTTAATCCAGCCTCTGTAGACCAATCATCTACATACCTTCCATGGCAATTTTGTCCACCCAAGTGAGCCCTGGCCTCCAAGGTAGAAACTGACCACTTAGCCAACCACTTTACTCTTCCTGGGTTGTGGTTCTACAAACCACGCTAAAACCAGAGCTCTCCATACAAACAAACGTGGACAATGTTTTTAAGTTAAAATTCTTTAGAAAATGTCTTTAAAAGGTTTTAAGTATCAAGGATAAAGGAACAACTTTTTTTTTTTAAGTCTTTATTGAATTTGTTATAGTATTGCTTCTGTTTTGTGTTTTGGTTTTTTGGCTGGGAGGCATGTGGGATCTTAGCATCCAGGAATCGAACCCATACCCCCTGCATTGAAGGCAAAGTCTTAACCACTGGACCACCAGGGAAGTCCCAACATTCTAAAATAGAGCTGTATCAGAAAAGTCAAAATTCATAGTTTAGTCGGTGAAAGTCACAAAACTAGCCTAGGATCCTCCTCCACTTGATCTCTGGGGCTTATCTGGTCACATCAGACATTAAATGCTTACTGAGTTCTTGACAGATGAATAAATCAACCAATGGGCTTTCTGTAACAGAATTCCATGATTTGGGTTCTATCTTTGAAACTTCTTCTCATTGCAATAGCTCTTCATCCAACAGGCATTTTTAGGCAATTATATGTTGAAACAAGTATCATTTTCTGATGACTGAAGCATGCCAGCTTAAAGCCCTGAACTACCTATATTTCAGTCATCAGGATGAAAGTATTTGTAAGTGTATATCTTCTAATTTTGTTGAAAAGCATACATAAAACTTCATCTTTCCTATATAAGTCACAGTCATCACAGGCATCGTGGTTGTATCATGTGACAAAACCACAGGCTGTTTCTGTCTCTGCATCATCAGTTTGTAACTTCTAAATGCTCTGTCAGCCCCCCACCCCACTCCCAGCATGGACTATTTCATTTCTAATCTATGCAAATGAAAGTGAAATAACTGCTATTGCTTGTATTTTAAATAAAATAGAGTTGGTAACTTTTCTGGGAAGGTATAAAAGCTTCATTTTCTATTTCTATTGGCCCATCCACTCAGCAGACAAAGATCTACCTCAGGCCAAAGGGGATTAAGATAAGAGGGAGCCAAGACCCAAAAGAGGAAGCGCCTTTTCAAGAATCTTGGCCAAGCCTCAGAAAGTTAAAGTTGCTGAAAGGATTCCTGTACATTTTGTTCATTTGAATCACAATGAATCACAACTTAGCATGAATATATTCTATGCTGTGTAAGTTTCAATTACCTGTATTTAAATTTAATTTCTGTACACCTTTGCTTTTCAATCTTACATGCCTAGAAAAAGCAAGAGAATTAAAAAAAAAAAATCTACTTCTGCTTCATTTACTATGCTAAAGCCTTTGTGTGAATCACAACAAACTGTGGAAAATTCTTAAGTAGATGGGAAACCAGATTTTTACCTGTCTCCTGAGAAACCTGCATTCAGGACAAGAAGCAACAGTTAAAACAGGACATGGAACAATGGACTGGTTCCAAACTGGGAAAGGAGTATGTCAAGGCTGTATATTGTCACCTAGTTTATTGAACTTCTATGCAGAGTACATCATTCAAAATGCTGGGTTGGATGAAGCACAAGCTGGAATCAAGATTTCTGGGAGAAATATCAGCAACCTCATATATGCAGATCATACCACCCTAATGGAAGAAAGCAAAGAGGAACTAAAGAGCCTCTTGATGAGGGTTAAAGAAGAGAGAAGGAAACCTGGCTTAAAACTTGACATTCAAAAAACTTAAGATTATGGCATCCAGTCCCATCACTTCATGGCAAATAGATGGGGAAAAGTGGAGATAGTGACAGATTTTATTTTCTTGGGCTCCAAAATCACTCCAGATGGTGACTGCAGCCATGAAATTAGAAGATATTTGCTCCTTGGAAGTAAAGCTATGACAAACCTAGACAGTGTTTTAAAAAGCAGAGATATCACTTTGCTGACAAAAGTCCATATACTCAAAGCTATGGTTTTTCCAGTAGTCATGTATAGATGTGAGAGTTGGTCCATAAAGAAGGCTAAGTGCCAAAAAATTGATGCTTTTGAATTGTGCTGGAGAAGACTCTTGAGAGTTCCTTGAATAGCAAGGAGATCAGTCAATCCTAAAGGAAATCAACCCTGAATATTCACTGGAAGGACTGCTGCTGAAGCTGAACTTCCAATACTTTGGTCACCTGACATGAAGAGCCAACTCACTGGAAAAGACTCTGATGCTGGGAAAGATTGAGGGCAGGAGGAGAAGGGGGTGACAGAGGATAAGAAGGTTGGACGGCATCACCAGCTCAAACAACAAGAGCTTGAACAAACTTTGGGAGATAGTAAAGGACAGGGAAGCCTGGCATGCTGCAATCCATGGGGTCACCAAGAGTGGGACACGACTTAGCAACTGAACAACAACATGCCTACTATCCTTATTGGGCAGTAAGGATACTACTACTAGTTTATAGGCAGTTATCTATGGAAGATTCACCATGGGCAGAATCAGTTCACACAACTTGCTTTCATAACTGAGAGCTATTTTGATATGAAAGTGTGAAAGTGTTAGTTGCTCAGTTGTGTTCAACTCTTTGCGATCCCATGGACTGTAGCCCGCCAGGCTCCTCTGTCCATGGGATTTCCCAGGCAAGAATACTGGAGTGAGTGACGTTGCTCAGTCGTGTCCGACTCTTTGCGACCCCATGGACTGTAGCCTACTACGCTCCTCTGTCCATGGGATTTTCCAGGGAAGAGTACTGGAGTGGGTTGCCATTTCCTTCTCCAGAGGATCTTCCAAACCCAGGGATTGAACCCAGGTCTTCCACATTGTAGGCAGATGCTTTACTGTCTGAGCTATTCCCTTCTCTAGGGGATCTTCCCAACCCCAGGCCTCCTGTATTGCAGGCAGATTCTTTACCTATGAGCCACCAGGAAAGCCTATATTTTGATATAACCTCTATTCAAATTAATGACATCATAATGAAGGATGGAAGACACAATGATCTACCTAAAAGTCTTGCCTTTGATGTGCTTCTTCTATTACTTAAATAATATTTATTGATTCTTGCTCTAAGTCCTGGAAAAACTCCAGAAAAAAAGATTTTCCTGGGCCTCAAGAAATTCAGAGTGGATTGGAAAAGTCGAGTTAAAACATGGATACAAAAAGGGTGGTGAGTGCCGTGACAGAGCCACATACACGTTGCACAAAGAACTAAGCCTCTAAGGAAAGGTTTCTAGAAGAAATGACAATGGAACTGGATCCGAAGGGACAGCTAATGGGACAGTAGGGCAGTTTATCTCCAGGAGAAGAAGATGAGGATAACGCTTTTCAGAGAGACCAGCAATGTGCAATTTGGGTTGCCGAGGGGGCCTTCTTACCTTAGACCACAGGACAAATATGAATGTGGATGTGTTTGGACTCTGACCACTCATTGCACCCAACCAGTACCCCAATGGTCCCTTGAGACTTCTGACTTTGCAACCACTGCCCTGAGAGATTGCAGGTGAGAGAAGAGCCTGGACTGATGAACTGGCCCGGTCACAGCCATATAAAGAAGGAATCAAGACCTAATCCTGAGGGAGGCCCATACAGAGCCCTTGACCAGATGGAGGAAGATAAGATTAGACACGCATTTTATTAAGACCATGCTGGGAATGGTGGAGCGATCAGTGAGAAGGTTGTTTCCACAGTCTATGCAAATGATCGTAATGCTCCAAACTACAGCACTGCTTCTAAATTAGAGATGGGGAGGGGATATCTGAGATCCATTGTGGATATAATGCTTTAGGATTTACAGTGCTTAGGAATCGACTGAAAAGAGGGAGGCCTTCAGGATGACCCTCAGGATTCTGGCTTGAGCAACTGGAGGCAGATTACATCATCACTGAGAAGGACAGAGACAAATTTGAGAAGGGAGTCATTTTTCTTTTGAATATTTAGTGCAAGGTATTGGTGGAACCCATGGGAGTCGATGTCCGGCAATCAGATTTCTTCCAATTGAACACGTCAGACTCAGGTGCTGGATTTCCTATCAAGCTCAAAATGTCAACCAACACACCTTTTTGAGACATCTGTTTGAGAAATTCCTTTCACTGCTTGATCCAAACCCTTATTATCTTCTCATCAAAACTATTCTAAGAACAGTTTTATTCTAGAACCCAAAGGGCTCCTCCTTTTAGCCTCTAGACTCTCAGAGTCACCCTGCCTTCGGAGAAACCTTTCTTTTAGTCAAAACCCCTCTACGGCTTTCCATCACCCACAGGATAAAGCCTCGCAAGACCAGCCTGCCATGGCGTACTGGGCATCACTGTCCAGGCTCCCTGTCACCCTCCAGTCCTTCATCAGTCCTGCCGTCCCCCACCCCAAATCCCTTCCCCACCTCTTCTACCTAACAAGCTCCTACTCATTTTTTCCTGGCCGCTCTCCAGTGTTATCTCCAGGTGAATGTGGCTCATTCCTCACACAATGAGATAGGAAAGAAGTAATTACTCCTTTATCTGAATTCCTGTTGAATTGCGTACTTTTCTCACAGCACTAACTGTACTGTGTCCTGATTTGCCCATCTCATCTATGACACTGGGATTCCCCATAGGCATCTCTTAAGTATCTTTACATATCCAACCCTCAGTATAGGCAGGATGCTTCCTCAGTTTTTTTTTAAGTGCAGAGAATGAATGCATGAGTGTCCAGAGTACAGATTTTTCAACTGAAGAGTATTTTTCGTGCCAAATTCTATGCCTATCAGTGCATGCTAAGTTGTTTCAGTCATGTCCGACTCTTTGTGACCCGATGGACTGTACCCCACCAGGCTCCTCTGTCCATGGGATGCTCCAGGTAAGAATACTGGAGTGGGTTGCCATGCCCTCCTCCAGGGGATCTTCCTGACCCAGGGATCGAACATGCATCTCTTTCAACTCCTGCACTGCAAGCATATTCTTTACCACTGAGCCACTGAGCCCTGAGGCTATGCATGAACCTATGTATCCCTATAGATGTCCATGATAAGGTACAAACATGTATCTTGCGATTCTGTTCAACAAAACCTTTCTTTGATCCTGCTTTTCATAGCTTCATGCCTGTTTTCTCTTTGGTCACCAGACTTCATTGTCATCTAAGTCTCTAGATTTTCCCATAGTAGTCTCCCCTCGTCCTAATGCAAACTGACTTCTGTTCTCCACCATTCTGCTGAAACTTTTGCTCAGACATCACCAATGGTCTTCATAGGGTCAAATCCTAAGCATAGACCCCTTCTCTTCTCACTCTACTTTCCTTATCTCCCTCTGGGTTATCAGACACTATCATTTCTGAGTCTCTCCTGAGTCGGCAATCTCAGCTGCCCGGTGACACGATCTTTCTAAAACACTGTGATGTTCAAAAATTGCTTATTGCACTTCAGAGTCTTCAGAATAAAGAAAGCTCAGTCTTCACAACCCAAGGCATTCCAATCTGCTCTCCCACCACAGCCCCACCAAGAATGCCAGGTTCCAGCCATATGGGAATAGCCACTCTGGCACCCTCCAGTACTCTTGCCTGGAAAATCCCATGGATGGAGGAGGCTGGAAGGCTGCAGTCCATGGGGTAGCTGAGGGTCGGATACAACTGAGCGACTTCACTTTCACTTTTCACTTTCATGCATTGGAGAAGGAAATGGCAAACCATTCCAGTGTTCTTGCCTGGAGAATCCCAGGGACAGGGGAGCCTGGTGGGCTGCCGTCTATGGGGTCGTACAGAGTCAGACACGACTGAAGCAACTTAGCACCAGCAGCAGTAGCAGCAGCAGCCCTGTGAAAATACTTGAAACCTTCCAGACTTTTGTTCACTATTTCCCCTCTTTCTCTTCTTTCTCTCCACTAAAATCCAATTTATCCTTCAAAGATGAACTTGATTGTCTCCTTTCCTGTAAAATCTCCACTTTATCCAGAATTTATCATTCCCTTCACTGGGCTCCTAAAGCACTCTATTGGTCAATATACCTATTATAATACTTACAGCCTTATAGTACAGTACAGCACATTATTTGAACATCTGTCTCCTCTATTGAATCATGAGCTTTTATGATCAAGAACCGTGTGTTAGGACTTTTCTGGCAATCCCGTGGTTAAGACTCTGTGCTCCCAATGCAAGAGGCACAGGTTGGGGAAGATCTCAATGCCCCACGGAAAAGTCAAGAAAAAAAGAACTGTGTGTTATTCATACCTTACCCCCAACCCATCAGAGTCTCATATATAATAGACATTCAATAAATACCTGTTGAATTTAAGTGAATTAATTTGGATCAAGGAAGCTCCAAAAATAGGAAGAAACCCCAAAATAATATCCATTGCTCCCTGAAATTTACTCATGACTCAGAAGTTCACCAAGATACCAAAGTACTGTAAAATTCAAAATATTTACATAAAATCTTATATTGCAACAGAGGTTTCCACCCATGAGCCGGCCCTCGTGTTATTACTTTTTGCTTCTCGAAATGCAAGTCATCTTGCAGAACACCTCCAGAGACCAGCTCTTCCTCCAGGTGTGTCAGCCGGCCCTGAAGAGCCTCCAACTGGTTTTCTGCTTTCTGGGCTCTCTGCAGGGCTTTCTGGTGAAACTGGGACTCGTTTCCCAACTGTTCAACAAGCTTAGAGATTTGGGCTTCAAGCTGGGAGACCATCTGGAAACAAAGACACAGAACAAGGATAAGCCTTGTTTCAGATGCAACAAAGTGTTAAAATCTAGTGCTCAACCCCAAAGATACAACTATTTATAACTCCAACGTTCAGATTCTTTGTAACAATTAAATTTAAAAAACAGGTAATTGATAGCTGTTATTTGCCTCTGCTTGAAATAAATCTACATTCATTATCTAGCAAAATATTTTTGATTGGTATTTTTAATTTTTACATCATTCCTTAAACAAGTTCTTTGGGAAATCTTGAGGGAAAACCTTTACTTACCCCTCTCTAGTCAAGGCTATGGTTTTTCCTGTGGTCATGTATGGATGTGAGAGTTGGACTGTGAAGAAAGCTGAGCACTGAAGAATTGATGCTTTTGAACTGTTGTGTTGGAGAAGACTTTCGAGAGTCCCTTGGACTGCAAGGAAATCCAACCAGTCCATTCTAAAGGAGATCAGTCCTGGGTGTTCATTGGAAGGACTGATGCTAAAGCTGAAACTCCAGTACTTTGGCCATCTCATACGAAGAGTTGACTCATTGGAAAAGACCCTGATGCTGGGAGGGATTGGGGGCAAGAGGAGAAGGGGATGACAGAGGATGAGATGGCTGGATGGCATCACTGACTCGATGGACATGAGTTTGAGTGAACTCTGGGAGTTGGTGATGGACAGGGAAGCCCAGTGTGCTGCGATTCATGGGGTCACAAAGAGTCGGACACGACTGAGCGACTGAACTGAACTGAAAACTACCTTGGCAACATGGCATATGGGATCTTAGTTCCCTGACCAGGGAGCAAATCCACACCCTTTTCATTGGAACCTCAAAATCTTAACCACTGGACTGCCGTGGAAGTCCCATTATTAACTTAGGAGTTTCAAAGCTCAGTTGGAAAGAGAGAAAAGCTAATATTGTATATTAACACATATATGTGGAATCTAGAAAAACAGTACAGGTGAACCTATTTGCAGGGCAGGAATAGAGCCAGAAACGTAGAGAATGGACTTGTGGTCACATCAGGGGAAGGAGAGGGTGGGACAAGTCAGGAGATTAGGATTGACATACATTACCATGTCTAAAATACACAGCAGCTAGTGGGAAGCTGCTGTCCAGCACAGGGAGCTCAACTCTGTGCTTTTTGATGACCTACTAACAAATGGGTGGGATGGGAGTGGTTCAAGAGAAAGAGGATATATGTATACATATAGCTGCTTCACGTCATTGTACAGCAAAACTAAAACAACAATGTAATGCAATTATACTCCAATAAAAAAGAAAAAAGCTTAACCGGAAAAAAGACTTCAGACATAAAGTACTTTAAAAAACTATAACCTTTTTCTAGAGAAACTCTACTGCCACATATAGCACATTCAGATTACACAGGAAGTTAAACTTGATAGATAACCTTGGGCTGTAATTGGGAATTTAAGTGCAGAAATGTATTTTTCCAAGCTTTATTTAGGACTTTGTATTGAGTATTGGTTACTCATGCACTAAACTGCAGAGGTACTGTGTCTGTGCTGCACAGTTAAGGAGCAAAGTCATCTGTTAGCATTCGAAAGGTCAAAATGCCTTCAATTCAGTGAGTCAGAATAGGGTCAACAGCAGAGCAGAAGAAGGCAGGGGAATCTAGCTACCACCTCCTCTTTGAGCATAAAGTCACTGTTCCTCTGTTAAAGGACCCCAAACTCCCCCCAATCCCCTACCTTACCCAGTGCTTCCATCCTTTCCAGGAGTTTCTCTTCTTGTCCTGACCTTCCCTTAAACCAAGAACTTAAACTTACCAAACACCTCGGGTACACCTAGAGAATATTCAAACTGATTCCGCCAAATCCCATTTTCAGAAAATGTTGAGTTAAATTTTTAAAAAAGTAAGTTTAAGGTCATAAGTTTATTTGGTTTTGATGGTTTCTTTTTTTTTAAATTCCCACCCACCCATCTGCAAACAACAAAACCTAAAGACAAGAAGACAATCAAGCTGTGTTCAAATATTTTTAATTAATTAATTAATTTTAATTGGAGGCCAATTATAATATTATGTTCAAATATTTTAAAAGGCTACTATACAGAAGAACAATGAGATTTGTTCTGAGTTGTGCCTTCAGAGTTCAAGTTGAGGACCAACAGATATATATCAAATATTCCTATTTCTATGTAAATAATTTTCCTCCTTCCCCATAATTTCAAAGTAATACATACTCATTGTAAAAAATGCAGTACGGACAAAAACAAACATGTAACTAAGCAAAACCTAATTCCCATGATCTTACCAGAGGCAACAACGATTACTCTTTTAAAATAATGTATTTGCATGTATTGCTAAACTATAGTTGAGACATCACATGTGCAGTTTTGAGGTTTGTTTTGCCTCATGCTTTAAGCGTCTTCTTATCTCCAGTAGTGAAGTGCCAGTCCCTGGAGGTGGCTAGGATTTGGCCAACCATTTGTTAATAATGTTATGGGGGGGACTGAAGTGCTACAGTCAGGAAGGTTCAACTACTTGATCTCTAATTTTGTGCTTCTAAGACTTTCAAGTTCCCATGTCTATAATTCAATTAATTCTATACTCCTGAATGTGCTTGAAATCAGATATTTGATGGCAAGCTGCTTAGTGCCATATCCAAAGAATGACATTTCTGAAGGAAATTTCTACTTTCATTATATACTATGAGGCTCTCAGAACCCCTCTTTCATATTTTCTACCCTTTGTTGTTGTTGAGGCACTAAGTCATGTCCGACTCTTTGCGACACCATGGGCTAGAGCACACCAGACTCTTCTGTCCTCTGCTATCTCCCAGAGTTTGCTTCAACTCATGCCATTGAACAGGTGATGCCATATAACCATCTCATTCTCTGCTGCCCCCTTCACCTTTTGCCTTCAATCTTTCCCAGCATCAGGATATTTTCCAATGAGTTGGCTCTTCATATCAGGTGGCCAAAATATTGTAGCTTCAGCATCAGTCCTTCCAATGAATATGCCCTTAGTACTTACTAATAGCAGATCTGATCTTAATGCAAAAAATGCATCAAGTACAATACACAAAGTAACCTACAAAACTCTAATGATAGTATGTTGTACGAGAGATGGCACATGTTTCTGTGCCACTGAAAATGTGGTTTCATATTGGACTCTAAGTAGAAAGTAAGTCTTTCTACCTGAAGGTTCTTTGATGCTTCTATCCCATAGTTGACATGGCAAAGAGAATGAAGCCAAAAAGAAAACAAATGCAGAAAATCTCAGTTGGAAAGATGGGAAACTTGTGATCGCTCAGCCACAGTCAGCATGCTGCACACCTTACCAGAGGAGAGCCAAGTCTTCCACAGAAATCAGTAAAGACAACGAGTGAGTGCAGTAACTGACTCAGGGAGTGATAATGATCCTGAAGGAAGAGGCAGACACCTGATGTAGACCAGACTGTGGCACAGGGACTTCAGAGTCACACAGTCCTGATTTCAAGCCCTCACCCTTCCCCTGACCAGTGTGTTAACTGAAGCAAGAAATTAACCGCACTGAAACTCATACTTTGTTCTTATGAGCAGATGAGCTAAATTAATGATCATTTGATTAGCACAGAATCTCATACCCAATTGAAGTTCAACACATTGCACCCACTTTTATCATCAGTATTACTCCTCCAGTATGTGGGTTCATCCAATCCTAGTCTTTTGTCATAAGGAGTCTGAGGAGTTTTTCAGGAATTGTCCTCTATCATGTTTCTTAAGGGCTTCCCAGGTGGCTCAGTGGATAAAGAATCCACCTGCAGTACAGGAGACGCAGGTTCGATCCCTGAGTTGGGAAGATCCCCTGAAGGAGAGCATGGCAACCCACTCCAGCATTCTTGCCTGGAAAATCCCACAGACAGAGGAGCCTGGTGGGCTACAGTTCATAGGGTCACAAAGTGTCAGACATGACTGAAGTGACTGAGCACGCATGCACATATTTCTCAAACTGTTTTCAGATCATAGAAGCTGTTTTTCAACTAGAAATCTTTCTGGGAAAGAAAAAATAAGGAACAAATGTGTTGAATTGGAGGTGAGAGGGTCCCTCTTTCATCTTTATCCTGTGTGATCCTGAGAGTGATCCACGGAAACTATAATTCAGCAGAGTATGACTTTTACAAACACCAGTGTGGCTGACCTGGGCAGAATCTCCCCAGCCATCCTGCAAAGATTCTGGTGTCCAGAGGGCAGCAAATAACTGTGAACTTCCCAATATTCTATGCACCATAGAACTTTGCTTCGTATGCTTACCTAGATCTCCATGCATATGACACCACCAGGTCTTTTTAAAGTTAAATTTACATATTTTAATTCAAATTAGTTAATATTCCAATCTGACTCAGTTCTTGGGAACATCAAACGCCAGTGACCAGGTGAATGTTTCCCATCAAAACTGCAAAATTGTGTTGTGCTTTTCACACCGACAAATCTAAAGAATCAGTAAGACTTTTTTCCTTTTTTTTTTCCCTCTCCTTTTTCTTAGTATAATCTGTTAACATATCCCTGATACTCTGTGGGACAAAATGTGCTAGGAATTTCAACACTAGAGATGTGGGACTTCCCTGGTCATCCAGAAGCTAAGACTCTGAGCTCCCAATGCAGGGGACCCAGGTTCCATCCCTGGTCAGGGAGCTAGATCCCACATGCTGCAACTGAAGATGCCTCATGCAGCAACTAAGACCCAGCACAGCATATAAATGTTTTAAAAAGTGTTGCCTACTGATGTTGTTCTGATTAAACCCTTAATTTCTATTTCTGTAAAAAACAAACCACTAGAGATGCCTGGAATGGGCAGGGAAGGAGGGTGGCTTGTACTAAAGAATATATATCAATGGACATGAGTTTGAGCAAGCTCTGGGAGATGATGAAGGACAGGAAAGCCTGGAGTGCTGCAGTCCATGGGGTCGCAAAGAGTCAGACACAACTGAGCAACTGAAAAACAACATCGCAATTTTTAAAAACAAAAAAAAGGCACTGAAATAAACTATAATACTCCAAAACCAAGCAGCTTGGATTCTGGAAGTGAAATAATAATGCCCTAAGGAACTAATTTACTTTCCAAGGACAAGGAGTTGTTGATTTCACCCGAGAGGCACTTCTGCTCTAAGATTAAATCCAATGGAAGCACAAGAGCTCTAAGCTGAAGAAAAAGCCACTTGGGTCACTTAAGGACCAGTGCCTTCTGGACAGAAACAACTCTTCTCTGATTATTCAAGCTAGATTTTCACTTAAGAAATATATAAAATGAGCTACCAGGAACCAATCAAATTATCCTTCCTTCTTGTCATATGTATGGCCAACACTATTGACTGGGCTGACCCTACACCACCACCAATGTGTATGTCAACTTCTGTTATGGTTTGAATTGGGTCCCCTCAAAAGAGTTGTGATGAAGTCCCCTGGTGCTTCAGAATATGACCTTATTAGAATCTTTACAGAGATAAGTTAAAATGAGGTAATGAGGATGGGTCCTAATCCAATATGACTGGTGTCCTTATTAAAAGGGGAATTTTGGACAAAGAGACACACACAAGTGGAGGGAAAATTATATGAAGACCCAGAATGTGATCCATAAACCAAAGAATGTCTGAGGCTATCAGAAGCTAGGTGATAGGTTTGAAACAGATTTTCCCTCTAGGCACTCAGAAGACACCAATCCTACAAACACTTTGACTTTGGACTTCAAGCCTCCATTGCAAGACAACAAATTTTTGTTGTCTAAGCCACCTTAGGTAGTGGTACTTCGTCACGGCCATTCTAGGAAATTAATACACTTCAGAGGCTGGGAGAGCTGAAACCTCTATCCTTGGACTTGCCCAGATGCCCTTGGAGCCAGGAGTGACTATGTAACATAATACTGGATGATGAAATGTCAGTGCAAGCGTATCTGAAGCTTCTGGGTAAATGTTTGGTTTAGAATATTGGAGGATTAAGAACAGAGCAGAGTTAAGAGATCAGAAAGGGGGAGTAGGGGAGTTGTAGAAATATCTCAGGTTGTTTATGGTATCACATTGAGTCCCCAGAGCTCTCACACTGGACTAAAAAAACTCCACTGGAGGAAATATAGCCTTGTGTGCTCTAAAGCAGAACAGAAGAAATGCCTAGAAAAATGTTTGTGAGCCTGTACTAATTTGTTTGCAATTAAGGAGGCAACGTGGGACTCACTCATGGTCAATTCTCAGCCAGATAATTATCCAGCTAGGAAATATCTAGAAGTTCAAAACAAATAAACAAATGCTCGCCTCAATACTCTGAAATCTGAAAATATCATAGTTTCCTGTCATTGTGCAAGAAATCATTATTTCAAAAACACCTGTTACAAGTAAGCCGAAATTTCAAGGCTACATAACTGAAATACTCATTTAGAATTCCTGGGAACTCCACAGTAGAACATTCCTCTAAGAGAGAGGTTTTCAATTAGGGGCAGTTTCACTTCTCAGGGTCATTTGGCAATGTCTAGAGACACCACGGGGCTTCCCCGGTGGCTCAGACGATAAAGAATCTGCCTGCAAAGCAGGAGATCTAGGTTTGATCCCTGGGTCAGGAAGATCCCCTGGAGAAGGGAATGGCAACCCACTCCAGTGTTCTTGCCTGGAGAATCCCATGGACGGAGAGCCTAGTGGGCTACAGTCCATAGGGTCGAAAAGAGTCAGACACAGTTGAGTCATTAACACTACAGAAATCACTAGGGCTTCCCAGGTGGCTCTAGTGGTAAAGAAGCCACCTGATAATGAAGGAGACATGAGAGACTCAGGTTTGACCCCTGAGCTGGGAAGATCCCCTGGAGGAGGGCATGGCAACCCACTCCAATATTCTCGTCTGGAGAATCCCATGGACAGAGGAACCTGGTGAGCTACAGTCCATAGGATTGCAGAGTCGGATACAACTGAAGCGACTGAGCACGCACGCACAGAGACACCACTGGTTGTCACCAATCAGGGAGAAGAGGCGGTACTATCAGTATCTAGTGGGTAGAAGCTGGAGAGGTTGCTAAACATCCAACAAGGCACAGAACCGCTTTTACAACAAAGGATATTCCAGCCCCACATGTCAACAGCTGAGAAATCCTGCTCTAAAGTATAGTAAAGTACTTAAAAAGAAAATTAGGTTTTGCTATAATCAGAAGAGCATGGAACAAGTAGAAAGCACTTACTGAAAAACGTGTGGGTGGTGTCCTGAGTTCTACCTAGAATTGCAAATCCAGGAGAGTGAAAATGAATAGCAAAGAGGTAAACAAGAAAAGCAACGTTCAGTGAGTCGGAGTCACGGTGAAGGGGAGGATTTGCCAGGCCCAGGGCACATGGGTGTTACTCAGCTGGGGACTGTGTGTTTACCCCCGACAGCTGGCAGGGGATGCACCCTCTGCAGCAGATTCATCAATCTGTAAAGCTCCCATTCTTCACAAACAGTTCTAAGACAATATATAAAATCCGTTTTCTCCTGATTTTACTTGACAATGAGTCACACAAGATGCTAGCTACAGGCTTGATTTCGGGCTTTTAAAGAGTGAGGGCAGCTATTGAAAAAAAATTACAGGCTAGGAATGGCAGACAAAGGCACTAAAAAGGCTCTGACTCATTCTCATTTTTACGAGGAGAGGGGGAGGGCATAGCCAGCTTAACCAATTTACATCATTTTGCTTTAGAAAATAAACATATACATCATGCTGACAACTTTATGCCATGTTTCACATGCTGGAATTAAAATAGTTTGAGGAAAACATTTGGAAAAATAGAAGAGGGAAGCAATAAAATGTAATGGCAAAGATCCATTGGCTATTGAAGTACGTCTATTACTATTCAAGGTAACTCACTTAATGAAGCTTTTCTCAGTCCTTTTCTGAGTCCTGTAAACTCAGTCCTGGGTTTCTCCTCCAACCCAGGACCTATATGTGTACTGAATCACAAGATAGACTGAGTGACCATCAGAGACCCACGTATGTTACCTTCGAATTAGCCACTCAATCGTGACCGACTCTTTGTGACCTCATGGGCTCTAGCCCACCAGGCTCCTCTGTCCATGGGATTCTCCAGGCAAGAATACTGGAGTGGGTTGCCATTTTCTTCTCAAGGGGATCTTCCCGACCCAGGGACTGCACCCGGGTCTCCTGCATTGCAGGCGGATTCTTTACTGTCTGAGTTACCAGGGAAGCCCCACACATGTTATGGGATGAACATTTTCTATCCACAAAGAGAATGCTACACTTGGACAAAGGAGTCACTGGAGCTGCTGCTGGAGCACAAGTGAATTTTGCAGAGTTTTCAAAGGGAATTTAAATTGTCTTAGCGTTAAAGGAAATTTACAAAGGTAACCCTGAGCTGTGTGTTAGTGTTCACTCTGAGTTTTTGAGGAACGTTAAAAGATAAAAAAGTTCATTTTCTCCTTTTGAGCAAAGAATGAACTCAGGAGAAGAAACAGTTCCTAATGGAATTAAAGGATTATATTAATGAATATCATAGAATTTGGATGTTATTTAGTTAAAACCCTCATTAAGTAGGACTTTAAAATCTGGATTTAATGACAATTTAAATAGAATCTGGGCTGAACTTGACATGGCTAAGCAAAGCTTTATGGGAAAGGAGAACTGTTAATAATAGAAATAAGATAACAAAATTAAGCAAGCTTCAGTCATATGTGTGATGTAAACCACTTTTAAATCCACTTGTTAAACAGGTCCCCTAAGAGACTGTTTCAGGTATATCAGGAAAAGAAGAGAAGGAGAGAGGAGGTGAGACAGGAGGCAGGACCAGGGCACCAATAGTTAATACTTATCATTGCTATTGGCCAGACAGTGTGTTAAAGACTTCATAATAAATTTTTTTTTAATTTAAGGTTTACAACAAACAATAACCTTAAGAGGCAGATCCAGTTACAGGCCTAGCAACTCTTATCTGCAATTCCAAAATCCCAAAGGATCTGAAAGCTGACGGTTTTTGTTTTTTTTTTCCAAAACTCATTGGCTGGCAAAGCTTGACCTGACGGGATCTGGCAACAAACCCTGACCTGAAGTGGCCGCGGCTCTTCACAGTCCTGGTGGATCCCACGAAGCCGAGCTGCTTGTAGCTTTCGCCGAAGAAGATGAACGTGGTTGATTACAGAATGCTAACCAGAACCCACTGAGGAGCAGCGTGTCAAGGTCCTTTCTCCACTACCTTCCTGGGGACTATGTGACCTTTCTAAATGCTGAAAAATTCTGAATTCAAAAACTGCAGCAGAAAAATGGTACAGATGAATCTGTCTGCAGCACAGGAACAGTGACACAAATGTAGAAAACAGACAGATGGACGCAGGGTGAGAAGGGGAGGGTGGGATGAACTAAGAGAGTACACTGACATATACTTTGTTGTTGTTCAGTCCCTAAGTCATGTCTGACTCTGTGACCCCATGGACTGCAGCACGCCAGGCTTCCCTGTCCTTCACTATCTCCCGGAGCCTGCTCAAACTCATAGCCGCTGAGTCGGTAATGCCATCCAGCCATCTCATCCTCTGATGTCCCCTTCTCCTCCTACCCTCAATCTTTCCCAGTATACACACTATCATGTGTAAAATAGATAGCTAGTGGAAAGCTGCTGTATAGCACAGGGAACTCAGCTCAGTGTTCTCTGATGACAGAGGGCTGGGATGGGGGTGAGGTGGGAGGGAGGTCCAAGAGGGAGGGGATATATCTATACATATGGCTGATGCACGCAGTCATATAGCAGAAACTAACACAACACTGTAAAGCAATTACACTCCAATTAAAATAAGAAAAGAAAAAAGCCCACAGCAGGCCTCAAGGGTTTCAGATAGGGGTGTGGACCCTGGACTGTCCCTCTACGGTAGGCCAGGGGAAAAAAAAATCTCAGAGGGCTGTCCTCGCAAGAACCTCACATCTGGAGCAAGTGAGCATGCAGTAGAGACAAGATTCAGCATGGGTAGCTCTGCGTGCAGAACCCGCATCATTCACAGCGAGATGTGACTTCAAAAATATAATATATAATTGAAAGTAGGATTCTTTACCACTGAGCCACCTGGGAATCCCTGAAAGTAGTACAACCACATTTAAATGCTACTTTTAACTAACTTGGGCTTCCCTGGTGGCTCAGATGATAAAGAATCTGCCTGCAATGCAGGAGACCCAGGTTTGATCCCTGGGCTAGGAAGGTCCTCCGGAGAAGGGAATGGCAATCCACTCCAGTATTCTTGCCTGGAGAATTCCACAGACCAAGGAGCCTGGCGGGCTAGGGTCCACAGTGTTGTAAAGAGTTGGACACGACTGAGTGACTGATGCTTTGGGAAGAAACACTTTGACTAATTCAGACAACTCACTCACTGAATATGCTAACTGAAGGAGCTGACTGTCCTTAAGAAGCTTGTAAGCCCCCAACCCCCACTCACCTGTTTCCCGCTCTCTTCCTGGCTGCCCATTTCTCGAATCCTCTCCAGAATGGCATCCTCCGAGGGCCTAAGTGTGCCCGAGCTGCCCCTCAGGAGGGCTGCTATCTTCTCCCTAAATGAGGAGAGCTCGGTCTGGGAGGCTGCAGTTGCCTCCAGACTGGCCTTCAGACTCTTCTCCAGCTCCAAAGAGCTCCTCTTCAAGAGGCTCAGCTCCTGCTTTGAGGCATCCCAGACCCGCTGACCAGCAAGCAGCCTTTCTTGGAAGACCTTAACTTCCCTTTCAAGAGCTTCTTTGGCCTCCATGGCACCGAGCAAGTCCTAAAATAATTATGGAAAGTGAAGACAATAGCATTAGTAGCCAACGAGGGGAGGCTGCATTTGCTTCTCATTTATCGTGCTTACTGATGACTTCAAGGAGTTAGGGTTAAATGCTCATTCCATTCTTCATTCTAGGTGCCCTATCCTCTCTTCATAAAGACATTAAAGCTATGTTAGGTGAATTTAAGTGTCTGAAAAAGAGAAGGGATATAAAATCAGGGCTAGAGAACCAAAGTGTGGACAGTTTGGGGAAGGAAAATGTGGGACAAACTGAGAGTAGCATGGAAACATACACACTATTGTGAAATAGAGAGCCAGTGGGAAGGTGCTGTATGACTCAGGGAGCTCAAACCGGGGCTCTGTGACAACCCAGAAAGGCGGGATAGGGTAGAAGGTGGGAGGAAGGCTCAAGAGGGAAGGGGCATATGTATACCTGTGGTGATTCATGTTGATATATGGCAGAAACCAACATGATATTGTACAGCAATTATCCTTCAATTAACAATAAATACATTTGTTTAAAAGTAAGTGGAAAAAAATAAGGCCTAGGGATGAAAAAAAGGAAACTGACATATAGGACTTTTCTATAGGGACCTCTGGAGAGATTTAATGAAAATACATCACTGGCTAACACACTAGTAGATTCGATCCATAGGTAGAATATGTTTACAGGGCTATGTGTTCTCAAGCTTGGTATAGATGGAAATTGATGTTGAGGAAACAGTCAACTCTCAGAGTCCTAATTAGCCACTAAAAATTATTTGAATGAAGATAAATAACAGAGTAGAATTATCATAAAACATCATTGTATAAAAGAGAGTAAGATCTTTTTTCCAATATTCATTGACTGTGTATCTCCCTCGGAGAAGGCAATGGCAACCCACTCCAGTACTCTTGCCAGGAAAATCCCATGGATGGAGGAGCCTGGTGGGCTACAGTCCATGGGGTCATTAGGAGTCAGACATGACTAAGCGACTTCACTTTCACTTTTCACTTTCATGCATTGGAGAAGGAAATGGCAACCCACTCCAGTGTTCTTGCCTGGAGAATCCCAGGGACGGGGGAGCCTGGTGGGCTGCTGTCTATGGGGTCGCACAGAGTCAGACACGACTGAAGCGACTTAGCAGCAGCAGTGTATCTCCCTGTCTGATAAAGACAATACTGATACTGGTAGGCCCTGAAGAAAGGAAATAGGAAGGAGTAGTCAATTTTGGGGTGGGAGGATTAAAAATGGAGAGAGAGAACCATACTGAGAAGAATAACTTTAAAGAATATGTATGCTTAGGTTTGTAAAAATAAAGGGCACCAAGAAAGTTACCAGTGTACCTACTTCTATTTCCTATATCTAGAATGGTCCAAAGAGACATCAAAAGGATATCTTTAAAATTCATTAAAAAAAAAAAAGTTTGTTGACATCAAGTTCCAAATTAAATTAATTCACATCAAAAAAGATTATGGAAATTAGTTCATGAAATGCTTTGCTGTTCTGGCTCCTGGTGACTGTTCCATTTCTCCACTCCCTTTCCAACCCAGTTCTTTTTGCAGAGAAGCCCCATTACCACCGTGAATTAAATAGTATGAAGAGTCAAGGACACTTTATCACAAATACAATACTTTAAGAATTTACAATACTTTAATACTTCACAGATTTATTTTTAGATAGTAATACAATATCTGTTCAGTTAGACTAACATTCTAATCTAGCATCAGCACTGGTGACAATAAATTGGAATTTATCATCCTGTATTAACTTAGAAATTGCAATCTGATGTGTGGTTAGAAAACTGAGTCCTGGGGCCTTGCCCAGTGGCCCAATGGCTAAGACTCCGAACTCCCAGTGCAGGGGGCCAGGGTGCAATCCCTGGTGAGTGAACCAGATTCCGCAGACCACAACTAAAGATCCCGCATGCTGCAACTCAGCCTTGGTGCAGCCAAATAAATTTTTTTTTTAAAAAAGAAAGAAAACTGAGGTCCTAAATTTGATGACACAGTGGATGAAAGTTAATCCTAATCCCCTCAGAGTCCTAAAACCCAGTAGAAAATTATATATCAACTTTTACATCGAAAGAAAGTCTAATGCAAAAGAGGAGCCTTTCCATGACCAATGGAGAGATACTTTTAACCAAGAATTTACAAAAGTTCCTACAAATACACAGAAAATATATCCGACACTTGAGTACTATAGACGTACTGTCAGTTTGGAATAAACTAATCAATTGGCAGCTTACACCAAGAGACCAATAAACACAATTAAAATATTTCAGCTATGAGAAATTTTTTCCACTCTGATATCAGACTGTTGTCTCACTGCCTTAGAGACCATGGCCAAAACAGTTCTCTTTAACAAATCTGGAACACTAATGCTTATGTCTAATTTGGCAAAACTAATACAATTATGTAAAGTTTAAAAATAAAATAAAATTTTTTAAAAAAATCAGAAAATTCCTTCATGGTCATAGAATATAGTGGCACATGGCAGCAGCTCAGATTTTTTTTTTTTCTGGACACATTTCAGCCCAGTTAACTATATACTGTTTCTCATATGAAATGCAGGAATGTGGGAGCCAGCGACCAGGCCTCAGGGACCTACTCCTCCAGCGCTCTGATTAAGTGCTTCAGAATTCAGGGGGCACAGGGCTGAATGGCTGGAAACAGATGGCCTCGGACAGCAAATGCAATTACTGATAGAGCTTTAAGCAGGAGACAGCAGCTGGAGTGGGTCTGGTTGCATGGCTACCTCAAGGATGCACTGAAGTAATGTGACATTGGTGTCACCGGCCGGCATCCGGGAATGCTGTCAGACCGCACTGACTCACAGAACAAGAAACAACTAGCCCCCTCGGAGCAAAATCAGGACAGACTTCCAAGAGGGAACTGCATGGGCAAATGAGGACAAGCGCTATGGAAATAGTGATGGGAATCACTTAAACAAAAATTTTTTCCTAATTTATTTACTTTTGGTTGAAGGATAATTGCTTTACAATATTGTATTGGTTTCTGCCATACATCAACATGAATCAGCCATAGGTGTACATATGTCCCCTCCTTTTAGAGTCTCCCGCCCATCTCCTACCCCAACCTACCCCTCTAGGTTGTCACAGACCCCTAGTTTGAGTCCCCTGAGTCATACAGCACATTCCCATTGGCTATCTATTTTACGTATGTTAGTGTATATGTAACAAATCTTTAGCTTCAGATCTAGTAATGCAACCAATGTATAATGATCCTTTCATGACTACTTGTAGCAAAAACATTTATAAATCATATGATCAAGGCATTTATTTTAACTTCCCAATTAAATGCATGAAATAATGAAATGATTCAAAGGTTTGTGTTTTTAAAATATATTAATTCCTATTATGATATTTCTAACCATCCTATGGCTTTGGATATGTCTGAGATCAAACTGCCTCTCAGAACTAAAATGACTGATTATCATCAGGGTAGAGAACCTCTGGCTTGAGCTTAATTCATCCAACCCTAGACAATTTTCATAAAACTAAAAATTAGTTGGTTATTTCTACCTACTGCAGTTAATACTAACAAACAAACTCAGAAATTCCCCCAAACATGCCTCTCATGCATTGCTGGTGATAGTGTGAATAGGTATAATTTTGGCATAAATACCTAAAAAATGTAATATGCACAATATCCTTTGGTCCTGTAGTTCCATGATCTGTTAGAGAAGAAGCTATAGGGTAACATTTTACTTCAAAATGAGGAAGGCCTTTCCTAAATCTGAGCTGTCCCAGTGGCATCATCAACCTTGGAAAATAACAAGAATTCAGTTTAAATTTGAAATTCTCATTATTGACAAACTCAAGTTAACAATGAATTAAACTGTCCATGAGGCCAGTGTGTTCCTGGGCTTCACTTCGGTACTGCAAAACACTCTGCCCTGAACTGGTCAGACTGTGCCTGGAGGACCATGGACAGTTCCCAGCTGAAATGTAAAGGGGGACATTGTCAAAATGGATTGGGTTCTGCCTCACATGCTAGGATTAGATCCATAATAAAAATATTTACATAACCATGTTATTTTTAACTCTGTTTCAATTTATTGTAAACGTGTTGAATGAACCTAAAGACAAAGCACTGAAGACTTATAGTTACAGAACAGAATGTAAGTATTATATAACTTGACAAGGTAAATATAATGATATAATAAAAACTGTGAAATGAATAAGGGGAGAAAAAAGTAGGAGGCATTACATTCATCTTATTTCATAGCAGAACATCCAAAAAAGTACTATTTCAGGTTGTCAGGTATAGTATTGCTTTAAAGTCTTAATGGTAATATTAGAAGTTAAAATGAGAGTGTCAACTGTGGCTAGAAGTGGAAGGAGAGATGATTCTTAATTTTATTTTGGGGTCTTATGAACATTTTAAATTTTTTATAATATGAGCAGATATTATTTTAGTGTTCATTTACATTTTAATGCCTCACCATTTTAGAATCTTCCCTCTAGCTTATTAGCACCAGGTTGCAGACCCATCCACCATCCCATTGGCATCAGGACTGGGACGTCTCAGGCCAAGTAGCTAGCTGCACAGGGATATAGCACCACCAGTAGGCTAGCTGCCTTACGACCCTGTGATTCCCTAACCCACCCATCAGAGTGCCCAGGACCACCCCCCACCCCCAGTGCACCTCACTAGCCCTGGGACCCCTGGGACCTTACTTGGCTGCAGGAACCAGCCCCACTCACCAGCAGACAGGCACCAGACCCAGGACCACTGTAACCCAGGAGTCTGCCATAGCAGGACCCGGCCCCCCACATGAAGGAGCCAACACCAGCTCTGGGACACCTTGCATCACTTGGCCAGCTCAAATTCCTAGAAACACACAATCTTCCCAGACTGGGTAAGGAAGAAATAGAAAATATGAACAGACTAAACACCAGTAATAAAATTGAATCAGTAATTTTAAAACTTCTCATAAACAAAAATTAAGGATCAGATGGCTTCATAGGTGAATTCTACCAAACATTTAGAGAAGAGTTAACATCTATCCTTCTCAAATTCTTTCAAAAAAAAAAATATTGCAAAGGAAGGAACACATCCAAACTTGTTTTCAAGGCCAGCATTATCCTGATACCAAAACCAGACAAAAACATCACTAAAAAGAAAATCACAAGCCAGTATTACTGATAAACATACATGTAAAAAAACCTCAACAAAATACTAGCAAAATCAATTTTAACAATACATTAAGAAGATCATACATTATGATCAATTGGGATTTATCCCATGGATGCAAGAATGATTTAATGTGATACAGTACATTAATAAGTTGAAAAATAAATATCATATAATTATCTCAATACATGCAAAAAAGATTTTGACAGAATTCAACACCCACTTAAGATAAAAACTCTCCAGAAAGTGGGCATAGATGAAACATACCTCAATGTAAAGAAGGCCATATATGTCAGCTAACATCCTATTCAATGGTGAAAATGTGAAAGCATTTCTTCTAAGTTTAGGAACAGATAAAGGTGCTCACTCTAGTTACTTTTTCTCAATGTAGTACTGGAGATCTTAGCCACAGCAATCAGACAAGAAAAAGATATAAAAAAAATCTAAAGTGGAAATAAACAGGTAAAACTATCATGTTTGCAGATGACATAATACTAATACATAGAAAATTCTAAAGATGTCACCAAAAAACTACTGGGACTCATTAATGAGTTCAGGAAAGTTGCAGGATAGAAAATTAATATGAAAAATCTGTTACATTTCTACACACTAACAACTATCAGGAAGAGAAATCAAGAAAACTATCTCGTTTACAATTGGCTCAGAAAGAATAAATACCTAGACATAAATCTAAGGAGGTAAAAGACCTGTATTCAGAAGACTATAACACACTGGTGAAGAAACCAAAGGTAATAGAAACAGATAGAAAAATATACCATGCTCATGGATTGAAATAATTAAAACAACCATACCACCCAAGGCAATCTACAAATTCAATGCAATTTCTATCAAAGTACCAAAGGTATTTTTCACAGAGCTAGAACAAATGATTCTAAAATTTGTAGGGGAATACAGAAGACCTCAGACAGTCACAACAATCCTGAGAAAAAAGAACAAAGCTGGAGGTATCATGCTCCCTGATTTCAAAGTATTACTGCAAAGTGACAGTAATCAAAAACGTATGGTACTGGCACAAAACAGATACATGGATCAATAGAATAAAATAGAGACCCCAGAAATAAACTCACGTTTATATGGGAAATTAATCTACAACAAAGGGAGGAAAGAATATAATGTGGGGAAAACACAGCCTCTTGTAATAAATGTTGCTGGGTAAAGTGCACATCTACGTGCAAAAGAATCAAACTGGAGTACTTCCTCAAACCCCGAACAAGAATAAATTCAAAATGGATTAAAGACTTAAATGTCTTTAATCTGAAGACATGAAACCACATGTCTTCATGTCGTTTCTGAAGATCTGAAACCACAAAACTTCTAGAAGAAAATATAGGCAGTATGCTCTTTGACATTAGTCTTAGTAATATTTTTTGAACCTGTCTCCTTAGGCAAAGGAAACAAACTCAAAAATAAATAAATGGAATCTCCATACTGTTCTCCATAATGGCTGTATCAGTTTACATTCCCACCAACAGTGTAGGAGGGTTCCCTTTTCTCCACATCCTCCTTATTATTTACTGTTTGTAGATTTTTTTGTTTTTTGATGACAGCCACTCTAACTGGTGTGAGGTGATACCTCATTGTAGTTTTGATTTGCATTTCTCTAATAATTAGTGATGCTGAGCATCTTTTCATGTGTTTTTTGGCCATCTGTATGTCTTTTTTGGAGAAATATCTGTTCAGACCTTCTAAGAAAAATGATATTGATGAACCTACTTGCAGAGAAGAAATGGAGCTCCAAGGATGGAGAGAATGGACCTGTGGACACAGTGGGAGAGGGCAAGAGTGGAAGGAATGGAGAAAGTAGCATTGACACATGTATACTATCAAGTGTAAGATGGACAGCTGGTGAGAAGTTGCTATGCAGAGCAGGGAGCCCAGTCTGATGCTCCGTATGACCTAGAGGGATGGGATGGCAGGAGGGAAGGGAGGCTAGGGAGGGAGAGAATGTATATGTAACTACGGCTGGTTTGTGTTGTTGTATGGCAGAAACCAACAACGTAAAAACATGTTTTTAATATAAATAAATAAATGGGATTACATGAAACTAAAAAGCTGTTGCACAGCAAACTATCAACAAAATGAAAATGCAGCCTAGTGAACGGAAGATATTTGCAAACAATAAATCTTATGGCAGGTTAATATCCAAAATACCCAAAGAACTGATATGACTCAACATCAGGGAAAAAAAAAACTCAGATTGAAAAATGGACAGAGAATTTGAATAGATATTCTTCCCAAGGGACAGACAGATGACCAACAGACACACGAAAATATGCTCAACATCATTAATCATCAGAAAAATGAAAATCAAAATCACAAAGAGATATTATCTCACACCTGTCAGCACAGTTGTTATCAATGAACAACAAAGAGCAACAAATGGTGAGGACGTGAAGTAAAGGAAACCCTTGGTCAAGGTTGGTGGAATGTAAACTGGTGCAGCTGCTGTGGAAAGCAGTATAGAGATGCCTTAAAATTTTTAAATTGAACAACCATATGGCCTAGCAATTCTACTCCTGGATATTTATCCAAAGAAAATTAAAATACTAATTATAAAAGATATGTGCACCCCTATATTCTTTGCAGCATTTTTTATAATATGGAAGCAACCTGAGAGCCTACATATAGATGAATAGATAAAAGAAAAAGATATATAAACAAAGAGATATACATATATACACGCATATACATACAACTCAGGTATAAAAAAATGAAATTTTGCCATTTGCAACAACATGGTTGGACCTATGGGGTATTATTCTGAGTGAAATAAGTCAGACAGAGAAAGACAAATAGTTTATGATTTCACTTATATGTGCAATCTGAAAAACAGAACAAATGAACAACCATAATGAAACAGAGTCAGAGATACAAAGAACAAGCAGGTGGTTGCCAAGGGTAAGTGGATGAGGGAAGGAAAAAAGTAGGTAAGGGAGATTAAGAGGTAGAGACTTCCAGTTGCAAAATAAATGAATCATAGGTACGAAATATACAGTGTGGGGAATACAGTCAATAATTAAGTAATATATTAGAGAAGGAAATGGAAACCCACTCCAGTATTCTTGCCTGGGGAGTCCCATGGACAGAGAAGCCTAGCAGGCTACAGTCTATGGGGTTGCAAGAAGCAGGCATGACTGAGCGACTAAGCACAGGTAATATATCTTTTCATCGTGATAGTAACTAGACTTATCCTGATGATTATTTTGAAATGTATAGGAATACCAAATCACTAGGTTGCATAACGGGAACTAACATAGTGTTGTAGGACAAATATATCTCAAAAACAAACAAATGAAGTCGTAGAAAAGGAGATCAGATTTGTGGTTACCAGGGGTGGGACACAGGGGAAGGGGAAATTGGAGGAAGGCATTCAAAAGGTACAAACTTCCACTTAAAACATAACCAGGTATTAGGAATGCAATGGACAACATGATAAGCACAAATGACACTGCTGTATGTAACACATAACAGTTGCTAGGAGAAAATCCTGAGAGTTCTCATCACAAGGAAAAAGCCTTTTTCTATTTAATTTTGTTTATTAAAGAAATAGAATTCTTCTATTTCTTTAATAGGATGATGAATGTTCACTAAAGTTACTGTATAATTGTTTCATGATGTAAGTCATACCATTATGCTATACATCTTAAACGTATACAGTGCCATATATCAATTATATCTCAATAAAACTGAGAGAAAAAAGATAGAGCCAGGATGACAACATGAATTACAGGGATTCTGATCCTGACTTGCTACAATGAAGAAGTGTCAAACAGTTAGAACTTCACAGAGAAGGTGGACCCCCTTGTATAGAAATGAGTTCCCTGACTCTTAAGGAGCTCAAGGGAAGGCTGGATGCTAACTATAGAGGGACACCTTAAAGATGATTCTTATTTCACATAGAGAGTTAGATAAGCTAGATTCTAAAAGGTCTTAAGGTCACTTCCAACACTGTGATTCTAGGACTGTAAAGAGATCTTTAATTTCTTTAGTAATTTACCTGTCTAATAATTTCTCACTTACAGGAACCCTTTCCATATGTCTGTACTCTTAAAATAACCATATGTTTATTTTAATCCCTAGATAAAAGTATTGATTAAAATAAACATACGGTTATTTATTATTATTATTATTATTCCTAATATTTAATGAGGAAAAGAAAATTAAAACACTGAGCATCAATTATATGCTGGGCTTGTCTTGAGTACCTTATGTATATTACATCATTCAATCCTAACAATAATTGTAAGAGATAGACCTTTAAATTATTTTCCAGTTTCACATACAAAGAAATTGAAGTTCAAAGAGGTAAAGTCATATGCCTTAGATCACACAGTCAAACAATTCTGGAGCCTAGAAAAAAACCCAAGAGCCTGGCCTCTTAGCCACTCGGCTCGGTGTGTCTGTCTTACCCTCTTCCTTCTTACAAACACTCTGCTGCGGGACAACACACCAAGAGAGCAGAAGGAACATCCTTCCAAACCAAGCTTGCTGACTCCAAAACCAATATGCTTTCCTAGCTTCAATTCTGGCCACTGGAGTTAAAGAAAATGTGAACAGTGTGAAGGAAAATAAGCAGTTTTAAATCCATTATGTAAGTTTAATTCCTGATTCATTGATTGAAACATCTAGTCTATAGCAAATGTACATGGCTAATATAGATAAAATGACTCCTTTTCTCAGCTTTAGATTACTTCAAGACAACAAAAAGGTGCCAAACTTCAATACTTTTTTAAATGTACTGCAATCTTTAACTGTTAAAGATTTTCAAATAAGATATCTTCCATACACATAACAAACTACCTGGGTTTTTACTTGGGAAATTTTCATAAAGTAACAAAAAATTATTAATAAAATAAGAAAAGCTGAGTTTGGTAGAAACAGCAACCCAGCCCTTCAGAAACTTCTTTCTCTGCAGTCATTCAGGACTTTACTAGTAAAGTAAGTTTCCTACCCCAAAAACAGAGCTTTAGAAAGCATTATGAAGGTTCTCTCTGAGACCATTAATGTGTCAGTAAAACCACTTGACAGTGTTTTTCAGTAGTAAATCTCTGGAGTCATAATCCCATGAATGAGCACTTTATTAAAGACCTCAAGCTTTTTATTGCCCATATTTTTTATAACTTTTATTATTTTGGCAGGAACTTGATCCCAAAGTGAATGTGTTTCACAAGTCTGAACAACATTGCATCACCGGTCATTTACAAGGGTAAAGACACTTACATAAGAAGAGGAATAAATTCTATACTTCTTAATGTGCTCTTACAACATATTGTCATTTCCTATTGCTCATCTCCAAAAATGCATTTTATAGACAAACTCAATTCTTCATAATTTTCTAGGCTTGAAAAGTTAGTAATTACTATCTATAATCAAATTAACGTCATTCATTCACTGAGGAAATTTGCACAGCTATTCATCTTTACTGTTCCCCTGACAAATAATTTTTGGCACCAGACTTGTATGTAGGAAGCAGCCGTGAATCTATATATAAAGGGGATTACTGTTAAAAGTAAGACAACATCATGACCAGGGTTCAAATCATTTGCCACTTAATAGCTGTGCATACTGAGCACAGTACATAACCTCTCTGAGCACCTAGCAAAATGACTATGCTAATGGCAAGTGACTGGCGTTGTTGTTGTTCAGTCACTCAGTCGTGTCCGACTCTATGCGACTCCATGGACTGCAGCACGCCAGGCTTCCCTGTCCAACACCATCTCCCAGAGTTTGCTCAAATTCATCGTGTTCACTGAGTTGGTAAGACCATCCAACCATCCTGTCCTCTGTCATCCCCTTCTCCTGTCTTCAATTGTTCCCAGTATCTGGGTCTTTTCTAATGAGTCAGCTCTTCACATCAGGTGGTCAAAGTGCTGGAGCTTCAACTTCAGCATCAGTCCTTCCAATGAATATTCAGGGTTGATTTCCTTTAGGATTGACTGGTTTTATCTCCTGGCAGTCCAAGGGACTCTCAAGAGTCTTCTCCAACAACACAGTTCAAAAGCATCAGTTCTTCAGTGCTCAGCCTCCTTTATGGTTCAACACTCACATCCATACATGTACTACTGGAAAAACCATACCTCTGACTAGATGAACCTTTGTCAGCAAAGTAATGTCTCTGCTTTTTAATATGCTGTCTATATTTGTCATAGCTTTTCTTCCAAGGAGTAAAAGTCTTTTAATTTCATGTCTTTTAATTTCACCATCTGCAGTGATTTTGGGGCCCAGAAAAGTAAAGTTTCTCAGTGTTTCCATTGTTTCCCCATCTACTTGCCATGAAGTGATGGGACTGGATGCCATGATCTTAGTATTTTTAATATTGAGTTTTAAGCCAGCTTTTTCACTCTCCTCTTTCACCTTCATCAACAGGCTCTTCAGTTCTTCTTCACTTTCTGCCATAAGGGTGGTGTCATCTGCATATCTGAGGTTACTGATATTTCTCCCAGCAAACTTGATTCCAGCTTGTGCTTCATCCAGCCAAGTGTTTCTCATGATGTACTCTGCATAGAAGTCAAATAAGCAAGGTGACAATATATAGCCTTGACGTACTCCTTTTCCAATTTTGAACCAGCCCGTTGTTCCATGTCCAGTTCTAACTGTTGCTTCTTGACCTGAATACAGATTTCTCAGGAGGCAGGTAAGGTGGTCTGGCATTCCCATCCCTTGCAGAATTTTCCAGTTTGTTGTGATCTACACAGTCAAGGGTTTTACCGTAGTCAATGAGGCAGAAGTAGATGTTTTTCTGGAATTCTCTTGCTTTTTCAATGATCCAACGGATGCTGGCAATTTGATCTCTGGCTCCTCTGCCTTTTCTAAATCCAGCTTGAACATCTGGAAGTTCTCACTTCATGTACTGTTGAAGCCTAGCTTGGAGAATTTTGAGCCTTACTTTGCTAGCATGTGAAATGAGTACAATTGTGCAGTAGTTTGAACATTCTTTGGCATTGCCCTTCTTTGGGATTGGAATGAAAACTGACCTTTTCCAGTCCTGTGGCCGGCCACTGCTGAGTTTTCCAAATTTCCAAGTGATTGGTAAATTGTGACTATTATACTCATGATTGCTGACAGTACTAAAGTAAAAACTCTGAGAGTCATAAATTTCACTAAGAAAGTTTACTTATAGGTAAAATACTGAAAGTGTCATTTTTAAATAATCTTATTTATATTTATTTATAAGACATATATATATATATTTATAAGACAAAGCAAATGAGTAAATATTATTATTAGGATCCAAAAGATAACTCATATAAAGTAAAAGGATATTAAGAAAACTCTAAAATATTACTTTTAATTAAAAATGTGAGAATTACACAGCACTATCCTCAATGTGATGTGGCAGCCTGGATGCGAGGGGCTTTGAAGGAGAACAGACACATGTATATGTATGGCTGAATCCCTTCACTGTTCATCTGAAACTATCACAGTATTGTTAATCAGCTATACTCCAATATCAAATAAAAAGTTCCCAAAAGTATCAGCATTAATTCATTTCTAAAAAAGCATTTCTAGCTTTATCCACTAAAAGCAATGACATCCCAATAGCAATGAGCATACCTAAAGCCTGAATCTTGGTTGCTAAGCACTCTTCCCCAGTAAAAGGAGCCAAAATTCCATAGAGAACAGGCTGATTTTAGTTCTGTGGTCTGAAAATTGTAAGTGAGCCTAAGATATCTTCTGTTTAAAAGCACAGAAGCATTGAAAGACTAAAGGAGTCAAGTTATAAGGTCACAGAGACAATCTTGCAGGGACTCCTTCTGGCCAAATATGGAGGATTTGGAAAGCCAAAAGGAGAATAATTGATTATTAATAGTAAGTAAATAAAATTCCATGTGTCCATAGATTTGAAAATAATAAGAAAGAAAATAAAAAGCTTTTCTTTAGGAAGAATGTTGACTAATAAGTAGAAGGAATGATGAAATTTGAATATTACCACTTTGCCACCCCTGATATAAATTAATCCAGGCAAGAACCAATAGATGAAAACATCACTAGGTAACTCAAGGGGAACAGAAATAAATAATCTGCCAACTCTCACCCTACAGATACCTTCAGATCAGATCAGATCAGATCAGTCACTCAGTCGTGTCCGACTCTTTGAGACCCCATGAATTGCAGCACGCCAGGCCTCCCTGTCCATCACCAACTCCCGGAGTTCACTGAGACTCACGTCCATCGAGTCAGTGATGCCATCCAGCCATCTCATCCTCTGTCGTCCCCTTCTCCTCTTGCCCCAATCCCTCCCAGCATCAGAGTCTTTTCCAATGAGTCAACTCTTCGCATGAGGTGGCCAAAGTACTGGAGTTTCAGCTTTAGCATCATTCCTTCCAAAGAAATCCCCGGGCTGATCTCCTTCAGAATGGACTGGTTGGATCTCCTTGCAGTCCAAGGGACTCTCAAGAGTCTTCTCCAACACCACAGTTCAAAAGCATCAATTCTTCGGTGCTCAGCCTTCTTCACAGTCCAACTCTCACATCCATACATGACCACAGGAAAAACCACAGCCTTGACTAGACGAACCTTTATTGGCAAAGTAATGTCTCTGCTTTTCAATATGCTATCTAGGTTGGTCATAACTTTCCTTCCAAGGAGTAAGCATCTTTTAATTTCATGGCTGCAGTCACCATCTGCAGTGATTTTGGAGCCCAGAAAAATAAAGTCTGACACTGTTTCCCCATCTATTTCCCATGAAGTGATGGGACCAGATGCCATGATCTTCGTTTTCTGAATGTTGAGCTTTAAGCCAACTTTTTCACTCTCCTCTTCACTTTCATCAAGAGGCTTTTGAGTTCCTCTTCACTTTCTGCCATAAGGGTGGTGTCATCTGCATATCTGAGGTTATTGATATTTCTCCCTGCAATCTTGATTCCAGCTTGTGTTTCTTCTAGTCCAGCATTTCTCATGATGTACTCTACATATAAGTAAATAAGCAGGGTGACAATATACAGCCTTGACGGACTCCTTTTCCTATCTGGAACCAGTCTGTTGTTCCATGTCCAGTTCTAACTCTTGCTTCCTGACTTGCATACAGGTTTCTCAAGAGGCAGGTCAGGTGGTCTGGTATTCCCATCTCTTTCAGAATTTTCCAGTTTATTGTGATCACATAGTCAAAGGCTTTGGCATAGTCAATAAAGCAGAAATAGATGTTTTTCTGGAACTCTCTTGCTTTTTCCATGATCCAGCAGATGTTGGCAATTTGATCTCTGGCTCCTCTGCCTTTTCTAAAACCAGCTTGAACATCAGGAAGTTCACGGTTCACATATTGCTGAAGCCTGGCTTGGAGAATTTTGAGCATTACTTTACTAGTGTGTGAGATGAGTGCAACTGTGTGGTAGTTTGAGCATTCTTTGGCATTGCCTTTCTTTGGGATTGGAATGAAAACTGACCTTTTCCAGTCCTGTGGCCACTGCTGAGTTTTCCAAATTTGCTGTCATATTGAGTGCAGCACTTTCATAGCATCATCTTTCAGGATTTGGAATAGCTCAACTGGAATTCTATCAACTCCACTCGCTTTGTTCATAGTGATGCTTTCTAAGGCCCACTTGAGTTCACATTCCAGGATGTCTGGCTCTAGGTCAGTGATCACACCATCCTGATTATCTGGGTCGTGAAGATCTTTTTTGTACAGTTCTTCTGTGTACTCTTGCCATCTTTTCTTAATATCTTCTGTTTCTGTTAGGTCCATACCATTTCTGTCCTTTATCAAGCCCATCTTTGCATGAAATGTTCCCTTGGTATCTCTGATTTTCTTGAAGAGATCTCTAGTCTTTCCCATTCTGTTGTTTTCCTCTATTTCTTTGCATTGATTGCTGAAGAAGGCTTTCTTATCTCTTCTTGCTATTCTTTGGAACTCTGCATTCAGATGTTTATATCTTTCCTTTTCTCCTTACTTGGCTTCAGAAAATAAAATGTACCTTTTCACCGAAGATATGGGCAATCAAACAGTTTCAGCAACAATGGAACAATCTAACACTATTTGCTTCTAATGCAATTCAATATGAAGTTTACAACTTTATCTTTGAAATATTCCTGCCAAAAAGGTTTAACCTGAATCCAATACTGCCTCTAAATCCAACTTTACCTGTATAGGGTATAGTTAAGCAAGTTAAATACATCTTGAAGAAACAATCAGGCCACCGCTTTGTACTCTGTATGAGAAGTCAATAACATCTTTTTTAATGCTATTAAAAAAAAAACTATAAAAGCCTAAAAATAACCAAAAAATGCAATGGATGAACCTAGAACGTACTGCAATTTGGGGAAAAAAACAGCTATAAAAGACATTCTTGTAGAAAATGATTACATTTGAAAGTCAATATTAGATGTTTATTATCTATTGCTGTGTAAAAAATTAGCCCAAACTTAATGGCTTAACACAACAAACATCTATTATCTCACAGCTCTATGAGCCAGAAATCTGGGACCGACTTAGCTGGATGTTTCTGATTCAAGGTCTCTCATAAGGCTATAATCAAACTGTTGACCAGGGCTACTATCATCTCAAGATTCAGCTGAACGAGGATTCACTTCCAGTCTCACTCATATGGTAGGTGATAGGCCTCAGTTCCTGGGCTCCTGGGCCATGCAACTTCTACCTGAGTGCCCCCCATGTAACACCTGGCTTCCTCAAAAGCAGTGACTCAAGAGAATTCAAGAGAGTGTATCTAAGACAAAAGCCACAGTGTTTTTATAAGCCAATCTCCAAAGTGAGATTTGACCACCACTTCTGACATATTCCGGTCACAGGAAGTGAGCCAGTTCATCCAGCCCTCAAGGGGAGGGAGATTAAACTTCACCTTTCAAGAGTACAAAAAAGGAGGCTTGGAAACCTCCATGAGTAATCGATACTGTGGCATCACTGTTGACTTTTAGATGTGATAATGATATTGTGGTCATGTAGGATAATGTCCTTATTCTTAAGCTTCAGTGGTCAGAAACAATACATATAACGTCTAAACCTATTTTCAAGTGATTCTGCAAATATGTGTACATGTGTACCAGGTAATAAAGCAAATACAGAAAAATGGTAACAATTGTTGCATTTGGATGTATAATAAATGGATGCTCACTGTATTCCTTCACCCTTTCTATATGTGTTTGACATTTTTCTTAAGAAAAAGCTGGAAAAAAATAATTATTTGAATGGTATCCCCTCAAAATTCAAATGCTGAAGCCCTAACATCCAGTATGATGGTGTTTGGAGATGGGGCCATTGAGGGATAATTATCTTCAGATGGAGCCATGGGGGTGGGGTCCTCGTGTTGGGATTAGTGGCTTATAAAAGACACCAGGGATCTTGCTAATTCAGTCTGCCATGTGAAGATACGGCAAGACAGTGGGTGTCTGCAAGCCAGGAAGAGAACTCTTACCCCCTTGATCTTGGACTTCCCCACCTCCGGAAATATGAGAAATAAATGTCTGCTTTTCAAGCCACCCAGTGTATGGCATTTTGTTATGAGAGCTGAAGCAGACTAAGACAAGGTGTTGAAATGATTGGAGTGACTTGGTAATGATGGTAAAAATCTTTTCTCCTTTCACACGGTTAATGTGACAGAAGAAGAAATCTAGTGGTCAGAAGGGCTCTTTGATGCAGGGAATTGGAGAGAAATAGAAATTATTATCATTACTGGATCCCTTTCACATTCCAACTTCCCATGTCACCTCACCTTGGCAGTGATGTCACCATAGACATGGAAGACCTCAGGATTTCCCACGAAGATAGCTCCTTCACTGAGTCCTGCCAATTCCAGAACCCCCTTCACAGCCGGTGGGACACACTGAAACTTCACCCCTCATGGAGCCTCTTTTTCTCAGCATTAGTCAGTCTTTCATTTTAAACTCCATCTCCTTTACTCTTCAATTTTCTCCTACGTATTTTACTAACTGATGGCACTAGCTTACTTTTGGTTTTGGAAATTAACCCCTATCATTAATCCCACAATTAGTTTCTTTGACAGAAAATTTTAAAAAGGATTATATAGTGTTTAAAAAAACATACAGTATTAATTCCCATGCTCAAACAGGTTCTCACTCATTTGGAAAGATCAAGCAACTAATTATATAAATAAAAGTTCAGAGGTAAGAGTCACTTCCCTTGGGCAATGTCTCTCAAAATTAAAACCCCTGTATCCTTTCAGCCAGCAAGTCTACTTTTGGGATTTTTGTCTTGCTGACAGAGTCTCACATATGAGAAATGATGGATTATTCCTAGCGGCCTTGTATATAATACTGTGTAGTACCTTACCAATTTTTCAAAATAAACAGAGAAACATTGAGTGTGCAGTTGTTGCCATGTGTGTTAAACAATAAATAAAAAGAATAAATATATGCATATAGAGTATTTGTAGAAAGGTATATAAGAAATTATTAACAGAAGTTGCCTCTAGAGAGAGCAACTGGGTGGTTGGGGGGAAGGGATTGGGGGACACTTCTCACCACATTCTCCTGTGTCCACTTAGAATTTTGTATCTTGTGAATGCATTGCCTCTTTGTTTAAAAAATAATAATAAGTTAAAAAAATTTTTACTCCTTATAATTCAACCAAATAAGACACTTTAGTACACATGTTCTACTTATTAAGTGTTTTGCATTTCTTTTTTTCTAATTAGAAAAAAGCTGTATCCAGAGGCCTGATCAGGTCACAGAGTCCCATGTGCCCCCCAGCCCTTCTGCCGAGAGGAGCCTTTGGGAATTGTGGTCGGTGACACCAGTATGCTCATCCACACCTGATTTTCAGTTTCTGCCTCATAAACATGATCACAGATGCACACACGTGCTCCACATACTGTACCTGGCTCAGCTGGCCTTTCTCTTCAATGTAGGAGGCAGCTTTTTTCTGCTCTCTGTTTACTTCTGAAGCCAGCCTCATGATTGTCTCTCTGCTAGCTTTTGCCTCCATCTCATGGACATTTATAGTCTCTTCAAGAGCAACAATTTGTCCCTTCACAAATGCATTTTCCTTGCACAGCTCTCCAAGCTGAAGAGAAAGCAATTACAGCTGTCCTGTAAAAATTAGTAATTTCATACTACTCTCTCTAAGCAACTCTGATCTATGTACCCCAGTGATCACATTATCACATGAAAACAGTAAAGGCACTGTTCCTCCATCCACTCAAAACATAACATTTTCAAAGGCAGCCTCTAAACTCTCTTGTTATGGGCAGACAGGATAGGCAAATTGAAATTAATCAAAAGGAAGCTACAAGGATGCCTGTAGGAAGACCTGAAACTCCACAAGACATGGCCAGCATGTGTGTTAGGACAATCTGGGGAAGTGACGCATCTTTAGCCTCAACAATTTGCCAACATGGTGCCCTGCTCCTGAATCAGGGTTGTTCCCTCTCTCTTGAACACTTTTCCTTTCCAACATCCTTTTATTAAAAAAAAAAAAAAGAAAGAAAACTTTTAATTTTATATTGGAGTATAGTTGATTATGTTGTGATAGTTTCCAGTGGACAGCAGAGGGATTCAGCCATACATACGCATGTATCCAATCTCTCCCTAAACTCCCCTCCCATCCAGGCACATAACATTGAGCAGAGTTCCCCGTGCTATACAGTGGTTTCAATATCCCTTAAAAGTCCCCATTCCAGAGGGCACACCTTAGCCAGTCTTACTTAAACTAGCATTCCATGCCTCTAACATGCTTTATGGTCTTTCCCCCGAACCTGATTTGTACTTCTTCACTGCACCTTTTACTCGGGGGGGTAATATTGTATACTTATTTGTTTATTGCCTCTGCATCTTCACCCACAACAGTGGAAGCTCTTAGGTGGGCACAGACTTCATCTTGTCTCATTCACTACTCTATCCCAACACCCAGAATACTGTCTATCACATTGTAATCACTCACTCAGTATTTGGGAAGTGGATGGATGGATGTCAAATAAGTTCTTAGAAACCCTTCTTTTCTACCATCTTTCTTTCCTTCAGTTCAGTTCAGTTGCTCAGTTGTATCTGACTCTGTGACCCCATGGACTGCAGCACACTAGGCCTCCCTGTCCATCACCAACTCCCGGAGTTTACTCAAACTCATGTCCATTGAGTCGGTGATGCCATTCAACTATCTCATCCTCTGTCGTCCCCTTCTTCTCCTGCCTTCAATCTTTCCCAGCATCAGGGTCTTTTCCAATGAGTCAGCTCTTTGCATGAGGTGGCCAAAGTATTGGAGTTTCAGTTTCAACATCAGTCCTTCCAATGAATATTCAGGACTGATTTCCTTTAGGATGGACTGGTTGGAAATCCTTGCAGTCCAAGGGACTCTCAAGAGTCTTCTCCAACACCACAGTTCAAAAGCATCAATTCTTCAGCCCTCAGCCTTCTTTATAGTCCAACTCTAACATCCATACATGACTACTGGAGAAACCATAGCCTTGACTAGATGGACTGTTGTTGGCAAAGTAATGTCTCTGCTTTTTAACATGCTGTCTAGGTTGGTCATAACTTTTCTTCCAAGGAGTAAGCATCTTTTAATTTCATGGCTGCAGTCACCATCTGAAGTGATTTTGGAGCCCAAAGAAAATAAAGTCTGCCACTGTTTCCCACAGTTTCCCTATTTACCATGAAGTGATGTTAAGCCAACTTTTTCACTTTCTTCTTTCACTTTCATCAAGAGGCTCTTTAGTTCTTCTTCACTTTCTGCCATAAGGATGGTGTCATTTGCATTTCTGAGGCTATTGATATTTCTCCTGGCAATCCTGATTCCAGTTTGTGCTTCATCCAGCCCAGCGTTTCTCATGATGTACTCTGCATACAAGTTAACTAAGCAGGGTGACAATATACAGCCTTGACGTACTCCTTTTCCTATTTGGAACCAGTCTGTTATTCCATGTCCAGTTCTAACTGTTGCTCCCTGACCTGCTTACAGATTTCTCAAGAGGCAGGTTTCCTTAGAGGGTGTGTATACATGTATTTATGAGGTGAAGAGAATAAGGGAATGGTTTTGAAACTGGAGAGGTTTTGGTAACCTCAGGGAACACCTGGTGAGTGTTGAAGACAGCAGGCTTTTTACTCTTGACCAATGATTTCTATGTAAGTGGGGAGCGGGAGTTCCCTGATGATCCAGGGGTTAAGAACTGGCCTTCCAAAGCATGGGACATGGATTAGATCCCTTGTCAGGAAGCATGCCTCAGGGCAACCAAGCTCATGCACCGCAACTAGAGAAGCCGTCATGCACTGCAACGAAGACCCAAGTGCAGCCAAAATAAAGAAATAAGGTGAGGAGTTGCTACGTGATTGAGATGCTAAAGCTCTAGGGTCCCAGTATCTGTTTAAAAATATAGGTTATATTATCATTCAGGTACAGTGAGGCCAACAAATCAGGAGAGACTGAAAGAGTTTGCTGTTCTCAGCTCCTGAGAGAAGGGGGCACACCATGCCATGTAGGGCCACCCAGGGAGCACCAGGGCTGGGCAGGAGACAGAGGGAGCCAGGGTGAAAACATGTTTTCCACAGGAAGAAAGAGGTGAGGCAGGGTGGGCAGGCTTAGGGTTGCCTAGTTTGAAGAATTTCAGTGGGTTCTGGAGTGTGGGAGCCATCTCTAGTTATCCGGCACCTGGCTCTGGGGTGATTGGTTGGATAGTGGCCCAGAGAGTAAAAATCTGCTAGAAGAAGTGGTTGGGGTGTGGGCTGCTCTGAGTTCGGTGGTTTGCATAGGAAAGCTGTGCACCCAGGAGAGTCATTTACTAGGAACTGGCTCACCCTGGAACTCAAGGTCAGCAAGGCCCCAGATGTCAAGGCATCAGAAGAAAATAAAAAGGCGAGGTTAATATGGTTTCAACACAGGTTAGTACTTGGAGATTGCCTGTGAGGTGGGAAAGGGTGTCTTAAGGAAGAAGCATTTTAATTGTCTTCTCTTTTCCCCACCACTTGCTTTAAAGATAAGCTTCCAAACTACAGTGCAAAGTAGACTTTTACAGCCAGCCTTCCTCGTCACGTGTGAGCAACAGAGAGGAGGAGAAAGAGCTGAATCTAGCGCCTTGAGGGAATTAGATGGACCTGGGACGGAGCAACCAAAACTCATCAGTGAGGTGGAACTTCCTGAAGTAAAATGAAATCATTTCACAGCTCTCCCAGGGTACACACGGGATATTTACTAATAAACCACTGAGGGGAGGCCTTTGAGAATGGCCATATCCCCAGTGTTCAGGGCAGCACTATTCACAACAGCCAAGACATGGAAGCAACCTAAATGTCCATCAGCAGAGGAATGGATAAAGAAGATGTGGTACATGTATATAAGGAATATTATTCAGCCATAAAAAAGGATGAAATAATGCCATTTGCCGCAACATTGATGGACCTAGAGATTTTCACCCCTAGAGTCTGGGATTAACATAAACACACCACTGTATATAAAACTAGGATCTACTGTATAGCACAGAAAATCATACTCAATATTTTATAATGTCTGGGATTAACATAAACACACTACTGTATATAAAACTAGGATCTACTGTATAGCACAAAAAACTATACTCAATATTTTATAATGTCTGGGATTAACATAAACACACCACTGTATATAAAACTAGGATCTACTGTATATCACAGAAAACTATACTCAATATTTTATAATGTCTGGGATTAACATAAACACACCACTGTATATAAAACTAGGATCTACTGTATAGCACAGAAAATCATACTCAATATTTTATAATGTCTGGGATTAACATAAACACACCACTGTATATAAAACTAGGATCTACTGTATAGCACAGAAAATCATACTCAATATTTTATAATGTCTGGGATTAACATAAACACACCACTGTATATAAAACTAGGATCTACTGTATAGCACAGAAAATCATACTCAATATTTTATAATGTCTGGGATTAACATAAACACACCACTGTATATAAAACTAGGATCTACTCTATAGCACAGAAAATCATACTCAATATTTTATAGTAACTTGTAAGGGAAAAGAATTTGAAAAAGAATATATATATACACACACACACCCGTATATGTAACTGAATTATAGGTATATGAATCACTTCACTGTATACCTGAAACTAATACAACATTGTAAATCAAGTATACTTCAATTTTAAAGAATAAACAAATAAAACACTGTTTTAAAAAAGAATGGCTGCATGGAAAGCCATTCAGAAGCAAGGGTAGGTACAGAGATATGGTGCCCATTCAAATACCTTCAGGTTCCCTAATGAATCACTGCAAGCCAAGTGAATTATTCAGTTGATATCATTAATTTCCATCTCAATGGCAACCTACCATCACAGCAGGATTTTTATTTTTTGGCTTAAGCATAAAATTAAAAAGTACTATAGAGCTAATCTTAGCCTGACACACAAGTATCCCCAAAATGACACGCAGCTGGTTCTGGTTTTTAGTTGTGTGTATGTGTTTCTGACTGTACCTAAAACAAACAAAAATCTTCCTAAAATATATCATTTAAATGAATAATTGCTTTTATTTGACAATCTAAATATATTTTAAGCAAAAAATCAATCCCTTCTGGAGATTAAGTAAGTAAGTATTGGTCACTCAGTCATTTTCAACTCTTTGTGACCCCATGGACTGTAGCCCACCAGGCTCTTCTATCCATGGCATTCTCCAGGCAAGAACACTGGAGTGGGTTGCCATTGTCTCCTCCAGGGGATCTTCCCAACCCAGAGATTGAACCTGGGTCTCCTGCACTGCAGGCAGATTATTTACCATCTGAGCCAGAGAGAACTTCTGGAGAAAAATTAATCCCAAATAATGCTAGAAAGAATCTTGGAATTGAGGCTCAGAGAGGTGGTATGGTTTTTCCCAGATCACACAGTTGGTTAATGCTGTACTGGCTCCTGTCCTGTTCTCCTGCACCCCAAGACTTAACCTCAGCTCCTCTTCATGGCACACATCAGAACAACTATTCAATGCATAGTCATTTTAGTCTTCATACAAGCACCTTAAGAATTAAATCTTCATCTGATGCTTTTTCATTCTTCTCTGGATCTAAGCAGTCACGAAGTTGAGCCAGAAATTCCTCATGTTTCCTGCAATTCTGTGAGACTTGATTCTTATTCTCCTCGTTTTCCTTTAAACATTTTCTATTGGTCAAATAAGAAGTAAGTTTTAACACCAAAGAAGATAACATTCATCAAAGTTCAGTACTTGAGCCCTCTGTTGGGAAATAACCAATCATCATTTTCAACACAACATAGTTTCCCAGATACAGAGTACATAATTGTTTTAAAAGCCTAGTTAAAGAAGGAGAAAAGTGGAAGCAACTCTGGAGCACCTATACTTTGCAAAAATGTAGGGAGATCTTCATGTCATCTTAGCAAGGAAGACAGGTTATCTGCCTCCTGTCCTTGACCTTTTAGGATCTGCAGAAGGGGCAGGTGGTCCCCTAGATCAGGGGTCCCCAACCTCTGGGTCATAGACCAGTACCTGCTGTCAGATCAGTGGCAGCATTAGATAAGAAATGAAGTGCACAATAAATTCAACGTGCTTGAATCATCCTGAAACCACCCCCACCACTCCCAATCCATGGAAAATCTATCTTTCATGAGATAGGTCTCTGGTGCCAAAAAGGTTGGAGTCTGTTGCTCTAGATCAAACACAGATCCATGACTCAGTTGAGGCTTCATGGGGGAAGAAAGAAAGTAATGCTACAGTGGGCTTAGAGACCAAGCTTTGGTCACTATACAATGATCCATAAGGGTTACTTACAGCATTCCTTGATTCACGGCCAAGGGTGAAGTGAAGTCGCTCAGTTGTGTCCAACTCTTTTCGACCCCATGGACTGTAGCCTACCACACTCCTCTGTCCATGGGATTTTCCAAGCAAGAATACTGGAGTGGGTTGCCATTTCCTTCTCCAGAGGATCTTCCCAACCCAGGGATCGATCCCAGGTCTCCTGCATTGTAGGCAAACACTTTACCATCTGAGCCACCAGGGAAGTCGATTAAATATAATTAAAAAATACATCAGAAGCAGAGGATGTGCCCACCTCTAGAGAAGAGAGGTGTTCAGTCATCAGCAAAGATCACAACTAGTTTTTGCACATCTAGAATTGTTAAAGAGTACTGAAATGGGCCAATCAAGGAAAATCAGTCAATTTATGCCCTGCTGTGAATATTTTATTTCGAATCTCAGGTTTGCTGAAATAGCATGGTCTATTTCTAATGCTTTAAATGTTAAAAACTAAGAGAACATTAAAAAACAGACATATTTTAAAGGCAAATTAGAATCATTTCAATAATTTGGCATCATTTTTAGTACCCTAGATAATAAACATGATTATTGCTTTCTCTTTTTACCATTTTAAGTGTTTATAACAACACTCAAATGTTACTGCAAATTCTTTCACACAATTCAAAGATTAACAAAGTATGTAATTGCATATACTCAAAATCATGCCGTATTTCTATTTAGAAAAATGTATAACAATAAAAGACCAACATCAATATTCTGAGTTCTAATTTTTAACATATGAAAAGTAGTATGTATTCAGTGTCTCTAACTCATGAAAGTCATAGTAAATGCCATGGCTCTGATTAATTTATGTATGTGATTCAATACATTTACTCCAAGATTTCAATATTACTTCTCTATTCCAGGAACTTCTAAACTATTACCACTTTTATTTGCATTTCACTTTGACCTAACAAAGTTCCAGGCATCCACCATAATGACATAATCATATAAATGTGAAAATATGAACACATATGGATCCTCATTGCATTTTGGTTTACAATAATTTTTTGAGTGGAACTAACCTAAGTGTCTAAAGGAAACAACAAAAAGAACTGGTTAAGTAAATTATGATTTTAACATGCAATGGAATATTACTGGCCATTAAAAAATGATATCATGAAAGAATTTTTTAGTATCTATAACATATTATTCAGGAAAAATATTTCACTACATGATGCCATTTAAGTACAACTGTCTGAATATCTGTTCAACAAACTGTGAACTATAGTTTTTCTGGAATCATAAGGTTTTGAGTAATTTTCTTTTTGACATTTGTGGGAATATATATATATCCCACAGATGAATATATCATTTGTTTAATAAATATTTATTGTGCACTTACTATGCATCAGGCTCTGTAAAAGGTGCAAAAGATACAGTAGTAAACGAAACAGATTAACATCCTTGCCCTCATGGGACTTAGGTCCTAATTGGGAAGATGGACAATAATCAAAAAATAAATGTATGAAAAATGCATAGTATATTATAGGGCTGAAGGAAAAGATTAAGCAGAAAAGGGAGTAAGAAACATTTAGGGGGAGTGGGGTAAAATTGGAGATGCAGACTAGGTTAGTGGCAATGTACAGTAGTAAAAATTTAGATTTATTTTGATGATAGAGATAAATGATGAGATTTACTGAAGCATCTAGGAAAGGAAAGCAAGGATGATCCAAGATTTTTGCCCTGAACAACTAGAGGAATGGAATTATCATTCAGTGAGATTAGGAAAACCACAGGACAAATTTGTGGAAATACTAATTTGGACATGTTAATTTGAGATGCCTGTTGGACATCCACGTGAAGATGCCCAGTAAGTCATAAGATATGCAGGTCTTAGGAAGAAACGTGGGAGTCATGAGCATTTAGGTCATACTGTAAGTCATGAGACTGGATGAGAGCACTAAAAGAGTGGATTTGGATAGAAACAAGAAGAGAGTTCCCTGATGGCTCAGTTGGTAAAGAATCCGCCTGCAAGGCAGGAGACCCTGGTTCAATCCCTGGATCGGGAAGATCCCCTGGAAAAGGGATAGGCTACCCACTCCAGTATTCTTGGGTTTCCCTTGTGGCTCAGCTGGTAAAGAATTCACCCGCAACGCGGGAGACCTGGGTTCGATCCCTGGGTTGGGAAGATCCCTTGGAAAAGGGAAAGGCTACCCACTCCAGTATTCTGGCCTGGAGAAGTCTTGGGGTCACAAAGAGTCGGACACGACTGAGCGAGTTTCACTTTCAAGGAGAGAATCAAGGACTGAGCCCTGGGGCCCACCAATACTTGGAAGTCAAGGAGATGAGGCAGATAAAGCCAGAGATCATGACAGAGCAGCTAGAAAGGCAAGATCAAAAGCAGGCGTGCGCAGTGCCCTGGAAGCTAAAAGAAGAAAGTGGTTCAGGGGGAAAAGCCAACTGTTGACTGACGTACTGGAAGATCAGATAAGACTGATCATTTAATTTGCAGTGTGCAGTCACTGGTCACCTTAATGAGTGGCTTCAGCGGAGTAGATCTGAGAGAGGAGACAAATTGGCACAGTGAGTACATACAAACATGTTTAAGGAATTTTGCTCTGAATGGAAGGAGAGAAAGAGGACAGGAGCTGGAAGCACTGGGTTTTTGTTTTTAATCTTTTTAAGATGAAATAAGTAAAATAAATACCAAGTGTTTTATTAGTAAAGGGATTTAAGTTATTATACACAGAATTATAAAGTATATTTTAAGAACAGTTAGCTCCCAATTTTATCTCAATAATCACCTTTTGGCAGAACTACATGTAGAAAACCTAGATTTCCTGAGTTCTCTGCATAAACCGGCAATAAAACTTAATGAGGAGTGTTAAGGGTGGTCTGGTGTGTTCTGGGCTTCTGAGGTATTTTTACAACTAGCTTCTGAATAAACCCCTCGCTCTGTGTACTATTCCACAACCTCCAGTTAAAACTCTACTTAGAGGAAATCTTCTAAATTTTATATATATATATATATATATATATATATATATATATATATATACACATATGATTTTTTTTCCCTAAGTGGAGTTTCAGGGCCAAATAATGCAAAACCCCAGTACCTTCAAAGGCATATCCTGCTGTCAGGAGTTAGTGTTTTAACACTAACTCCATTGAAAAATATATTGAAATATCCTTACTGTAATTTTTCGTCTAGTTCTACCACTTTCTTCTTTAACTCTTGGTTCTCCTTGATTGCAGACTGAGCTGTGATTTCAGTTCTAATTTTAGAAGTGGAGAGAGCCGCTGATTCTTCCTCTAGTTCCTGAACTCTGTCCCTCAGAGAGATGAGCAGAGACGATTTTCTGGCATTATTTTCTTTGTAGCTCTCCATCTCAGCTTTTAACTCTTGATAGGAAACTTCTTTAGAAAGCATCTTGGATCGCAGTTCTCGAAGCTGACATGGGAAAGAAGTAAAAAGAGGGAAAAGATTTCAAGGATATAAGTTTGAAGTACCTTGAAAAAAAACCAAAATCATAATTTAAAATTTCAATTTTTTATTCATGACTTAATCCAACTTTACTTTCTTTTTTCATATTTGTTTCTGTATTACTAGATGGGAAATTATGCCTAAATAGTGGGCCCTCTTATTCTTTTTCAAAAAACTATTGAGCAATGGTTTTTCTTTCTTAATTAGAGGATGATTACTTTACAATATTGTGATGGTTTTTGCCATACATCGACATGAATGAGTCACCAGCGCACATGTGTCCCCCCATCCTGAACCCCCGCTCCCACCTTCCTCCCCACACCATCCCTCTGGGTTGTCCCAGAGCACCAGCTTTGAGTGTCTTGCTTTATGCATCAAACTTGGGCTGGTCATCTATTTTACATATGGTAATATACATGTTTCAATGCTATTCTCTCAAATCATCCCACCCTCACCTTCTCCCACAGAGTTCAAAAGTCTGTTCTTTACATCTATGTCTCTTTTGCTGCCTTGTACATAGGATTGTCGTTACCATCTTTCCAAACTCGATATATATCTATTAATATACTGTATTGGTGTTTCTCTTTCTGACTTACTTCACTCTGTATAACACACTCCAGGTTCATCCACCTCATTAGAACTGACTCAAATGTGTTCTTTTTATAGTTGAGTAATCGTCCATTGCGTATATGCACCACAATTTCCTTATCCATTCGTCTGCCGATGAACACCTAGGTTGCTTCCATGTCCTAGCCACTGTAAACAGTGCTGCAATGAACACTGGGGTACATATGTCTCTTTAAATTCTGGTTTCCTCAGTGTGTACATTCAGCAGTGAGACTGCTGGGTCTTATGGCAGTTCTATTTCCAGTCAAAAAACTATTGAGCAATGTCCTGTGATGAATGAATCTCACTCAAGAGACAGATGTGGTGTGTTTTGCAAAAAGGAATAAAATATTCTGCAATGGAAACTCATTTTCTAAATCTGTATTACTGCTATTGCTGCTGCTGCTGAAACGAGGAAGCTACAGGTAGGCCATTTGTAATTTCACGGCCACGACCCTTTCATAAGTCAATACAGACTATTCAATATATTACAGAATTTCTTCCCCAGCCTTCTGGACCCTTATTGCAGGAGATAAAGAAAAATAATATTCGGATGTCTGGAAAAAATATAGGAGAAAAAGAAAATCATTATAGGATTTATACAAAGGAAACACATTAACTTTTCTCTCACACTAAAATGCTGAACACAGTATGTGCCTTATAAGATATCAGATCCGTCCCATTAGAAAATTTCATGAATACATATACTTTTTGAAGGGCTTTCCTGGTGGCTCAGATGGTAAAGAATGTGCCTGCAGTGCAGATTGGGTTCAATCCCTGGACTGAGAAGATCTCCCAGAGAAGCGAATAGCTACTCACTCCAGTATCCTTGCCTGGACAATCCCATGGACAGAGGAGCCTGGCGGACTACAGTCCATGGAGTTGCAGAGTCTGACACGACTGAGAGACTCTCACTATACTACACTACTACTACTACTATACTTTTTGGAACTATGACCATGCAGGCCTACATTTATTCACATACACATACACACACATTATCAACTCATCTTTCAATGGGAGCCTGACAGTCTAGTGAGACTGTCACTTACCTCACAGGCAAGCCTAGGATTCCTGGGGGCCACTAGTCTATAAGGGCAGTGAGTCTAGCAAGAATCTCCCAGAAACTCCACAGTAGACTGGATCCAGCCCCAAGGGTAGATGGATCTTGGTCACCTTCCTAGAATCTCCCCCAGGCGAGCAGAACCACCACAAAAAAGGGAGGCAGATTTCTACCCCTAGAACTGCAGATTGCAAGCAATCCACCTTAAAGAAAGCTTCTCCCAGGATGCTGAGCCCTCCAATGCCCACATTGCCCCCCAAGTCCCCAGGTGCCCTTGATGCTCTCAGGAAGGACAGCTCCCCTGAGAGCCAGAATCCAGCCCAGCTCACCTCACCTCCCAGCCCAGCAAATGCACAGTCTTTCAGGAATTCTCCCAACCAGAGGGCACTAGCAGTTGCTACAGTCACTGCCAACTCTGTGCGACCCCACAGACTGTAGCCCACCAGGCTCCTCTGTCCATGGGATTCTCCAGGAAAGAATACTGGAGTGGGTTGCCATTTCCTTTTCCAGTGACTCTTCCTGACTTTGGAATCAAACCCGAGTCTCTTACATCTCCTGCACTGGCAGGCGGATTCTTTACCACAGAGCCACCAGGGAAGCCAACAGAGGTTTGAGGCACAATAAGAGAAAAAGAGAATAAAATTTACCGAGAAGTTTAAACCCGCCTCCCTTCATCCTGTTTCTAATCACCTCTATACTCTGTTTCGCTCCACGGGAAGCTAACAAGGCCCATTTGTGAGTAATGAAGACAGATTCTCACCTCAGACTGAGCAGATTCAAATTTGACCAGCGTTGCTGCAAGTTCACTCCGGGCAGCCTCGGCCACATTCCGATAGTGGTTTAACTGCTCCCGAGTGACCGGGACTTCCAAGAGATGATCATAAGCTTTCTGATAGGGTTCCCCAAAAGACAAAATATACAGAAGAGAGTTAAACAATATTTTCCGTGCAGCTGTGCAACGCAAGGTTAGTACAGACGCATTCTTTGTTATCCAAATATGTTGGAAAGGCTGCTCAGAGAAGGGTTTGGTTCAGATTATTTCATTCTCATTCTCAAAATTCTACGTGAAGGAGGACGCAGCCCGAGAACCAATGATAGGGTCCCCCAGGAATGAATGACAGCTCTCCCCAGATGGTAGCTGGGGTTGGCATTTAAGAGTTGGCCTTTGCCAGGATTTCCCTGGTGGGCCAGTGGTCAAGACTCTGCTTTCCCTGCAGGGGCACAAGTTCGATCCCTAGTTGGGGACCTAAGATCCCACAAGCTGTGTGAAGAGTTGGCCTTTGCCATTTTACAGTTTTCCTTCCACCCTACTCCAGTGCTATTTGACCTCTGACCAGAACAGACAGAACTGACAAAGAACCACCAGATGTTAACCTTGAGGCAGTTTTCATAGTTCTTCTGTTTCCAGACTACAAAGATTATCAACTCATCTCTGGGCTGTTGAATAAAGTGTTTATCAAAAAAACCATGTGATTTAAGAGTAGAAGTCTGTCTCCTTCATAATCACCCACAATGCCATCTACTCTCAATCTCATCGCCTGTCTTGGGGTTATGAAGCTGACTCAAATGAATGCCTGAGGCCAGAGACAGTGGTGGTGCCTGGAGTTCTTCTCCACCCAGAAGGGAAGAGCTTCCAGCCCCACTCATGGCTGCCAATGCAAAAATAGGGATCCCAACCTGGCCAGATTATTCTAATTTTTCAAGACAAGTCCTACATCCAGACTTTTTAAAAATTGTATTTATTTATTGTTGGCTGTGCTGGGTCCTCGTTGTTTCGCACACTGTTCTCTAGTTGCAGGGAGCAGGGCCTACTCTCTGATTGCAGCGCCCAGGTTTCTTATTGCAGTGGCTTCTCTTGTTGCAGACCAAGGGTTCTAAGGCACAGGGGCTGCAGTTGTCGCGCTTCCCAGGCTCTAGAGCACAGGCTCAATAGGTGTGGCGCACAGGCCTAGCTGCTTCGCAGCACGTGGGATCTTCTAGGACCAGGGATCAAATCCGTGTCTCCTGCATCGGCAGGCAGATTCTTTACCACTGAGCCACTGGGGAAGTCCTAACCAGACTTTCTGAAGTAAAAAAAAGTCCCAGATTTTTCAACTGGGTAACTAATGTTGTTTTTTTTTTTTTAACACGATCCCAATAAACACATCTGCAGAAGAGATTTGATGAGTTTGGACTATAGGTCTGCATCTGTAACCTCTGGTTCTGTTTCTGTCCTGCTGGTGCCATAACATCTGCCTCCTGCAAGAATTATTCCCAAGTTTGGACAGATACCCACTTCTATGAAGTTTCCAGGGCTTGTGGTCTTTGTGAAAGACATACAGGAAAGCCATTCATTTTTGAAGGAATATGAAAGAGGTCATATAAAGGAGGGTTTCCCTGGAATATCTAGTGTCCTCAGGGGCCACATCAGTAAAACCTGTTAATGACTCTGCCTGGCTACGGAACTGCTAAAGACTACTGTTTGGAAATACTCATGAACGCAAAAGTCATCTTAAAGCCCTGAATTTCATAACAAGCGTTGTCATGACTAGTGTGTTTCAACGCACAAGATGCCAAACAAAACCTTCAGTGCACTTAGTAACAGGCAGTGTTTGCCAATCACAACACATTCAAGAAGACGGTAGGTATGTACTCCTGGGGTAAAGGCACAAAGCGTTTAACTGCATCTATGAAGAGAACCACATCCTGTCAACCTCACTCAGTATTCAGATGGAATTTCTCCACGCCAACCACTCCAGCCATGTTTCCAAAACAGGCCATGTGAGGACCTAGGTCACTCACAAGATGTTTGAACTATAGCATGCCTGGCACACATTTTCTAAAATTCCTTAGGGAAATAAGTTTCTCAATGACTATGATTATTTCTTTCATTGACAAACATGATTTTTTTAGGACATGACATAGTCATTCTTCAATTTTATATCTCTTTCATATGAAAAATATTGTGTCCGTTGGCCATAATAGTAAGAGCCTCTGAGACAGTTCAGAAGTGGGCCTTTATTTGAGGAGATTACAATGAAACACGGAGTACCACCAGAAGCATTAGCATCTTCACACACTCATGGGCAAAAGAAACTGCACATTAAGACACTACTGCCTCTAACACTGGAACAGGGCCTACAGGAGGAAGACTCTTTTGGTTACTAAGTTTAGAAGATGGTTGCCCTTTAGTTGCTAAGTTGTGTCTGACTCTTTTGTGACCCCATGGATTGTAACCTGCCAAGCTCCTCTGTCCATGGGATTTTCCAGACAAGAATACTGGAGTGGGTTGCCATTTCCTCCTCTAGGGGATCTTCCCAACCCAGAGATCGAACTTGCAGATCCTGTATTGGCAGGCGGGTTCTGTATCACTGAGCCACCTGGGAAGCCCTTAGAAGACAGTTGCTAGGGTCTAAATCACCTTTCAAAGTCCAGCAGACTCGAGACTGTTTATCAGCAAATGTTTATGAAAAGTGTATTCTGGGTCAGACACTGAGCTTACCTATGGAGTATACCACAGAAATCATTCCCTCAAGACACTCTGAGGTAGCTTGAAATGAGAAGAAATGCACAGAAGCATGAGAGGATTACAAGGATAAGGAAAAACAATACAAAAACTGAAAGAACACATGAATTTATTTATGCCTACTCATTTCCTCTTAGCCCTTCCTTCTCTGTCTCACAGACCCTTACGTAGTGTTCTTTGTGTTTAGCCTGAGTTTCTCCTTTTTTTAATTTTTTTTTTACTGAAGGATAACTGTTTTGCAGAATTTTGTTGTTTTCTGTCAAACCTCAACATGAATCAGCCATAGGTATATATATATATATGTCCCCTCCCTTTTGAACTTCCCTCCCATTTCCCTCCCTATCCCAACCCTCTAGGCTGATACAGAGTCCTTGTTTGAGTTTCCTGAGTCATACAGCAAATTCCCATTGGCTATCTATTTTACATATGGTAATGTAAGTTTCCCGGGAGAAGGCAGTGGCACCCCACTCCAGTACTCTTGCCTGGAAAATCTCAGGGACGGAGGAGCCTGGTAGGCTGCCGTCTATGCGGTCGCAGTCGGACACAACTGAGCGACTTCACTTTCACTTTTCACTTTCATGCATTGGAGAAGGAAATGGCAACCCACCCCAGTGTTCTTGCCTGGAGAATCCCAGGGACAGGGGAGCCTGGTGGGTTGCCATCTATGGGGTCGCACAGAGTCGGACACGACTGAAGCGACTTAGCAGCGGCAGCAGCAGCAATGTAAGTTTCCAGCGGATGTTGGCAATTTGATCTCTGGTTCCTCTGGTTCTCTAAAACCAGCTTGAACATCTGGAAGTTCACGGTTCACGTATTGCTGAAGCCTGGCTTGGAGAATTTTGAGCATTACTTTATTAGCGTGTGAGATGAGTGTAATTGTGCGGTAGTTTGAGCATTCTTTGGCATTGCCTTTCTTTGGGATTGGAATGAAAACTGACCTTTTCCAGTCCTGTGGCCACTGCTGAGTTTTCCAAATTTGCTGGCATATTGAGTGCAGCACTTTCACAGCATCATCTTCCAGGACTTGAAATAGCTCAACTGGAATTCCATCACTTCCACTAGCTTCGTTTGTAGTGATGCTTTCTAAGGCCCATTTGACTTCACATTCCACGATGTCTGGCTCTAGGTCAGTGACATCGTGATTATCTGGGTCATGAAGATCTTTTTTGTACAGTTCTTCTATGTATTCTTGCCACCTCTTCTTAATATCTTATGCTTCTGCTGGATCATCGAAAAAGCAAGAAAGTTCCAGAAAAACATCTATTTCTGCTTTATTGACTATGCCAAAGCCTTTGACTGTGTGGATCACAATAAACTGTGGAAAATTCTGAAAGAGATGGGAATACCAGACCACCTGACCTGCCTCTTGAGAAACCTGTATGCAGGTCAGGAAGCAACAGTTAGAACTGGACATGGAACAACAGACTGGTTCCAAATAGGAAAAGGCATACGTCAAGGCTGTGTATTGTCACCCTGCTTATTTAACTTATATGCAGAGTACATCATGAGAAACGCTGGGCTGGAAGAAGCACAAGCTGGAATCAAGATTGCCAGGGGAAATATCAATAACCTCAGATATGCAAATGACCACCCTTATGGCAACCCAGGGATCAAACCCAGGTCTCCCACATTGCAGTCAGGTGCTTTAACCTCTGAGCCATCAGGGAAGCCCTGGCAGAAACTGAAGAGGAACTAAAAAGCCTCTTGATGAAAGTGAAAGTGTAGAGTGAAAAAGTTGGCTTAAAGCTCAACATTCAGAAAACAAAGATCATGGCATCTGATCCCATCATTTCATGGCAAATAGATGGGGAAACAGTGTCAGATTTTTATTTTGGGGGGCTCCAAAATCACTGCAGATGGTGATTGCAGCCATGAAATTAAAAGACGCTTACTCCTTGGAAGGAAAGTTATGATCAACCTAGATAGCATATTCAAAAGCAGAGACATTACTTTGCCAACAAAGGTCCGTCCAGTCAAGGCTATGGTTTTTCCAGTAGTCATGTATGGATGTGAGAGTTGGACTGTGAAGAAAGCTGAGCACCGAAGAATTGATGCTTTTGAACTGTGGTGTTGGAGAAGACTCTTGAGAGTCCCTTGGACTGCAAGGAGATTCAACCAGTCCATCCTAAAGGAGATCAGTCCTGGGTGTTCATTGGAAGGACTGATACGGAAGCTGAAACTCCAATACTTTGGCCACCTCATGTGAAGAGTTGACTCATTGGAAAAGACCCTGATGCTGGGAGGGATTGGGGGCAGGAGAAGGGGATGACATAGGATGAGATGGTTGGATGGCATCACCGACTCGATGGACATGAATCTGGGTAAACTCTGGAACTTGGTGATGGACAGGGAGGCCTGGCGTGCTGCGATTCATGGGGTCGCAAAGAGTCGGACATGACTGAGTGACTAAACTGAATTGAACTGAATGTAAGTTTACATGTTACTCTCCATACATCTCACCGTCTCCTCCCTTCTCCCTATGACCATAAGTCTGTTCTCTATGTCTGTTTCTCAATTGAGTGAGTGAGTGAGTGAAGTCGCTCAGTCGTGTCCAACTCTTTGCGACCCCATGGACTGTAGTCCACCAGGCTCCTCCATCCATAGAATTTTCTAGGCAAGAGTACTGGAGTGGGTTGTCATTTCCTTCTCCAAGGGATCTTCCCGACCCAGGGATCGAAACCGGGTCTCCCACATTGCAGGCAGACGCTTTACCTCATTACTGCCCTGTAAATAAATTCTTCAGAACCGTTTTCCTAGATTCCATATATGTGCATTGCTGCTGCTGAGTCGCTTCTGTCGTGTCGGATTCTGTGCGACCCCATAGATGGCAGCCCACTAGGCTCCTCTGTCCCTGGGATTCTCCAGGCAAGAATACTGGAGTGGGTTGCCATTTCCTTCTCCAATATGTGCATTAGAGTATGATATTTATCTCTTTCTGACTCACTGCACTCTGTATTATAGGTTCTAGATTTATCCACCTCATCAGAACGGATTCAAATGTGTTCTTTTTTATGGCTGAGTAATATTCTATTGTGTATATGTACCACAACTTCTTTATCCATTCATCTGTTGATTTGCATCTAGGTTGCTTCCATGTTCTACCTTGTAAATACTGCTGCAATGAACAATGGGACACATGTGTCTTTCTCAAACCTGGTTTCCTCAGGGTATATGCCTAGGAGTGGGATTTCTGGGTCATATGGTGATTTTACTCTTAGTTTTTTAAGGAATCTTCATACCATCTTCCATAGTGGCTATATCAATTTACATTCCCACCAACAGTGCAAAAGCGTCCCCTTTTCCCCACATCCTCTCCAGCATTTATTGTTTGTAGACTTTTTGATGAGGGCCATTCTGACCAGTGTGAGGTGATATCTCATTGTGGTTTTGATTTGCATTTCTCTAATAATGAGCGATGTTGAGCATCTTTACAAGTGTTTATTAGCCATCTGTATGTCTTCTTTGGAGAAACGTCTGTTTAGGTCTTTTTCCTACTTTTTGATTGCGCTGTTTGTTTCCCTTGTGTTGAGTTGTATGAGCTGCTGGTATATTTTGGAAATTAATCCTTTGTCAGTTGTTTCATTTGCTATTATTTTCTCCCATTCCAACGGTTGTCTTTTCACCTTGCTTATAGTTTCTTTAGGAGAAGGCAGTGGCACCCCACTCCAGTACTCTTGCCTGGACAATCCTATGGACAGAGGAGCCTGGTAGGCTGCAGTCCATGGGGTCACTATGAGTCGGACACGACTGAGCAACTTCCCTTTCACTTTTCACTTTCATGCATTGGAGAAGGAAATGGCAACCCACTCCAGTGTTCTTGCCTGGAGGATCCCAGGGACAGAGGAGCCTGGTCGGCTGCCGTTTATGGGGTCACACAGAGTTGGACACGACTGAAGAGACTTAGCAGCAGCAGCACAGTTTCCTTTGCTGTGCACTGAGTTTGTCCTTTGACTTGAGTTGTTTTAAAGGCTTCATTGTGTTTGTGGCTTTCTGTTCTCAGAATTTATTAGGATGCCTGTTTTATCACACTGTGCTCAAACAACCCATCTTCATTCTGGGCTGACATTCACAGGTGTACACCAGTGGAGTGAACCAGTCTCCATTCAGAACTGGGTCCATTCAAACCGGAAGGCTGTCCTTATTAGACCAGTCATTACACATTTTCACCATCTTCCTGGTCTCTATCATTTCTACTTCAGGGAATTCATCAAGGTTTTTGTGAATGTTCAGTTTTATGAACATCCAATGGGTAGTTAAAAAGAAGATATAGGATTTCCCTGGTGGTCCAATGGTTAACACTCCACGTTTCCAATGCAGGACGCACGAGTTCAATCTCTCATTGGGGAAGTAAGATCCCACATGTTGTGGGACAGGGCCAAAATAAATGGATAAATAAAAATAAAAAGAAGGTATATTCTCATAGTTACAGATGGAGAAAACAAGCTTATGGTTACCAGGGGATAAGGTGTTGGGGGATAAATTGGGAGATTGGAATTGACATATACATACTACTATATACATGAAATAGACAACAACCTACTGTATCTCACAGGGAGGTCTACTCAATATTCTGTAATGATCTATATGAGCAAAGACTCTAAAAACAGTTGATACCTGTATACGTATAACTGATTCACTTTGCTGTACAGCAGAAATTAACACAACACTGTAAATCAATTACACTCTAATAAAAATTTTTCAAGTACTACAAAAAATAAAAAGAAGGTATAGTCTCTTTCTTTGGAGCTTCAAGTTCAATATGGATTAATTCATTCTACTTTGCTCATCATTTTAATTAGGCATTTCTAGTCTTATCTATTTCTATGCTTTAACTTGATCAGGGCTCGAGAAAGATCAGTTAGAGCCTCTGATTGCTACTGTAATTCTCTGTCACCTTGTAGCACTTGCATTCTTGCTTAATGGAAACTAGTACTGTTTGACTTGGTGCAAAGATTCAGAAATCGCATATAGTCGTTGTAAATTATACCACGTAACACCATAATGTGCCATTATCTTTCTCACTTAACCATTTCTGCTCACAATTCAGCCCTTTCTGATACTGAGATCATGATCCCAAATTTCTTTTTGTTTGTATCTGACTACATATACCTCTGTTCCAGCTTTTAATTTTCAACCTTTGTGTATCACTTCGTCTTAGATGTAAATAAAGCTGGTTAAGCCCTCTGGATACCTTCTCAATCACACTCTATTAAAATTTAAATGTAAGTACTATGACCCAGCAGTTCTACCTCTCAATTATTTCCCCTTGGAAAACAGTCATATATGTGAGTAACAGTAGGTCTTAGGATACTTATTACACCATTATCGGTAATAACAAAAAAGAGAGAAGGGGTGACACAATACAAATCCCCATCAACAAGGCAATTGCTGAAAAAGGCGCTCCTATACTATGAATACTGCCAATAAGCAGGAGGAGACTGCCCTGTATGTTTGGGCATAAGCAGATCTCCAAGATACACCACTGGACAAAAGTAACAAAGTATAGATCCATAGTTTGATACTTTTTTCCCCTTAAAGCACACATGAAGGGAAAGTACTGTGTATTTTCTGCAAATATATTTAGAGAAGAAAAAAAGGTCTGAAGGAACACACATCAGCTGTATAACAATCCTTATCTCTGAGGCTGACAGGAGTACTGGAGCTGGGGAGGGGAATGGCTTTGGTTTCTTCTCAAGAAGGTATATTTATGCATTAATTACATAATTAAGCATAATTAAAAGAAAATTACTGGGAAGAAATGTTACTAAGGTAATCTTTTAGTTATAGAACTACATTTATTTTCTTCTTTATTACGTTTTTATATTTTCTAAATCTTTTACAGTGACTGTGCATTAATTTCATAATCAGAGTAAATATTTCCCCTTTAAATGAAAAAACAAAAAAGGAACAAGGACAAGAATCCACAAAAATCACAAATTCTGCCATGCAGCATCTTTAAGGAGGACACAGGGGCAAAGAAACACCACCAGTAGCATAGAGATTGAAATGTACGTGAGGCCAGACCTCTCAGGGTTTTGCTCTTTTAATTAAGCCTCCCTAGAGTTAATAAAAATTTTGGAAAGCTTTTCTATAAATATTAAATAATCTTCACTTTAACAAAAAACTAATTTTACCCTAATTTCAAAGTGGCAAGATTAAAACTCATCCATTTGTCCTCATATGAGGACACTCTAAGTTATTAGGTCTCCCAGCCAATCCATGAAGCAATTTCACATTAATTTTAGAAAGCCAACTACCTATGATTTGCTTCGGCTACTGATATTATGATAATGATTGAAATTGCCTTGCAGGGTGGCTCATAGGCTTTTCAGAATAAAGATGGTTTCAAAGCTCAAAGGCAAAAAGAAGAGATCAGCTTATTCATAACTTGGTACACAATGTGTCCAATTACCCAGCCTGAGGACAATGCCTTGGGCCAGTCTTGCTTCTATGGTGTTTAGCTGTCTTATTTTCCTATGGACAGGAAAAAAAAAAAGAAAGAGAGTGAAGAAAATCGCTGCCAACCTCTGACACACAAAAGTACCTAAATCCATTCCTGTCTTTCCATCTCATACCCAGTCTCCTCTTTGTTCCAGCATTATTCCATACCACACTGCACAACCGTGTCACTGAGGCACTTTCACAGGGGAAGGCGTCCTTTGGTCTCTCTTTTTCTTTCTATCACCTTCCCTCTCTCTCCCCTTCCCTCTTCAAGCCTCCAGGGCTGCCCCAGTGAGCAATCCTCGCTAAGACTCTCTCCCCTACTCTCTAACTTCTTCCCCTCACATAGTTTTTTCCCTAATTTATGGTGCATAACTTAAGTACTGCAACTGTATTTATGGGCTTCCCTGGTGGCTCAGCAGTAAAGAATACACTTGCCAATGCAGGAGACATGGGTTCGATCTCTGCGTCCAGAAGATCCCCTGCAGAAAGAAATGGCAACCCACTGCCCACTCTTCTTGCCTGGAAAATCCCATAGGCAGAGGAGCCTGGCAGTCTACAGTCCACGGGGTCACAAAAGAGTCAGACTCGACTGAGTGACTATACAACTTCAACAAAATGTATTTCTCCAACCAATGCCAATTTTGACTACTTATCAGTTCTTCTCCAGACTTTGAAGGACTTTCCTGCTTTTCTTTCTTACATCTGCATTTGGTTTCTGGGTTTTCCTAAGTGCTTGCCAGGGACCGTGTGATGGGTATGGAATTCAGGAAACAAATCGGTGTGTCATCATCTTAGTAGTTGTGGAGCGAATTTTGGAGGAAGACATTTCTGCATTAAATCAAGCTTTGTGAAAAAGCTGATGTATTATTTTGACACTGTTCTCTAATCACATTTTTCTTGGGTGTCATTTGAAACCCCTTCTATCTCAATATCTTTATTGAAAAGAATACAGTATTCCAAAATGTTCTTAATACTATGGCTCCACTAAAAGAAACCGAATTATTTTTTCATGGATGGGAAGGACCGCAGTTAGAAAAACTTAAGATGCCAAACTTTCTGAGGGCTTGCTTCAAATACTAATCCCGATGTAACTCTAACAAATATTAAATATGTAATTATATGTACTAGATATGTATCATGTACATATCTAATATTCACTGACCCAGGAACTATTCTAATTCAGTCTTCACGACAAACCTATGAGTAGAGACTGTTCTTATACCCTCATCTGAAAACGAGACAATTAAGGGCTAAAAAGGCAATTCCTTTTTCAAACAGCAAACAACTGGTAGTAGATCTGAAAGCAGTAATAGCTTTTCTGTGCTATCTAATTTAAAAGTTAGGCTTAAAGGACATTTAATGAATGTGCATATGAAATGTTCCTGACACTGCAGGAGGCACTTCAGCATATACCCCAGAACACACAATTCTACTTGTAATTCTACGTGAATGTTCGTGGTTCACAGTATCCATCAATATAGGAATTGGTCATCCATAAGAATAGTACATCCATGTACTATCATATAAGAATAGTCATCCATGGAATAGTACATCCATAAAATGGGAATCTAGAAAACAATTAATAGAACTGAACTAAATCTATTTAAAGCAGCATGGATAGATCTCAAAAACATACTGTTTTTCAAATACAGTAAATCAGAGAACAAAACTAATAGTATGATACCATTTATGTTTCAAAAATACATGTTATTTTAAATTAGCTTAAAGAATAAAAACCAATAAAAAGCAAAAAAAAAGGAAAATTAAAAAAGTGTTAAACAAAATAAAATATTCTCTATAGGTATAAGTATGAACACAAAAAGTATTTTTAATGATCTGGCGGATACTCACCAAATGTATTTAATAATTACCTCTGGAGAATGAGGGAAGGGGATTAAGATTAGTGGTAGTTGACAAAAGATACTGCAGCTTAATGTGTAATGTTCTCATTTTTAAAGGAAAAGTGGCTGCAATTGTAATATTCAAATTAATTTTTTAATTAAGAGACAGCTGGAAACATGTTTAAAGAGTCCAATTCAGTATGTTCTCAATTTTAACATCCTAATCTTTAGATTTAAGAAGCTGAATACCATGTAAATTCTTCACCGGCTGCAGAGGCAGTGGGAAACCCTGAACTTGAACCTCGGCTTGCACAAGACCGCAGAGGTAGAAAGAATTACTGAATTTCCAGCAATGCTTGGAATGCATTTTTTATTCAACAAGAAAGTTTTGACTACTTCTTGGATAGGAAGTTCACCACAAAAATGAATGGAATAATACAATGTTATAGCCAAAATAGTATCTTCAAGGATTAAAACAAGAATTCAATGATTCTTAATGTTTTTATTAACTGTAAAAAGATCTCCAACAAAGGACAAATTAGAAACAGAAAACAACCTAAATAACATGTACATTGCAACTACATCCCTGCTCTCTCTTCTGGGGTGACCCTTAACTCTGCCCAGAGAAAATTCAGCTAAATGATGCTACTTCATCATCCCTAGCAGCATTTCTTCTGTTAAAAGGAAGCCACGATTTCCAGCATACACACTTCTGAAAGCAACCAAGTCCCTCCAGAGACAAATTTTGTAAAAAATGAGAAGACAGTGGGACACGTTAGCAACAAGTAATCTCTCCGGGTTTCAGGTTAGGAAGAAACCAAATAATTTTTAACCTCCCTATAAGAATTCTCACAAGGGAACAAAGCAAGATCTACAGTAAGTTTTTAGAAGGAATTTTTCTCTCTTTTGTGTCCAGAATAAATCAGGTTATAGGCAGATTCCAAATCCGAAATTGTAGTGCTTAGCAACTCTCACTAGTTATCATGAAGACATGGATGTCCTCAGCCCGCTCTAGAGGACAGTCTACTAGAGTGGACAGACCCCTGTTTAGGAAGCCCTTCCTTTCTAAAGCTAGACCCCCTAATCTCACCCTCTCTCCTCCCCAAGACCTGCACCACACCATAAAGAGCTCTGCAGAAGGCAGGTTGGGGAGATCAAAGGAGGGGTGGAGACCACCAAGAAAATCAACTAATGGACAGTGTATTCACCCTCATAGCAGTCTTCTCACTCTTCTTATAGGTGTCATTTCAAAGTCAGTATTGCCTCAGCAAGTATTCAGAAGGACTTGACCAGTCAAAATTCCCACCTGACCACACCACTATCTTCCCACTATATAAAGACCCTGATGCTGGGAAAGACTGAAGGCAGGAAGAGAAGGGGACGACAGAGGATGAGATGGTTGTATGGCATCACCGACTCAATGGACATGAGTTTGAGTAAACTCCGGGAGTTGGTGATGGACAGGGAAGCCTGGCGTGCTGCAGTGCATGGGGTCACAAAGAGTCGGACATGACTGAGCAACTGAACTGAAACTGAACTGATTCTCTCATAGCAGCCTATGCTTCTCCTTCAGGTCACTTACAGAGTGGTAAGGAATACATGATATGTGTAATTAAGTATGTAAGGTCTCTCTCCCTTAAAACTCTGTGATAGGGCTTCCCTGATGGCTCAGTGGTAAAGAATCTGCTTGCTGATACAGGAAACACAAGTTCGAGTCCTGCTCCAGGAAGATTCCACACACCAAGGAGCAACTAAGCCCATTGCCCATAACTACTGAGCCTGTGCTCCGGAGCCCAGGAGCCGCAGCAACTGAGCCTACACTCCCTAAGCCCGTGTCCACAACAAGAGAAGTCACCGAAGTGAGAAACCCACACACCGCAAAGAAGAGTAAACCCCACTCACAGTAACTGCAGAAATGCCCAAGAAGCAACGAAGACCCAACACAGCCAAAAACAAACTTAAAAATTATTTTTTAAACAGTCTTTGATATCCACTAAGACATACCTAGCACCTAACCAGAACCTCACAATGTAAATGCTCGATAATTATCTGCAGAATAAAGGAATGGATGCTATATTGCTCTTCTTATTAATATCCCATCCTCCCGTGTGATTCACTCCCCAATCTCATCTGCTATGCCAAGTTCCACCAGCCTCTGGAGTTGGCTGACTTCTATTGCACCCCAAGCCCCAGGGATGATGGGCTGGTTTAGGAAGCACGCAGATTCTCCCACTCTGCAATATCAGAGCCTGTCCATCTATAGTAGCATTGTTGTTTTTGTTTAGTCCCTAAGTCCTGTCTGATTCTTTGTGACCCCCATGGACTATAACCTGTCAGGCTCCTCTGTCTGTGGGATTTCCCAGGCAAAAATACCAGAGTGGGTTGCAATTTGCTTCTCCAGGGGATCTTCCCAACCCAAGGATTGAACCCACATCTCCTGCTTTGCAGGAGGATTCTTTTACCTCTGAGCCACCAGGGAAGCCCAATAGTAGCATTGACATCCATCAAACCATGGATGTATCACGTAAATATGAGCCCTGACAAGAGAAACGTCTTGCTTTTGACTCCGTGGGTGTTCTGGAACGTACTTTGCAATCACTGAATTTTGTTACTGTTGTTCAGTCACTAAGTCGTGTCCAACTCTTTGCAACCCCATGGACTGCAGCACATCAGGCTTCCCTGTCCTTCAATGTCTCCCAGAGTTTGCTCAAATTCATGTCCATTGAGTCAGAGATGCCATCCAACCATCTTGTCCTCTGTCGTCCCTTTCTCCTCCTACCTTCAATCTTTCCCAGAATCAGGGAGCTAATCACTGAATAGCTTCTCCTAAGCCATGGCAGGAGCATAAACTAAAGGCTAGTCCCAAATCCACTAGTGTTTCCTGTAATCTTTACAGTTTACCAGACGTCTAGATCTTAGAGAAAGGCTTTAACTTCCACCCAACGTCTCAAGTTTATTTTTTACCAGTGCCAAAACAAGAAAAACAAAAAAAGGAATTAAGAAAATGGCAGGAAAGAAAGGTTAAAAGAGAGAACAAATAAGAGGAAGCAAGTATCCTGGACGTACAATAAACCCTTTACATATGAACGAGTTTCATTTCGAAATCGTATTTGTTGAATCCAATTTATTCAAAAATCCAACAAAATTAGCCTAGGTACCTAACTAACACAATTGGCCATATAGTACTGTGAATAGGTTTACAATACTTTTCACACAAATAATACATTAAAAAAACAAACACAAAAAATAAAACACCTTTAATCCTACAGTACAGTACCTTGAAAAGTACAGTAGTACCAAGTACATCACTTCTGCCTGTGCACTTGCTTCAGACATCCTGGGCTTGAAACAAAGACACTGTAGTACTGTGCTCTTTAGAGTAGTGTGCAGTAAAAGTACAACCACTTGTAGAGGATGCACACACGTGACGATTATGTAAGTGAACTAACTTACATGACTGGACACGCAAATGCATGTTCACATCTTTGACAGTTCGTAACTTAAAGGTCTGCAGTAGGGGACTTACTGTCCTGTTGGTACCGAGCACTTGTTAGGGATGGACCAGTTTACCTTGGCTCTTCCAAGTAGATCAACCTGAGTCACACGATCTACCAGGACCACGAGGTAAAGCAAACAAGTTGCTCACTACAGGAAATCACAAATTTCCAAACCCGTGGAACAACTGAACGGCATAACATCAAGCCTTTGTTCAGTAAAAGCACTTCAGTAGCAGGGTCAAAACAATAAAGTCCAATTAGCCATCTCGCTTGAGTTTTGACTTTTCAGGGATAATCTGAAGTAGAGCAGAGTATGAATGAATGCTGCTTCTTTAGTCAACCCTCTGAATGTCATCTGACAACATCAACTTAGTTAATATCAGAAACGCATTCCTGAGACCTCTTGTATTAAGACTCATCATCTGGACCCAGCCTCCAGCTGAGATCAGTGGAAGTATGTCCTGCTGGTGAGTTTAGGGACTACCCTGATGGCTCAGCTGGTAAAGAATCTGCCTGCAATGCGGGAGACCTGGGTTTGATCCCAAGGTTGGGAAGATCCCCTGGAGAAGGGAATGGCTACCCACTCCGGTATTCTGGCCTGGAGAATTCCATGGACTGTATAGTCCATGGGGTCGCAGAGTCAGACATGACTGCGAGACTTTCATTATTGCTAAACAATGGTCCTGTTGGAACAAATATAGGTGGAATTTCACTCATCTCTTGTAAAAATGGAAAATAGCAAGTCTCATATTTTTAAAATTAGTCATGCCAAGAGATCAACCTAGAATAGAAATAAGAGTTTCAGCAAAAACTAGGAGGGAGAGGAGAGAGTTGACCAAGATATACTGGGAAAGAAAAGCCAGGAATTATTTATTCATCCACATTTTGTCAGATGAGAATAAATGTTTAAAACATCTGAAAAAAAATGCTTATCTTGCAGGAACAAAAATTATAACTTTCAATCATTGTTAGGGTGAAGGTCCTGTTGCTGCTGCTGCTAAGTCGCTTCAGCTGTGTCTGACTCTGTGTGACCCCAGAGACGGCAGCCCACCAGGCTCCACCGTCCCTGGGATTCTCCAGGCAAGAACACTGGAGTGGGTTGCCATTTCCTTCTCCAATGCAAGAAAGTGAAAAGTGAAAGTGAAGTCGCTCAGTCGTGTCCGACTCTTCGCGACCCCATGGACTGCAGCCCACCAGGCTCCTCTGTCCATGGGATTTTCCAGGCAAGAGTACTGGAGTGGGGTGCCATTGCCTTCTCCGCATCTCTAAAAACAATCAGAAACGGGTGTCAGTAAAATCACAGAATGAACGAAGGAAGGAATGAAATGGCACAGCCAGAATTCAAACCAAAGCCCATCTGACTCCAAAGCCCATACTGTTCATCACTATGTTATCGTCATATATAGATATGCAATCATTTCTCCCTAAATTGAATTCTCTTCTGAACTTGATTCAATATTGCTGTTCTGCAAGGCAAGTCAGGTTGTTGCAGTAAAGAGCTGCATTTCCAAAATTAATGATAAGTTCACAAAATTTAACTTTGATAAATTCATAAATCTCCTTCCAACCACTTTTTGGAAGATTCCTAGGAGGGAGGGATAAACTGGGAGATTGGGATTGACATATACACACTACTATATATAAAATAGATGACTAATAAGGACCTACTGCATAGGACAGGGAACTCTACTCAATACTCTGTAATGACCTATATGGGAAAAGTATAAAAAAAGAGTGGATATATGTATAACTAATTCACTTTGCTGAACAGTAGAAACTAACACCTTGTCAATCAACTATATTTCAATAAAAAATAAATTTAAGAAAGATTCCTTCTGCTTTCTACAAGTTCATATATGCTGTACAGGTTGGGTCTAGTCAATTTAGAAGCTTATATTTTCATTTAATATAAAGTCTTCTGTGGAAAATTCTTAAAGAGATGGGAATACCAGACCACGTGACTTGCCTCCTGAGAGGCAAGTGTATGCCTGTCAAGAGACAACAGTTAGAACTGGACATGGAACAACAGACTGGTTCCAAATCGAGAAAGGAGTACGTCAAGGCTGTATATTGTCACCCTGCTTATTTAACTTCTATGCAGAGCACATCATGCAAAATGCTGGGCTGGATGAAGCCCGAGCTGGAATCAAGATTGCCAGGAGAAATATCAATAACCTCAGAGATGCAGATGACACCACTTCTTATGGCACCAAGTGAAGAAGAACTAAAGAGCCTCTTGATGAAAGTCAAAGAGGAGAGTGAAAAAGTTGGCTTAAAACTCAACATTCAGAAAACTAAGATTATGGCATCCAGTCCCACCACTTCACAGCAAATAGATGGGGAAACAATGGAAACCATGACAGACTTTACTTTTTTGGGCTCCAAAATCACTGCAGAGGGTGACTGCAGCCATGAAATTAAAAGACACTTGCTTCTTGGAAGAAAAGCTATGACCAACCTAGACAGCATATTAAAAGCATTACTTTGCCAACAAAGGTCCACATAGTCAAAGCTATGGTTTTTCCAGTAGTCATGTATGGATGTGAGAGTTGGACTATAAAGAAAGCTGAGCACTGAAGAATTGATGCTTTTGAACTGTGGTGCTAGAGAAGACTCTTGAGAGTCCCTTGGACTGCAAGGAGATCAAACCAGTCCATCCTAAAGGAGATAAGTCCTGAATATTCATTGGAAGGATTGATACTGAAGCTGAAACTCCAATATGTTGGCCACCTGATTCGAAGAACTGACTCACTGGAAAGGACCCTGATGCTGGGAAAGACTGAAGGCAGGAGGAGAAGGGGACGACAGAGGATGAGATGGTTGGATGGCATCACTGACTCAATGGACATGAGTTTGAGTAAACTCCGGGAGTCGGTGATGGACAGGGAAGCCTGGTGTGCTGCACCCCATGGGGTCACAAAGAGTTGGACATGACTGAGTGACTGAACTGAACTGAAAGTCCTTTGAATTTTTTTTTAATCTGTTCACTTTACCAAGATAACATCTTAGTTAAGTAAGCCACAGGCAAATTAATTAATTTCAGGTCCTATTTTAAGTGACAACAATTTCTCAGCATTTGTATTGGATAGAGCTCCATGGGAGGTATTGGGTGTAACTTTCAAGGCTCATAATGAATGCAGATTTGGGAACACTGTCACATGTCACATTGTCACATGTCACAAATAGCTTCTTTGAGTGGAATGGGGGAAATGAAAACCTCTGTTGACAAAGAGATGGGACATTTTATTCATCTGAATCCTACATATCTTTTCACATATTAATGATTCTAGACTTCTTCTCAAGTGGGGTTTTTTCACTCCATCTATTATCAAACACTTGATAAATTATCTTAAAGTGAAAATTTTTCCAAAATGTAATATTTCAGTTCCTATGCTGAGTGGTATGCTTAAAACTTTTAACAAGTTGTCTATTCAAATTGGCTCCTCAGGAATATTTCCCTTAGAAGGAATTTAAAATACAGTTTAACCAATTTTCCAAAAGAGCACTTCTCTAGTGCAATAAAACTGTCGTAGGGAGATTTAAATTTTGCTGGACTTCAGTTCAATATTCATCATTTTATGTCAACCTTTAAGTGAAGGAACAAGTAATTTTAAGATAAAATTTTCTAAGCATGATTTACAATTGCCAAGTCATGAAAGCACCTAAGTATCCATCAATGGATGAATGGATAAGGAAGAAAATGTGACATATTTATACCCATCTCTATCTCTAGATATAGTTATAACTAGGGGGCTTCCCTGGAAGCTCAGCTGGTAAAGAATCCGCCTGCAATGCAGGAGACCCCAGTTTGACTCCTGGGTCAGGAAGGTCCTCTGGAGAAGGGATAGGCTACCTACTCCAATATTTTGGAGCTTCTCTGGTAGGTCAGATGGTAAAGAATCCTCTTGCAATGCGGGACACCTGGGTTCGATCCCTGGGTTGGGAAGATCCCTTGGAGAAGGGAACAGTTACCCACTCCAGCGCTCTCGCTTGGAGAACTCCATGAACAGAGGAACCTGGCAGCCTACAATCCATGGGGTCACAAAGAGTCGACACGACTGAGCAATTTTCACTACACTGGGTTGGCCAAAAAGTTCCTTCAGGCTTTTCCTTAGATAGTACAGAAAACCAAACAAACTTTTTATATCTAAATATATCTATATCTAAAAATGGATACTACCCAACCACAGAAAAGAAGAAACTTTGCAACAACATAAACGGACCTTGAGGGCATTATACTAAGTGAAATAAGTCAGAGAAGAACAAACATTGTATGATCTCATATGTGGAATCTAAAACAAGCAAAAATCTCATTAAAGAGAGAGATCAGACTTACAGTTACCAGAGGCAGGGGGCAGGGGTTGTGTGGGGTGCAGGAACTGGATGAAGATAGTCAAAAAGTACAAACTTCCAGTTATAAGACAAATAAATACTGGGGCTATAATATGCAACATAATGACTATAGTTAACACTGGTATACGATATTTTGAAAAGTCCTAAAAGTTCTCATCACAAGGAAAGAAACATTCTTTTTTTTTCTTTTGTATCTGTATAAGATGATGAGTGTTAATTTAACTAAATTTATTGTGGTAATTACATCACAATATATTTAAGGCATTATGCTGTATGCCACAGTGCTGTATGTCAATCATATCAGTAAAATTGGGAAAAATATGTTCTATTATCTGTCTTACTATCACCTGTTCTGTTGCTTAACAATGCTCTCTAAACAATGCTTCTGCACAGTTTCCTCTCCCCACGTGACCCCATTAACTTTTGTGGGTCCTATGGGTTTCCCAGGTGGCCCACTGGTAAAGAAACTGCCTGCCAAAGCAGGACACGCAGGAATCATGGGTTTGATACTTGGGTTGAAAAGATCCCCTGGAGAAAGAAATAGTAACTCATTCCCGTATTATTGCCTGGGAAATCCCACGGACAGAGGAGCCTGGCAGACTACAGTCCATGGGGTCGCAGAGTGGGACACGACTTAGCGACTAAACGACAACCGTGCACTTTTATTAATACCTTCGTGGTCTCTTTCCTCCATACAGATATTAAAGCTATATTCTACAACCTACTGGCATGAAGATGAACATAACAAAATACTACACATTAAAATATTTTCTCAATTTAAAAGTTATTTTTTTCTCCCTCTCCTGATTTTAAAAGAATTTAAAACATGCTCATGGGTCCCTTAAAGGTGGTCCCAGGGCCTCTGATAGATAGGTTGATCCTGTCCTTCTAGGAAAATCAGGCAGGAGACATGACAAACTCTCCCCACTTTCCTGCTGCTGATCGCCAGCCTGTGTGTCTGTGTTGAGCACCTGTGGCCTTGCTGCACTGTCCTTTCTGATGGACTACAAACCCACTGGTTCTAACAACCTCCTCAAGCATGGTAGGACTAGTGAAGTTATCCTGTGTATTAGGGTCCTCCAGAGAAACAGAACTAGAAAAAAAAAAAAAAAAATATATATATATATATAGATAGATATAGATATAGAGAGAGTTGTTAAGTCCCTAAGTTGTGTCTGACTCTTTGTGACCCCATGGACTGTAGCCCACCAGGTTCCTCTGCCCATGGGATTTCCCAGGCAAGGATACTGGAGTGGGTTGCCATTTCCTTCTCCAGGGGATCTTCCTGACCCAGGGATTGAACCCGCATTTCCTGCATGGGCAGGTGGACTATTTACCACTGAGTTACCAGGGAAGCCATATATAAATATATATACACATACTTGGCCCAAATGGCATGGTTTTTAAACCATGGACCAGAAATGGCCTTAAAATACTTAGCTAATTACTATCAGAAACAAACATTTAATAATCAATATGGACAAAACCATAATCATTGTTTTGGGCAGCTACTCCCCAAATTCTGTCAATTCTAAATAAACCCAGGGGAAGGGTGTTCCAATATATGGAAAAAGGAGAACTGGAGGGAGCCATGACCACCACTCTGCCAAGCAGCTTTCCTTTCTCTGCTCATCTGGCCCTCCTCTCCCAGTCCCTCCTGCAGCTCATCCTCCTTCACCCACTCGTTAACCTGTGACTCTCTGGACTTCATCATCAATCCTTCTTCTTCACCACATAAGACACCTTTACTGGTCTACTTCATGCTCTCCTGAGATTTCAACCATCTGCAATAATTGATGGCTCCCCAATCTGCATCTCTAGCTAGAGATTCATGATTCCAACTGCTACTGAACATCACCTACAGGTCCTGTTGGTACTCCAAAGACAATGTCATCTCCATACCACCACCATCATTGGCCCCAGTAACTTCAGCAAAGCATCCCCTCCCCTTGCTCTCCCCACCTCCATCTAGTAGAGCACCTCCCGTAACTGCTTGTTTGCCTTTCCTTCTAGATCCTTGCCTGACACCATATCTTTACTCCAGCCACACCTGCCTTCTTCCTTTTCCAAGCCTTTATTATCTCATTTATTATTTACTTAACTATACTGTGAGCTCGATAGTTAGAAAGAGCATTTTCTACTCAATATCCTAATTTGTTACAGGTACATAATTTCTTTAAAGCTTTATTTCAATCTTACAGAAAAGTTGCAAGAATAATAAAGTATATGCCACACTTAGATTCACCAACTGTGAGAACATTTCATCACATTTGATCTAGTCTTTTCTCTCTGTCCATTACAATCATGACAGCTGAGTCATTTGTGAGTAATTCGCAGACATCACAGCCTTCAACCCCTAAATACTTCAGCGTGTATTTCTAAGGACAAGGACTTTCCTTTGCATACGGCTGTGAAATTCAAGAAATTTAATAATGACACCATAGTACTCACCAGTTATCTCAATAACATTCCTTAGAGCAATTAAAAATACATTACATGTATTATCAGGTATCGTTAGTCTGTTGAATCCAGTTCTCAGCCTTTCTTTTTCTTTTATAACATCAACAATGAGATAAACTGACATAAGGCTCCTGACATGATGCACTGAGAACACACCATCTCTCATATAGGATCACCGATAAACGCCAAAAGTGATTAACTTGAATCTAAGGATAAGAAATCATGAGACACACCCAAACTGACGAACGTGCTACCAACTATATTCTTTTTTTAATTGAGGTATACTTGCTTTACAATATCGTGTTAGTTTCTGTGTATGACAAAGTGAATCAGCCATACATATACACGTATCCCCCCGAACCTTGGACCTCCCTCCCTTTCAGTTCACACAGAGAACTGAGCTGAGCTTCCTGTGTATACAGCAGGTTCCCGCTAGCTATCTATTTTACACATGGTAGTGTACTCTTTCTAAACACACTTCCCCTAGGGAAGCTGTTTCTAAAAACACTCCCTCCCAGCATCACCCACAACTCAGCATACCTGTCATCTCCTTGGGGAGTCATCTGGGCCCACCCTATCCAAAGCAAACCCTCTACGCCAGTCAGTCTTGATCCTGTTATCCCACTTTAGTGTTAACCACACTTTGAAATTACCTTGTTTACCCATCTGTTTACTTTTGTTATCTATCTCCCCCACTAAAATGTAACTTTTATGAGAGTGGAACCTTATCTAAAACAGCATCTGTTTTAGAACTGACCCTGATTTTTTAACTGCTGAAGCAAAGAATTTGCCTATCTTTGGTGTCCTGAAACTCACCACAGGGTGACTCAATCAATGTATGATTCACCAAGCAGAGTTTTTCTGGTTCAGGTTTCCTCCCACGTTCTCACTTTTGCTTACTCCAAATAGTTACAAAATTTCAACATTAAGACTTCCTTTTGCTTCTCCACTCTACCCATTTCATTTACCCTGAAGCAGAAAAGACTTATGGGAAATGTGACAACTATAGTCGAGAGTTGACATCGTTCCCCTTTGCACTGACAATGAGATTAGATGATGATGACCTAGAAATGCTGAAAAATACATTTCAGTACAAAGCTAACGCGGAAGAGTCTGGAAGGACAGCATAAGAGTAAATTTAGTCAACAAAAAGGAAGTTATTTCAGTTACTCAGAAATAGAATTCATATATTTCCTTTTACTAGCAATATTTAAAATATTTTATTTAAGCACTATCTAACACGTAGAGATAGAAGCCACAATCAATAGCAGTGCTGTATCAATAAGAGAAAGAGTATAGGGCTGCTGGTCCACCTCAGCAATGCCTTTGAACTTCTCTGCCTTAGATCAAAGCCACCAAAGCACCAATTTCAAAGGAAAAAAATTGGAAGCGAAACAAAGAAAAAAGAAATCTTGGGAAAAGAACCTAGCATAAATAATTCTAAGTACAGCAAATGTTACTCCCTTTTTCAATTAAATTTTTAAATTGTCCTTGAACACAGAAAAAGTAAGTCTTTATAATTAGTCAACTTAATTCAAGTACAAACCAAGAAGCACTCACTATTGTTTCAAATATCCTGTACCCCACATTTGGCAACTTTAAAGATTCACACCACCTTTTTGAAATACGAAGGGAAAATCAATCATGCTCTCTGCTTGGTGTTCAAAAAGTTCTTTTATTCACCTGTTATTTGAACATTTCCCCTCAGCCAGGTGGTCCAAGAACAATTAGATACGAAGAGAAACTAAGTGTTGCAGTTAAAAGTTGGATATACATTCCTGACGCGTTTGCTGCTGTTCTCTCACAGGTGTCGCCAGCGCTGCCGCAATGGTGAAGCTGAGCAAAGAGGCCAAGCAGAGGCTGCAGCAGCTTTTCAAGGGAGGACAATTTGCCATCCGCTGGGGTTTTATTCCTCTCGTGATTTACCTGGGATTTAAGAGGGGTGCAGATCCTGGAATGCCTGAACCAACTGTTTTGAGGTTCCAGGGAGGAGATAAGATCAAGTAGATCTTACCTAAAATAGTTAGGATCAACTGGAGACATAGAAGGTGAAATGAAACAAGAAGAGGTTTTTGTAACAAATCCCGAAAGGATCACATTGGTTCCTTGGAGTCATACCCTCTTGCCTTTGGACCTCAGCAAATGCTTGTTAATTCTCCCTCTCTGTTCCTGCTCCCTCCCAATCCTCCCCATTTTCCTGACTTTCTTACCATAAGGGCAAGGGCCTGGTTGATTTGTTTGGTGTTATATCCCTAACACCTGGACTAGTACATGGTACATAGTGAGGTCTCAATATTTGGTAAGCTAAGAAGTAGAAAGAGGAGAGTGAAAAAGTTGGCTTAAAGCTCAACATTCAGAAAACGAAGACCGTGGCCTCTGGTCCCATCACTTCATGGCAAATAGATGGGGAAACAGTGGAAACAGTGTCAGACTTTATTTTTCTGGGCTCCAAAATCACTGCAGATGGTGACTGCAGCCATGAAATTAAAAGACGCTTACTCCTTGGAAGGAAAGTTATGCCCAACCTAGATAGCATATTCAAAAGCAGAGACATTACTTTGCCAACAAAGGTCTGTCTAGTCAAGGCTATGGTTTTTCCTGTGGTCATGTATGGATGTGAGAGTTGGACTGTGAAGAAAGCTGAGCGCCGAAGAATTGATGCTTTTGAACTGTGGTGTTGGAGAAGACTCTTGAGAGTTGCTTGGACTGCAAGGGGATCCAACCAGTCCATTCTGAAGGAGATCAGCCCTGGGATTTCTTTGGAAGGAATGACGCTAAAGCTGAAACTCCAGTACTTTGGCCACCTCATGCGAAGAGTTGACTCTGGAAAAGACTCTGATGCTGGGAGGGATTGGGGGCAGGAGGAGGAGGGGACGACAGAGGATGAGACGGCTGGATGGCATCACTGACTTGATGGACGTGAGTCTGAGTGAACTCTGGGAGTTGGTAATGGACAGGGAGGCCTGGTGTGCTGCGATTCATGGGGTCGCAAAGAATCGGACACGACTGAGCGACTGAACTGAACTGAACTGAAGAAGTAGAAATGCATAGAATGTTAATTGCCTACCCAAAATCCATTTCTGTGTAACCTCTGAATTTCTGCTCAGCTCTGTTCTCCAGTTTCCTGGAGTCTAACTTGCCCTGTGTTCATACAACTCAGGACCAAGGATCTGAGAAGTTTCTATAGATTCACTATTGGATGCATTTTTAATGAGATGTATATGCAAGAAGCAGATACTGCTCTGATGTGAGGAAAAAAGTTTTGTAATAGTATGTGTTTACTGTCTTGAAGAACTCCCTCCTCTGTGATATATTTAATGCTGAGTATCTTTTAACAGGACCATTCTCCAAAATTTAATTTTTTTCTTTTGCTTTTTTGGGTCTTTAAGTAATAGATTGAAGGAAAGTAAATAAAATACCTAAGATTATGCAAAAAAAAAAAAAAAAGTTGGATATACAAAGAATTAACTGCTTGTCACTCATTTTTTTAACTTTTTATTCTGAAGTTATTTTAGACCCAGAAAAAGGTTGCAAGATTAGAACAGAAAGATTCTGTGTACCATTTACCCAACTTCCCCTAATGTTAACTACCTACATATCCAAGGCATGTTAAAATAAGTAAATTAACATTGCTATAATACTATTAACTAAACATCAGATCTTATTCAAATTTCACGAGTTTTCTAATAATGTCCTTTTTCTGGTCCAGGGGTCAACCCAGACTCTCACATTGCTTCTAGTTGTCTTGTCTCCTTAGTCTCTGCCAATCGTGACCTTGACACTTTTGAAGAGTATTGGCCAATTATTTAACAGAAAATCCTTCAAGGTGGGTTTGTCTAACGTGAAAAAGCTGGCTTAAAACTCAACATTCAGAAAACTAAGATCGTGGCATCTGGTCCCATCACTTCATGGCAAATAGATGGGGAAACAGTGGAACCAGTGACAGACTTTATTTTGGGGGGGGGGGGTCCAAAATCACTGAACATGGTGACTGCAGCCATGAAATTAAAAGGCACTAGCTGCTTTGAAGAAAAGTTATGACCAACCTACACAGCATATTAAAAAGCAGAGACATGTCTTTGCTGACAAAGATCAGGCTAGGCTAGGCTAGACTAAGCAAAGCTATGGTTTTTCCAGTAGTCATGTATGGATGTGAGAGTTGGATTATAAAGAAGGCTGAGTGCTGAAGAATTGATGCTTTTGAACTGTGGTGTTCGAGAAGACTCTTGAGAGTCCCTTGGACTGCAAGGAGATCCAACCAGTCCATTCTGAAGGAGATCAGCCCTGAATATTCATTGGAAGGACTGATGCCGAAGCTGAAATTCCAATACTTTGGCCACCTGATGCGAAGAACTGACTCAATGGAAAAGACCCTGATGCTGGGAAAGATTGAAGACAGGAGGAGAAGGGGACAACAGAGGATGAGATGGGTGGATGGCATCACTGACTCAATGGACATGAGTTTGAGCAAGCTCTGGGGTGTGCTATACAGTCCATGGGGTTGAAAAGAGTTGGATACAACTGAGCGACTTAACTGAACTGAACTCATGATCAGATTGTCATCAGTAATTTTTAATTGTATAAAGCTCTTTTTTATTTGAAACAAGGAAAAACATTTAATTACTTATCTAGTTTAATCTCTACCAATACACTTTCTAGGACTTTGTCCAGTTGATTGTTTCATAGTCTAAAGGTATTTATTCCCTTGAGCAAAGAAAAAAAGTCATCTGGTTAACTTCTACAGCCATATATAGCCCAAATATTTAATATCCTTTTCTTCTTCTTCTTCATGACTTAACCATTTTTGTATTTTTAGTTTTTTAATAGTTCCATTACCAAATTTTTGTCTGGTGGGTCTCTCAGATACATACAGAGGTATATTAAAACTGTTCTACTGTAGGTGAAGATTTGCCTATATCTCCTCAGAGGTTTTTGCTTCTATTTTGGATTTATATATTTTGAGGCCATTTTATTAGATGCATATACATTTAGAATTGTTGCAACTTTTTCTGATAAATAAGAATTTTTATTATTATGTGGCAGTGATATAATTTGTATCATCATTGTGAGTTTCTTTACCTCTAGTAATGCTTTTTTGCTTTAAAAGTACTGTATAATATTATCATATCCAATAAGGTTTCCTGTGCTTATTATGTATCTGGAAAATCTTTTCAAATATCTTGCTTTCAATCTTTTCATATTAAACACTTTTGTTTAAATATGTGTTTCATAAATAGCATATACCTGAATTTTTTTTAAAAAATTCAATCTGACAATTTTATTGGTTAACTGAGCATTTAATCCATTTATACTTATTGTAATTACTGATATATTCATATTTCTCTTCGTCATCCTTTTTTCTTTTACTTTGGTTTTTCTGTTTTTTTCTCTCTCACTTCTTACCTTTGTGGGAGGCTTCAGGTTATTTTCCTTTATACCTAGAATACCAAGGTTTCTGACTTAAGAAACAGGAAGACATATGATTAGAGTCAGATCTTTTCTTAACTTGAGTTTGATTAAAAGGAAGAGAAAATAAAAAAAGAACAGAACAAATCAAAGAGAAAGGAAGTGGAATAAAGTGGAAATGGTTCCTACTTCATACCCATTAAGCTGACTATACGAAAAAAAAAAAAGAAGAGTGGGCAAAAGGAAGGAAGGAGGATGGGAGGGAAGGAAGGAAAGAATAGGAAGTGAAAAAGGAAAGAAGGGAAAATACAAGCATGGACAAGGATGTAGAGAAATTGGAACATCTGTGCATTGCTGATAAGAATGTAAAATGGTGCAGTTACTATGGAAAACAGTAAGGCCGTTCCTCAAAAAAACTGAAAATTGGGGATTTTGCTGGTGGTCTAGTGGCTAAGACTTGCACTCCCAATGCAGAGGGCCCAGGTGCGATCCCTGGTCAGGGAACTAGATTCCAAGGCCACAACTAAGAGTTTGCATGCCACAACTAAAGATCCTGAAACGTACAACTGAGACCCAGTGCAGCCAAATAGATAAATATTTAAAAGAAAAAAAGTTATAAAAAATTGAAAATTGAAATGCTACATAATCCAGCAATTACAATTCTTACACCCAAAATAACTGAAAGCAAGATCCTGAAGATGTGTTGTGTACCCAGAGCATTATTCACAATAAAATAGTCCAAGTGTCTCTGTACAGATGAATGGATAAGCAAAACATGACATATACATGCAATGGAATATCATTCTGCCTTCAAACGGGAAGAAGTTCTAATGCACGTATTATTAATAATACAACGTGGATGAATGGATGAACGTCAAGGGTATTATGCTAAGTGAAACAAACCAGTCACAAAAGGATGAATACGGTATGATTCCACTTACGCGAGGTGCCCAGAGCAGTCAAATTCAGAAACAGAAGAAGAATGGTGGTTACCAGGAGCTGGGGAGAGGAGGGCACGGGGAGTTACTGCTGAGTGTGCACAGAATTTCAGTTCGAAAGATGAAAAGAGTTTCAGAGACAGACGGTGATGATAGTTGTACAATAAAACAACTGTCCTTAGGGCCACTGAACTGTACACTTAAATTTTGCTAAGACAGTTAATTTTATGTTATGTGTATTTTACCATAATTTTTTAAATGTTTGAAATGGTGGGGAAATAAAGAAAAACTGACTTTACTTCTTTCATAATTATACATGACCAGTTTAAGTCCTCTTTGCTTTGAAGAACTATAGCTGCTGATAGGCCATGTTGCTATTTACCTTTGCTTCTCATAACAACTCCATCGGGCAGCTATTCTAACTAACTCTTGTTTCACCAAGAGGAAAGAAACTTGCTCAAATTCCCAACCGTGATGTATTCAGTCACTCCATTGGCAGCGTTCCATATATTGACAGTGAATCTCCAAACCACGCTATGTCATAAGCTTTATGATCCCATGTTGCAGATGAAGAAACTAAGTTCTGAGACACTGTCATTTTTTTGCTCAAAGTGTCACAGTTAAGTGGTGTAATCAGGACTGCCTGAACTCATAGCTAATACTTCCAGTCCCTGCAGTATTCTACTTCCTCAGACACTTGGTTATTATCCCCACTTAGTATTTTAATCTGTTTTTCAGTGCATAATGGTATGGCAGGAAAAGCACTAAACTTTCAAAAGAAAGGTATTTAAGTTCCTGTTCCATTATTTGCTAACTGAACAAGCTGTATCTTGTGTATAATGGGAAATTCCTGCCCTGCCTATCTGAGTTATAAGGTTGTCTCAGATAAGTATTTTGGAAGCTGAAAAAGTAATTACAGTAAATGCTAGCATTTTGCTTCTCAATAAAATTTAGGCCTTTTGGGTCAATTAAAGTCTTGGACTTGGGGGCTTCCCCAGTGGTCTTGTGGTTAAGAATCTGCCTTGCAATTCAGGGGACACCAGTTCAATCCCTAGTTCCGGAAGATCCCACATGCCACAGGCAACTAAGCCTGTGAGTCACAATTGCTGAGCTTGCTCTCCTAGAGCCCAGGAACCGCAACAAGAGGTCACCTCGATGAGAAGCCCATGCTCCAAGACTTGAAAGTAGTCTGGCTCTCCAAAACTACAGAAAGCCCGAGAGCAACAATGAAGCCCCAGAGCAGCCAAAAATAATTTTTTAAAAAGTCTTGGTCTTGGTGGATATTTTCCTTTATGATAAGGTGGCAAAATTTACCCTAAAAATCTCAGTATTAATCAGTAGGATTATTCAATATGATCATTTATTTATTACTAAAACGTAATTATTTTTCCACCTTTACAGTAGAAAATGGGCAGATACCACCAATTAGGAACATCACCAATAGTGGGACAAACTGACATCATGTACCTCCTACTCTGATGAACTGAGACACATCACTTAGATAGTATTCCTACCAAAAATCTCATCATGAAGAACAATCTGATAAACCTATTTTACTGAACAAGATTCTGCAAAAATATCACCGAAGACAAAGAAAGACCGAGGAACTGTTCCAGGTTTACAGAGACTAAAGGCACAGCTAAATTCAATGTGTGATCCTGAAATGAAAAAAAAAAAAAAATGCAGTAAATGGCATTATTGGGACAACTGGCAAAATAGCAGATAGTGGACGTTAGGTAATATTATAAGGATGTTAAACACACTGAATTTGATCATTGTGTTTTGGTTAGAAAATTCCCTTGTTCTTAGGAGACACACTGCTGCTACTGCTGCTAAGTCGCTTCAGTTGTGTCCGACTCTGTGCGACCCCATAGACGGCAGCCCACTAGGTTCCTCTGTCCCTGGGATTCTCCAGGCAAGAATACTGCAGTGGGTTGCCATTTCCTTCTCCAATGCAGGAAAGTGAAAAGTGAAAGTGAAGTCACTCAGTTGTGCCCGACTCCTAGCGACCCCATGGACTGCAGCCTACCAGGCTCCTCCGTCCATGGGATTTGCCAGGCAAGAGTACTGGAGTGGGGTGCCATTGCCTTCTCCATAGGAGACACACACCAGAGTATTTTTTTAGGGATGAAGGGCCATGAGGTCTGTCATTTACTTTCAATTTGTTCCCTCAAACAAATATAAGCAGTACAAAAACTCTACGTATTTATGCATGGGCTAATATTCTTAATGCACAAAGGATACAAGATAGGAACAAAATATGTAAATTTTCTAGTGGAAGAAAAACTAATTTTATTTGTACAAGATGGCACTAGTTTTCCACAAATACATCAAGAATCAAAAAAATCTAAATAGAAGGAAGGCACTATCCGGTCAGATGTAAAGGCAGCCATCAAAGCTGCTGAATGTTAGAATTCCCTACAACTTGTTGGAGAATCCAGCCCAAGTTTTGAATTAAGAGCGTGCCCCAGGGATTTTTGTGGTCAGCTGAGCTGAGTACACCTCTGGGGTCAGCAAGCAGTTCGACTGAACAGAGTTCCCCCCTCGTGGGGAACCTCTGACAAACGCTCTGCCTGGTGGGCCCCTGCGCGGGGTCCAGAAGGGGACACTTAACCCAGGCTGAGCCTGCAAGTCCGCGATGCCCAAGTACTACCTGGGAGTAGACGAGTAAATGGATCCGACAACGGAATGACCGTTTCTGAAATGATTAGCAACGAAAAGAGCAGCGACTTCCCTCAAGACTGTATGTATTATTTATTATTAACCTTACCACCTCAGGTTTTTGAAGAAACTGCTCTGAACCACGTCTCTCAGTAGCTAAGAAGTTTAAGATAAAAGCGAGAATTCTTGGCTCCAGGGGCGGGGGTTCGGGGAGGGTCTACAGGAGCCAGACACACCGCTTTGAGAATGTCACCCGTGTCGATGACCAAGAGACGCGAACTGGTACAACCTCAAGTTCAGCCGCATTTCACAAACTCACGACCTGCCCCCTCACGTCCTCAAATTCGCCGGCCGCTGGCAATACCAAGTCCCTCTCCGACGCGGGGACGTTCCCACCACGATCCACCCGGACTACGGAGAGGAGAGTTCGCCGGCGAGGAGCGTCGCGCGCAGCCCGGGCCGAGCCTCCCCGGGGCTCTCCCGGGAGGGGACCGACCACCGGCGCCGCCCCGGCGCGCGCCCGCGGGCTGCGACGGTACCTCGGGCGCGGGCGACGAGGCGCCGAAGGCGGCGGGGCCAGTGGGCGGCGGGCGCCGCGGGCTGGAGGAGCTCATGGCGGCCGGGGTCCCGCGGCGCGCTCAAACCGGCAGTCGCGGGAGCCGGCGGTGCGCGCGGGCGCGTCTCCTCGGGCAACCGGTAAACACTGCGGCGGGCCAGCGGGGCCCTGGACGCTGGCGGCGCCCGCGGGACCCGGAGTCCTCGGCCGGGCTGCGAGGCGTCCGGGCCCCCGAGACGAGCCCGGGGGGCGCCGGGCAGACCCTGATCCTCCTGAAGTTGTCCCGTTGGGCGGTGCGGCGCGGCGGCCGAGCGGCCCCATCCCGCCAGGCGGAGGCTCGGCCGGGCCTGAGCGACTGGGGACGGCGGGGCCGGAGGTCGGTCCTCACCGCCGGGCTCCACCGCGGGCGCAGTTCCGGGTCTTGTCCTCGGGTCAGGGACAAGTGACAGCGAGGGGGGTCAGTGATAACCGTGGGCTGTCATGAAGGTGCATGAGCATTTATTTAGCGCCCACTGTGTGCCAGCGCTTCTGCTGCTTCCAGCGCCCAGCCGCCGCCAGCTGGGTGTGCAACCCGTGCAGTTGCACAGAAGGGCCCGACGCTTGTTTTAACTCCACTCTTGAAATTCTTAGTGATTTTTGAACAGAGGGCCCTACATTTGCCTTTTGTACTGGGACCTGCAAATCATGTAGTCTGTCCTGGTGAGCAGTTCTTTCATTTAACCTTCTCAACAACCCTGCAGGGAAATATAAATATTAGTAAGACTAGTGTTGGTAACAGCCACAGCTTCTAGTTATAAAACATTTACACATGTTCTCTCAAGAGCTGTTCTAAGTGCTTTCCAAATATGATCTCATTAGTAAAAACAAGATTATGAAGTGGATATTAGAATAATCCATTTTTAAGCTGAGGAAACAATCACAGGGAAATGAAATAAATTGTCCAAGAGTGTATACAGCTGGTCAGTGGCGGAATGAAGATGAGACCCCAGACTTTAAAGCACAGAGAAGGGGAGTCACCTGCCTTAGGTCCCACTGTTTATAGCAGAACCTCAAACTGAAACCCACATTCACCCCACTTGAAGGCCCTTGGTAGAACTCCCTGTGTGCTCTTCTAAAATTAAATGAAATCAAAGATATGGCAACTCTTCTTGGATTCCATTCCACCATCCTACATGCATTCATTATTATCTCTGAGGACTTCTTGGCCTCAGATGATGTCTTTTGATTTTATAGTAATAATCGTCACCTGTCCAATCCAGAATGACCACAATGCTTTCACTGGAAGCAGCATTAAAAAAAAAATCCTTTAATGGAAACTAAAGCTGTCAGAAATCTCCTCTTAATAGAATAGTTTGTAATAAACATTCTTTTCAATTGCAGTTGTTCCTTGCAGTACAATTACTACACACGTGTCAAATTTTCAGTGAAATGACACTGCCCGAGGAAACACAAAAGCTGACACAACCTCAAGGCAACTGGAAGAGGAGCTGAGAAAGTCCCTTCTCTATTTACATCTAATTGTTGCAGAGTTCAATTTCATAAAGTCTATCTGGTCACTCTGGTCAAACTTGTAACTCTTCTTCATCACACCAGAAGATATGAATTTACACAGTCTTTAAAAATCAGTGTTGGTCACCAAGAACCAACTGTATAGCAGCACATAGAACTCTGCTCAATGTCATGTGGCAGCCTGGATGGGAGGGGGTGCTAGGGGGAGAATGGATACATGTATATATGTGGCTGAGTCCCTTGGCTGTTCACCAGAAACTACCACAACATTGTTCATCGGCTATGCCCCAATACAAAATAAATTTATTTTAAAAAATCAGTATTGGTGATGAATGTGTTAATTAGAAGGATGGGAGAAATCCTTTTACAACGTATACTTACATCAGGTCATCACTGTGCACACTTTATCTTACAGTTTTGTCAATTATATCTTGATGAAGCTGGGGGACAATAAAGTAAAAATTTGAATCAGTGTTAAACAGATTTTTCTCCATGAGGAAAAAAATTTACTTTCATTGTAAGTGGGAGCAGAAAAGTGCCTGGCTTGACCCCCACCTGGATGCCTTCAAACTTCATGGGATGTCAAGACATGAACCAAGTGATTCTTCAAGGCAATACCTGATGATGGTCCTTTGAGAATTGAAAGAAGGACCCAAGACTGGATGTAGGTCTGAGCTGGACCCTGGAAGAGACTACAGTTTGGGACAAGCTGTTACTATGGTGATAGAAGACGCAGGCTGGCAGTGGGGGGAACTCTGGGTTTGATGATAGTTTAAGCAAGGGAGGGATGTAAAAAATATTCCTGCCCAGATTTCTCACAAAATTGCACGTGTGGGCAACATATTACGGTGTATAATGTCTTAGTACAGACTTCTGTTTTTCTTTATCATGACAACAGTGCAGGCAGCTGCCCCCAGTTTGAACTAGTCTACTTCATATAACTGCTTTTTTATAGAAAAGGGAAGTTCCTAATTAGATGCCAGGCTAGTGTATAGAAACCATTCCACTAGGGACCAAGTTTTTAGCAACAGTTGATTTACAATGTATTAGTTTCTGGTGGACAACAAAGTGCTTCAGTTTTATATGTATACACTTTTTCAGTTTCTTTTCCATGAAGTTGATTACGTTTAGTTCCCTGTGCTATTTAGTAGGTCCTTAGTTACTAATCTATTTTGTATTCAGTCGTTTAGGTCAAGGACAATGTTAAGGCTGCAACCAAAGGGCAACAGTAGGTGGGATATGTAGGAGGATCTAGAGGGGAGTCGGGGAGGCCTACAGGAGGGGCTGTCACAGGCCAGGTGAGAGCTGAGACTGATGGGCTGGGAGTGGTGATGAGGGGTGGGGAGATTTGGAGGTGGAAGCCACTGGAATCTGAGGTTACCAGCCAGGCTGAAAGCCCAGTGAGGCCTGAAAGGCAGTGAGGAGATAAAGCAGAAGGAGGAGGAAAGAGAGTTCAGTTTAGGACATATTTAGCCTGAGGTGCTGATAGGGGTAGGCAAACAAATATTTTGCAGTTTGGGAACGGGAAGCCCTGGGCATGTCCAGCTTAAAGCAGAATTTCCACCTCATTCTTCTATCATGTTACTATCCTGAAATATGTTTAGAAACCTGGCATGCTGAGACAGACGTTCAATAAACATGATATCTGAGACAAGATTGAAATGCCTCATCAGTAGCTCTGGGAAGACATTAAGATCTGTATCTCTGGCACTTGGGCTTTTATTTTGGAACTCTCTTGGGGTTTTGGAAGTTTATTTCTCTGGTTTCTTTTTATGTTTGTTTGCTTGTTTGTCTTGCAAATATACAAGCTTCTCATAGGAAAAATCTATAATAAGATGACTTTGGGGACTTTCATTGTGTTTAGAAACCTGTCCAGAAAGCACTCCTATAACATTTTATTTGTCTAAAGATTTTTTTCAAAGGATATGTTTGATTTAAATATTTTCCTCAACGGCTGAATGAAATGTTGCCAAATGCTGCAAACTGCTTTAGATATCCAATACAAGATAGATGCCTTGGTGAAAGACAGACCACCAAAATCTAATACGTTTATCCTTCAAGTGACCACATTTAAAGGTTTTTTCAACCATTCTCGGTCCTTTCTTAGACTTGTTTCAGTTGTTTTGCTGATTTCTATTTTATCTCTCTAATAATTAGTCCTTTTAAAAATTAATTTTTATTGGAGTGTAATTGCTTTACAATGTGTTAATTTCTACTATACAGCAAAGTGAATCAGCTATATGTATACATATAATTAGTCCTTCTTTAGGAATGTTTATCATTTTACTAATTCATCCTGAAGCAAATCCCTGTCCCTTATTTGTTCTAGTCTGAAAACACTCTCTCACTGTCACTTCCAAAGATCTTTATAAAGTTTCATACCATTTATTTTTAAAGTTTGTTATCTTTTCCTAATACTTAAAACTGTTTCCAACATATTTTTTACCTAAAATAAATGTGATCCATTTTATAACTTTATGATAGGCTAAGCTTAGAAACTACTGAGAGCTCACTTTATAAAAAACAACCAATTCAAGGACCTTTGGTTTCAGCATTAAAACCAATGACAGACTGCTCTTTTTAATAAAAAAGTAAAATCCTTATTCAAAACTTAAAGTGATTTAAAAAATATTTTAGCCAGGTAAAAAGAAGGTTCTGGAAAACACCAATGATAAATATATATTTTCCAGACTCACGTGATTTTCATTTGACGTTAAATTCAACATATTTTATTGATAATTCAATTTTAATCTGTAGTTTTTCAACTAATCAAAAAGATTCACTGTACATAATGCCATCCTCCAAGGCCTTACTGAAGCAATTTTTCAGTTGTAAAGTTGCAAGTTTAAAAGAGTTTAATATTTCAGGAAAAATTTGGAGGGATTAATCAGGCGATCAATGTTAATATTTTTCTACCCCAAGGGGAGAATGAACTTACTGGCAGATCGTCAGAAGAACCATCTCATCATGCGTCTCTTTATAGGAAAAGTGTCAACCAGTCAGAAGGATTTATGAAGTCTGAGATGAAGCAAGAGCCTAAGGCCCTCTTTTGCTCTCTCCTCCACATTCCCTTTGCAGCTATGGGTCTTTTCGTAAGGTCTTTCACCTTTGGCGTTAGTGTTTCAGAAAGAGTTAGGAGTCAGGATTCTTAAGAAAGTGGTTTACTTAGGAGTGCTCCTAGGACAAGGAGGCAAAGAAAACAGGATAGAAGAGAACAAGCTACTCAAGCACGTAGCTGAGCCTGGAAACTAACTTCCCACTTTGATGCCAGGGGACTGGCTCTTTGTACCTGTTACCTCCTCCCCCTGCCCTATCCCCAGATCCAGTCTCAAGTCAGCTATCCATTGGCAGGAGGTCAAGTCTCCAGCAAAATAGACAGGATTTCACAGCTGACAAAGCAACTGTTGGGGGGAAAGGGAGATCTCAGCTAAGAAAAGGGGTTGCAGAAAGGATCACATCTTCAACTGCACAATGCAGTTTTAGATATAACTCTTCAGTCTTTCTCTTTTCTCCTTTCTTGTTATCGATTGTCTTAGACTGGGTTTTAAGGAGCTTTTATTCTGGGGGGGGGGGGGGGCGGTGATTTTTTTAATCTGGGCTTTTATACCAACCAGTCTGCTTCTAATCCATTTTCAAGCCAACACAAGAATTACTTTTTTTTTTTTTTTTTAACTGCAATCTGATGATTCCCTTGTTGTAAAACTTCAAGGAAATCCCACTGTTTACAGGACTCGAGGAAGAGTTCTTAACGTCAGACTTTTTTTTTATACTTTTCATAGGTTTATTATTTTTCCTCCTCAAATCAACTTCTCTGGGTATTATTGTCCTCTTGTTACAGGTGTAGAAACTAAAGCTCAGAGACAGAGCTTGCTCACAACATAAATGTCAGTACAGAGCCTCCCTGGGGCTCAGTGGGAAAGAATCCACCTGCCAATGCAGGAGACATTGGTTCAATTCCTGAACCTACTACATGTGGTGGGCAGCAAAGCGTGTGCCCCACAGCTGTTGAGCCTGTGCTCTAGAATCCAGGAGCTGCAACTCCTGAGCCCACTTGCCCTAGAGCCTGTGCTCTGCAACAAGAGAAGCCACTGCAATCAGAAGCCAAAGCCCCGCAACTAGAGAGCAGCTCCTGCTTGCCGTAATTAGAGAAAAACCCACAGGCAGCAACCAAGACCCAGCACAGCCAAATAAATAAATAAAAATTTTAAAATAAATGAATAAAATCGGCTTAAAAAATAATTGGCAGTACAGGTGTTTCAAGTGAGGTCTCTCTGTCTCCAAGTTCGCTACTCTTTGTAATAGATATTATCTAACAGCCAGCATTTCTCAAAAGTTGAACTCATCCACTCTGTCCACTGTGTTTCTCCTGTGCAACCTACCTACAGTTAAGGCTGCTGTATATGGTTGATCAGGCTGTACACTGCTCAAGGGCAACACATTTTAAGGGGTACTCTTCGAAGCAGAGACATTTATGCTATTTGGAAAGATCTTTGTATTTTTATCACACTTTAAAATTTTTTGAAGATGGGTGTTTTGTACATTTATTATGAGAGTTATTTCAACTGATAGAAGTAAAATGTCCTTTTAAAGGGTTAGATATGTACTAGCTACTTTGATCTATGAAGGAGAACTTTGATAAGTGAATAATACCTAAAACAGCTTGGGTTTCTAAATAAGAAGCTTGTTTTCTGACACACTGATCAGCTGTATATTTAAGTTTTACAAATACAGTCAGTCCTATTTGTAGATTCCATATCTGCAAATTCACCTATATACTGAAATTTATTCACAACCCGAAAATCAATACACATGGAGCTTTCTCAGTCATTCACAGACATGCACAGAGTGGTGAAATATTTGAATTAATGGTAAGGCTATGCTCTGTCTTCTTGTTTCAGCCCTCAGACTGTAAATAAGTGTTATTTTTGTGATCTATTTAGTTCCACTTTTTTGTTGTTGTTGCATTTTTGTGCTTTGTGTACGTGTATATGTGTGACTTTGTTATTTTAAATGGCTTCCAGACATAGTGCTGAAGTGCTTTTTAGTGTTCTTAAGCCGATAAGGCTGTGACGTGCCTCACAGAGAAAACAGCATTTTAGATAAGCTTCATTTAGACATGAACTACAGAGTTACCCAAGGCTGTTGGCCATGAGTTCAATGTAATGATTCAACAATATATATTAAAGTGTCTCTAAGCAGAAATGCATGCAAAACAAGGTCATATATTGATCAGTTAATGAAAATGCTGTGACGAAATACTCATGGAAACCTAAGCCTATATTTTCCCTGGGAGCAGTGGATCAGTATTTGCTAATTCAATGTTTAAAATGACTTTATAGAATATAACTACTGTGAAAAACAAACTGAATTCCACTGAATTGATCACTGATTAAATTTGACACTCACACTGCAGTTTATATCATCTGCTGTTTGTTTTTGAATGGTATCTTGTAGTTTTTGATTAAAATCTACATTTTCATTATGACAACTGTCATTAAATAATTTATATTTAATAATGCAATAATTAAATAGGATAAGTCAAATGTACTTTCTGCCAATTCAGTTACATGACCATGTAATATGAATTTTTTAATAATATATTCTTGTTAAAAAATTATTCATCTGAAGTAAAAATAGATTTTCCATACTACTCTATAGGTATAAAGTTTTCAAAATTTATCACACATGATGACATGATGAAAAAAAAAAACCTGTGAATCCTTGTTCTTTTTTTCTCTCATATATTTTTTAGTCTACCTATATTTTAAACTCTTTGGGGATGAAAAAGTGAAACAAAGAATAAAAATGAGTTCAAATATTTGCAGCATTTATCACGTCTTCTAAAAAGCAGGCCAAATGTTGCTTCAAAAAATGATAACTTTTAAGTGCATTTGTTCTGCGTTTATTTGGTATGATTTTAAAAATAAAATGGGTGTTACCAACAAAATAATGCAGGGATAAAAATTTACTGTGCATGAAAGCATCAAAGAGATTATGAAATTCTTTGAAGCAAAAGCAATGGTGTTTATGAAAATATTTCTGGTAGTTACACAGCAATGTAATCTCTAAAAGAGAGATTTATGATGCTGAAAGAGTATCGCTGCTGTAATCACTTCAGTTAGATATATTGCTTTTAAAATTTGTTAGATATAGTGCTAAAAAATTTTTTAATCTACATACAGCTGGCAGATTTTTCTCAGATAAAAACAGCCCTCCTTCTTGGTAGCTGGAAGTAGCAGACTGATTACCCAGTGAAGCTCTGTAGGGTCAAGCATTTTTCTTGCTTTAACGAAATTGGCAATCAGTAGATACATCTTTGACTGAAATCAGATTATAAATGAGATCTAGTTCTTTTCATATATACGGGGAAGAAAGCACCAGTAAAGTATAAACTTGTGTGAGAAATCTTGTCCTTTTTTAAAAAAGTACCAAAAGTCCTTGAATTTATCTCTGGCCTTGGAGGCTTTCAAACAGGGGTGAATGGACAGACCCTGGAATAAATCTGCCTAGGATAAAATTCTGGCTCTGCCACTTCGAGCTTTGTTTTGAACTTGGGCAAATTCCTCTACCTCCTTGGGCTTATTTCCTCATCTGTATTATAGGGGTAATAATAAGTTCTTAATCCATGGAGTTGTTGCAAGGATTACATAAGTTAATACATGGTTAGATAACATGACCGATTCAAAGGACATGAATTTGAGCAAACTCTGGGAGATAGTGATGGACAGGGAAGCCTGGTGTGCTGCAGTCCACGGGGTTGCAAAGAGTCCAACATGACTTAGCGAATGAACAACAAAGTACCTAGTATAGAACCTGGGACAAAGTACAAAATAACTGTTAGCTCTTAGCATTATTTTTCTAAAATACAGAGAAGAACATTCCCCCACAAGCCACTGCAAAAAAGGACTGGAAAAGCAAAGGGTTTACACTTACGCTAAATTACTCAGAACTTTGGAAGACCATAGGCTTAATTTTTTTTTCCACTACTCAGCATATAAGAATATATTCTTAAAGCATTTTCATTTCTTTTGGAAAATATGAATTTTAGAAAGGGGTTGTAGGTAGAAACAACAGAGGCACCTCATTTCTAAGAACTTAGAAATCAATTGACCTCAAGATAAGGAAGCAATCAAAATGTCCATCAACAGATGAATGGATAAAGAAGATGTCATATATATAAAGTTTATATATGCTGCTGCTGCTGCTAAGTTGCTTCAGTCGTGTCTGACTCTGTGCAACCCCATAGACAGTAGCCCACCAGGCTCGCCTGTCCCTGGGACTCTCCAGGCAAGAACACTGGAGTGGGTTGCCATTTCCTTCTCCAATGCATGAAAGTGAAAAGTGAAAGTGAAGTCGCTCAGTCGTGTTTGACTCTTAGCGACCCCGTGGACTGCAGCCTTCCAGGCTCCTCCATCCATGGGATTTTCCAGCAAGAGTACTGGAGTGGGGTGCCATTGCCTTCTCCAAGTTTATATATATGTGTGCATATAAAGATATACAAATTTTGTATGTTTATATATATTTATTTATACAATGGAATACTACTCAATCATAAAAAAAGACTGAAATTTTGCCATTTGTGGCAACATGGATGAACTTGGGGGCCATGACGCTACGTGAAATAAGTCAGAAAAAGACAAATACTATGTAATATCATTTATATGTGGAATCTAAAAAACACAACAAACTAGTGAATATAACAAAAAAAGAGGTAGACTCACAGATATAGGAAACAAATTAGTGGTTCCCAGTGGGGAGAGGGAAGTGGGAAGGGACAAAAGAAGGGTAGGAGATTAAGAGGTACAAGTTATTAGGTATAAAATAGGCTGCAAGGTTATAATTGTTCAACACAGGGAATTTAGCCAGACTTCAAGTGGAGTGAAAGGTGAAGTGAAAGTGTTAGTCACTCCGTTGTATCCGACTCTTTGCAACCCCATCGACTGTCCCAGCTGGCCAGACCCCTCTGTCCATAGAATTCTCCAGGCGAGAATACTAGAACGGGTTACCATTTCCCATTCCAGAAAATCTTCCCAACCCAGGGATTGAACCAAGGTCTCTGGCATTGCAGGTGGAGTCTTTACCATCTGAGCCACCAGGGCTTCATAAATGGAGTATAAGCTTTAAAAATTGTGACTCACTATATTGTACACCTGTAACTTATATAATGTTACTGCATACTAATTATAGTTCAATTTTTAAAAAATCAATTAGCCTCATGTGATTAAACCAAAGCAGAGTTACGCAAAACCCCTTATAAGGACACTATTTTCCCAGCCAAGACAGACTGTAACTTAATTGAAAATAGTAACAGATATAAAGAACATGGTAACCACAAGAGAGGTTATTAATAATCCCACAGAAGCTCAGGGGAAGACAGTGAACCCCAAATGTCATGCCCATTTGATGGCTTTATTTCTCATCTAAATAAATAGGTTTTCAAGGTTTTAGAGTTCAAGAGTCTAACCTCCCTCACCACCTACAAACCTATGGACACCAAGTACCTCCCAGAGACCTGGCCTTCTCTCAGGACCATCATTCATCCATAGGACCTGTCGGGTGCTGAACACAACAGAACCCTGTTGTCACAGTTCTGTTTAGTCAGGGTCACTCTGAGGCTTCCCTCATAGGTCAGTTGGTAAAGAATCTGCCTGCAGTGCAGGAGACCCGAGTTCGATTCCTGGGTCGGGAAGATCCTCTGGAGAAGGAAATGGCAACCCACTCTAGTATTCTCGCCTGGAGAATTCCATGGACAGAGGAGCCTGGCGGGCTACAGTCTATGGGGTCCCAAGAGTTGGACATGACTGAGTGACTAAGGCTTACACACTCCAAGACAGCTATGAAAATATGAATGCAGTACTTCGGGAGTTTTTGCTCCCATGTGTTGAAGTTCTTGAAGCACCAATGTTAAATATTCCATCAAAAATTATGATAATTTACCAAACAAATGTTCCATGAAAAAAAAAATTGACCTTCAAAAGCAAATGTGGCTTCTAAATTAAGCAAAACCCCAGCTTCTTCTGGATCTTTAAAATGTCTTTATTATTTTGGAAAATCTTATGGCTTTGGGTGGGGGAGTGTGGGATTTTCCTGACCTCATTTTAGACATGCTTTGGGTTTCTTTTAAAATGATGCCAACTTTCTTTCAAAAAGCAACAAATAATTCTTGCTAATAAAAAGTTTATAAAAGTAGAGTGGGAAGGCTGTTCCTTTTACGCTCTGGGCCTTCAGTATCGATTCTAACTTCCTGCTGAGGTTTTCTCAAAAGTATTCAAAAACATTTCAATGATTTTTCTGATTCAGACCAGGCTAGATTTTATTACCAATTCGATTTAGCCAATCTTATGCATACATATAAAGTTATCATCTACTTTTCTCAACAACATCATAAAAATAAATGAGTCTAATTTTTGGAAAGAGATTATAATCTTCTGCTGATTCACAGATTTGACCTCAATTAAAATACCCTCTTTATAAGCTTGCATTGTGAGTCGTAAACTTCCTTGGTCTATAAAACCCCCTCTAATAAAAGAGAAAGAGAAGGAAGCAAGTTACAGGAAGTTGAGTCTTTGCCTAACCATTTTTTAAAGAAATGAACTCCTCAGCCTTTTCAAAGACAGATGTCTCTTGAGGTGGTTCTGCAATACTGATTTATGAGTTTAAACTGCCTTTATTTCATTTGGTAAATTAGCCACAATTACTTAATACCTGCTCTTGATACAGAGTGGTGATCAGACTATTCAGTGAATTCAAAAGAATAAAAAGTATGTAAGTCTAATCTTGAGGACTTTCTGGTTAACAAGGAATGATGAGTTGCAGAAAAGAGAAAAACCATAAAACACAAACCACAGTTAGTCACCAAGCAATACTGCAAACATGGTATGTCCTCACGGCTGGAGGCATAAACATATTTGATGGTAGGTTGGGAAAGACTTCCCTAGGCAGGTGAGTCTTCCCAGAACTCTGAAAGGTAAAGTGAGAAAAAGTCAGAATTATCCCAATTCCTTAGCACATCAGGCTTCAGCCATTTTGTAACATACGTGTGAGCAAAACTCTCTAAGTCAGTCCTCACACATCTCAGTGTTCACACACAGTCACAAACACTCAGACATAAATTCAGGCTGATTTGTCCCAAGATGAAAACATAAACACAAGGCCCAGATTTATGTTTTCCAGTTTTTATATCGTGATCATGTATGTGTCCTGGACAGGCTAGCTGTTCACCAAACCTGGTTAGGTGTAACTTTGAATTTCTGGCCTTTGGGATGTGGGCAGAAGTAAAGTATATCACTCTCAGGTTTGGTCCATTAAAACTTCCTGTGTGATGCTGTATGCTCTCTCTTCCTCTGTCTTCTGGCTAAATCCTGAAATCTGAATGAGCTCCAAAACCACAAATTGAACGAGGTAGAACCTCCATCAGCCTGGATCCCTGAATGTCTGCAGAGAGCAGATCACCCCATCACCTCCCTGCCACACATTCCAGCTAATTGGACTTCCCATTTGTTAAGCTGTTGAGCTTTGGGTATTTACCTGTTATAGCCAGCATAACCTTACCTATAAAATGTCTCATATTTGAAAACAAAAACAGATATGTAATCCTGATGAATTTTGATGGGAAGATTAGAAATTTATGAAAGAAGATGTATTATGAATTTATTTTCATTTTTAAAAGTAAAAAATGAACCATTTGAATGGCAAATAAAACAAAAACTCTAAGTGTAGATACAGTTAGAGGAAAACACGGAATGATACAATTATTTGAGGGGGAGAATTTTTTTATCTGGGTCAGATCTGTAACACAACTAGCTGTGCCCACCTGCTCCCCCCTCCCCTGCCCCTCTCCCACCAATGCCCTGGGGCCAAAATAGTTTCTGTCTAAGCCTCTTTATTCACTAAATAAGTTTTGAGGGTAAGGTTTCCCCCGCAGTAATCCTGCTCCTCTTCTTTTTCCTGTGTCACACCTCACTCCAGTGAAATTTTACAAGGAAGCAAATACATAAAACAGATCATCTTGGCACTGCTCTTGTTCAGCTGGCAGTTGAAAACACGGCTCCATGCCCAAACTGCTCCTGGTACTCCTGGAAACACCTTAACAAAGCCCCAGAGGCTCTTAGAGAAGTACAGTTTGAAAGCCACAGCTTACATTAATTCAACTGCAAAGTATTAGGTACAGTCAGACCAAGTATCCTTAGTTTCCAGAATTTATAATGTCCTCATTATTGGTCAGTTTATCTGTATTTTTAGAAATTATTTTCCAACCTATGTAAACTCTTAAGACAGTAAACTCCATTTTCCTCCAAAATATTTCTTTACATTCATCTTTCTTCCATTTTTCTCTATCATCAGCCCAGTTCCAGCCCACATTACGTGACTCCTTTGCTTCAGTTTCTCCCTGCTCTCCCACATCCATCCACACACAGAGTGTATTCTCTGTCCATGAGTAAAGAAGAGTTTATCCTCTGTCCGTGGTTAAAGAAGGTCCAAGATCAGATCTGCCTGTTCAAATGGCTGTCCCTGACCACTCTGTATAAAATAGGCTCTTCTCCTTGATGTCAAAAATATATCACCTCCTGACATCAAACCACTCCTGGGCTTGCTTGTTTCCCCTCACTTGGATTGTAAACTCTGGGAGGATAAGGATTTTATTCTGTTTGTTACTTCATCCCAACACCTAAAACAGTGCATAGCACGTATTTATGGCTCAGCAAGTGATTCTCTGAGTGAACAAAGGAAGCAATCCCCTTAGAGAGTTTGCAGCACCTATGATTACTCTATTCGACTCAAAACCGTTCAACTCTGCTCAATATTATGTGCCAGCCTGGATGGGAGGAGGGTTTGAGGGACGAGAGGTCCATGTATATGTATGGCTGAGTCCCTTTGCTGTCCACCCAAAACCACCACAACGTTGTTAATTGGCTGTACCTCAGTACAAAATGTTTTTGGTGATAAAAAATATGAAAAGAAATAAAGTTTTGCTATAAGAAAAAAGACCCATTCAGATCCCAACATTATTAATGCATAGCTCCCTTTTGCTGCCTTATTTCCTGTCTCAGAATCTCCTGGATGACTCTCCAGGAATCACAATCTCCATGTTGACTCTCATAGCATGCATGAATCTCAAAGGCGTTATGCTGGGTGAAGAAGCCAACCTCGAAAGGTTTGTATTGTATGATCCCATCTATATGACATTCTCAAAAGGACAAAACTACAGGACAAAGAACAAGATCCGTGGTTCCAAGAGTTAGGAGTTGGAGTAAAGGTGAATATAGAGGAACAGTGCGAGGGAGTTTGGGGGAGATGGAATTGTTCTGTGTGTTGATTATGGTGGTGGTCATGGATCTATACATGTCCTGAAATTCTTAGATTTGTACTTCAAAGGAAAGAAAGTTGGCTATAATTTTTAAAATAAAATAAATAAATATGCAAAAAATATTTAGTCCTTTGAACCCTAAGATCCAGAGAAACTGAGTTTTTGCTGTTCCTACATCTTGCTCTGACTTTCCTGTCCTCTCCCATCCTCTTGTGAAACCTCCCCTATTTCTATCACCTCCTTTCTGTCTCTCCCTACCCAGACTCTCCACATTGAAAATTTCCTACCACAAAACTGGGCTTCCCTGATAGATCAGTTGGTAAAGAATCTGCCTGTAATGCAGGAGACCTCAGTTAGATTCCTGGGTCGGGAAGATCCCCCTGGAGAAGGGACAGGCTACCCACTCCAGTATTCTTGGGTTTCCCTGGTGGCTCAGCTGGTAAAGAATCCTCCTGCAATGTGGGAGACCTGGGTTCGATCCCTGGGTTGGGAAGATTCCCTGGAGAAGGGAACTGCTACCTACTCCAGTATTCTGGCCTGGAGAATTCCATGGATTGTATAGTCCATGGGATCCCAAAGAGTTGGACACAACTGAATGACTTTCACTCACACTCACCACAAAACTGCCAGATTGATTTTTCTAACACATGCCTTTTCCCACTTCCCTCTTCAGAAACTCTCAATGGCTCCATATTGCCTATAGCAGTAGTTTCCAAGCCTCTTTCTCCTTTTTGCCAATGAATCTGTTCAATTGGAAACTTTTTCAGGAGTCCTGTGTGTAGAACAGACCAATTTGGGGATTTCCCTGGTTCACCTAGCTGACAAAGGGTGGGGTTCTAGAACCCTACTAAAGTGCCTCCCAGGACCTCCCTGGTGGTCAAGTGACTAAGACTTCACGCTCCCAATGCAGGGAGCCTGGGTTCGATCCCTGGTCAGAGTCCTAAATCTCACATGCCACAAAGATCCAAAATTCTGCGTGTGCCAACTAAGATCCAGCACAGCCAAATAAATAAATAATAAATATTGTAAAATAAGCAAAATAAAATCACAAGTCAATGCATTTATAGCATATAAAAAAGAGTGCCTCCCCATCGCTCCTTTCTTACACCCAAGCCCAAGTCCCAGAGTACCTCCCCAGAACCCCAAGGGCTCTCAGAAGCACAGGTTGAGAACTATGGTCAATAGAACAAAGTCTAACTTTTGGGGAGACGCTTCTGATCTCTGAGAAACCTCACTATTGTCCTAAAGAATTTATGGGACCATACAAAGAACAGGAGACTTTAGAGCTTTTGGGTTCAAGCCCCAATCCAGACACTTACTAGCTGTGCTGAACCTTGTTGAACCTCTTTCACCCTTCGATCAAGTTAAGGTAATAATAACCTATCTCATAACACTCTTATGTTGATGTGGCATAGTATGTGAATTCTTTGGTAAAGTAAAAAGTGCTTTGTAAAATGTATGAGTAAATGTACTGTAATGAGCAAAATGTGGAGCATTATTATTATGAGAGGCAGTGTATGTGGTGGCGAAAAGTATGGATTTGGGCCTATCTACCTTGTTCAAATGCAGGTCCTGTTACTTGCTACCACTGGCAAATTTCTTATTCTCTCAGAATCTTTTATCTGTGTGTAAAATTAAACATTTATAGCATCACTTCCAGACATGAAAATCTCCAGAGGAAGACAAGGGCTACTTCCTTCCTTAAGCCCCCTTTTAAGCACAATCATTGGAAAAGGGAGTGGTACCAATACAGCAAAGGTTCAAATAAGATGACTGTGCCAGGAAAAAGGAAGGGAAAATGACTTTTGTACTTTCAACAGTCTCAGCTTCAGTTTCTACTTCTGGAATCCTGTTGCTAAGTCAGACTTCTCAATGTAGAAAAATATTCCTTCATTCCATAAAGAATTTCTGTCTATAGTGCCAGCAGTCTACATAAGGGAATTTTTCAATCAATTCTTTTAACTGAAAATAAATTGCATCCTTCAGTTCTTGCTCATCAACATATTTAATTATATTCTCATGATTTGTCTTAAATTTCCAAAATGGTTAAGCTTGCAAAAGCACTTTGTCATTTTCAGTAGGTAATTGACCTGCCTGATATGGAGGTGGGAGTTAACCATCTTACAGACAGGGATCAAAGGGAAGTTAGTCAGTCTTTCAATGGGTTATACAGAAAATAATAGAAAAAGAGTTTTCCATGAAGAAAAAAATGACATATATATTAACAAGTAGGAAGAAGGACTCTTGAAAGTATTTTGCACAGCAAGGAGATCAAACCAGTCAATCCTAAAGGAAATCAACTCTGAATATGTATTGGAAGGACTGATGCTGAAGCTGAAACTTCCAATAATTTGGCCACCTGATGTCAAGAGCCCACTCCTTGGAAAAGACCCTGATGCTGGGAAAGATTGAAGGCAGAAGGAGAAGGGGCCAACAGAGAATGAGATGGTTGGATGGCATCATCAACTCAATGGACATGAGTTTGTGCAAACTCTGGGAAATAGGGAAGGACAGGGAAGTCTGTCATCCTGCAGTCCATGGGATCACAAAGAGTCAGATATGACTAAACAACGAAGAAAGAAAGAAGTAGAATTTTCCACAAAGGTAAAATGCCAGTGTTTGTGCAAGAGTAAATAGGATTATCCTGCTTTGGTGTACAGCAGAAAAAACAATTAGATCAGAAAATCATGGAGCTAAAAGCAAGTTTATTGCTTATATTTGAGAACATTAAGTAACAGAATAATTGAGTGCCAGCTAAAAACTACATAATTAATTAGTAACAGAACTGGGACTGAAATTCAGATTTCTTGTCCAAGTTACCTTCTCTGAACAAGAACCCAACTCAATAAGGAAAGGTATCTGATGTGTCTCCTCTCAGATCATCATTATTAGGGTTTCAGCAGTTCAAATAACATTCCATTTGGGAACTGATGAGAAAGGAAATAGAAATAAAGAATCAAGGCATAATCTTACAGGTTGATATAAAACTATGGTTCGCTTAATTTTAAACAACTTGTCCATAATGCTATCAAAGATGAGGCAAGAGTTGGAATAGTTTATCCGAACAGATTTGGGATTTCACCAAGACAGCAAAACAGTTTTTATATCATCCCTTTGGTTGAAAGAATAAGCCAGTTCATTCTCGATAAATCACTTCCATCTGGTCACAAGAATAATTTCCCTTCAAAAGAACTACCCACTGGTTTTCAGCTGGTTGGTGGCCTGAAACATGAGAGGCATCCTTTTCATCACTGGATTTGCTGATGTTCAGCTCTTTGCACCAAGAGAAGGCTTCCTTTCTCAATGTGGTGTTCAGCCTACTGTAAAATTCCATGAATTCATAAGCATCGAAATGATACAAAATATAATGATACAGGAAAACAATCCCCATTCCCACCCACCCTCGTTTTAGATGATTATTTAAAAACATTATCTTTCACTGGATTTTTTCCTTTTCCTCCCGAGACTTCAACATATTAATAACTCACAACGTGACTGATCATCCACACAATCTCCTGGCTCAAATTGTCACTGATGGTATATATTTACTCATTTTTAAAAAGAATTTAATTACATGGTTACAAATTACGGGAAAGGCATAGTAACCTGAAATAAAAGCCATACTTGACTTGTGGAGCCCAATAGATCGGAGCTTAAATTTTGTCTCTGCCATTGACTAGTTGAGCAGCCTTGTGCCCAGTTACTTGAAATCACTGAGACCTGGTGGTCCTATATAAATAATGGAATAAAAATCTTTGCCTCTGGGATTTTTATGAAGATATCATGCCACATTATGAGTAAAGCACTTAATCCTGTGCCTGGAACATAGTGCTCCATAAATGGTATCTTTTTTTGATTATGGGCTTCCCTGATGGCTTAGAGAAGGCAATGGCACCCCACTCCAGTACTCTTGCCTGGAAAATCCCATGGATGGAGGAGTCTGGTAAGCTACAGTCCATGGGGTCACAAAGGGTCAAACAAGACTGAGCAACTTCACTTTCATCTATAACATGCTTGCTATTCGCTGATTGTCAGTAATTATTATAAAATTGGGAATATATGTCAAAGAAATTTTGTTGAATTCTGCTTCTTGCTTCATATTTTAAACAGCTCTTTCTGATTTCTGATTTTTAAGACCTGTAAAACATTTTAAGACGAGTTCTAAATAGGAAAACATTTCAAATACTTTTTCATTTTTTTTAATTAAAAAAAAACAAACCAACACACACACACACACACAAAAGCCTTGTAGTGATAGATTAAGGATGAGTCATTCCATGTGCAAATGTGAAATCTTTTCTTTCTCATTAAGGACCCCTGGAAGAAATCAAGCTGGACAATAGAAGAATTATATTAAGTGAAGTCTGAAATGGGAAGAAAAAACACAGTATGATGTATCTCCTCTTCACTTCAAAAACAAAATCATGAAAATAAACCCAGTCATGTCTTTCACCAACTTTATGAAAAAGAAAGAAAACTGAAGGAAAAGTTAAAAAAAAAAAAACAAAAAAAAAACGAGAGCATGTATTGTTAACTTTTTTGGGTCATGAACTTCTCCAAATAAAACATCTAAATTTTCGATGTAATAATAAGGCAATAATTCAAGATAGTGGGAGCAACCACAATGTAATATGGAAAGACTTGTGATTTTTGCAGGTGACAGGAACACAGATACTGCAAATATTGCTGGAATTTATGGCCAATAATCAATACTGAAGGAAATACGACTTTTCAATTAGAGATTAATAAAAAGAAAGATGAAAATTTTTTTTCACCCAAACTTATAGGTCACCTGAATTCTATCCCTGAAACCCTTGAATCCCAGTTGCAGAATTTCTGCATTGGGGATATACCAAGCCCAATGTTTATCTTCTTAAATGTAAGATAGAATTGAAATATTAGCTCCTTTAAATTTTCTGAATTATGGTGAAAATTAACTTGCTGTTACAGTTAAGAAAACCAGTACAGTTTTGCTTTTTCAAGCAAAGTTTAAGTGAAATGAAAAGCAATTATTTTTATTCTCTTACAAAGTTTTTTCTAGTGTGACTTTTCTATGTTGTTGCTGCTGCTGCTGCTGCTAAGTCGCTTCAGTCGTGTCCGACTCTGTGAGACCCCATAGATGGCAGCCCACCAGGCTCCCCTGTCCTGGGATTCTCCAGGCAAGAACAATGAAACACTATTTCTTTTCTCCACTTTTTCAGAATTTTATTTTCAAATTCACCTATGTTGATATACTTCTATGATTAACCACGGTAACATATGGCTACAAACATTACATTTAACAGAAAATTTTAGCCAAGAAAGGAATGAGGATACAGTTTTGTTGTCATTGACCTTACTGTGTTTTACCAAATCCTTGTTCCAGGATAATGATTTTAAAGTTGAAACCACAAGAATGTGTGTAGTCAACAATGAAAATTATACTCTGCCAGTTTTTCTTGCTGAAATCTCTGTACTAAATAGTACAGAAGAAAAATCCAGCCACTTTCCAGTGCTAATGGATCTCCCCCTTGTGCCTAAACTTTGTATTGAACTCAAGCAGGATTGAAAGTCATCAGCATATATTGTGAATTTTTTTTTTTAAAGAAAGGCAAAAAGTGACTTTGCTTCTCATATAAAGCAATTACTCAATGTTGAGAGTTTGGGCCTAAAAGCCAAATACAAGCCTAATAGAAGCAATTATTTCAAAGGACTAGAATAATTGGGTGGCTTCAAGCAATTCTCAGTAACTGAAGACTTGCAAATCTTCGTACTGGTTGTCTGAAGATGTTCCTATCAGCTTCCTTAATGATAGCAAAGATTTTGGACAATCTATATAGCAAAATAAAATACAATCTAGCTATATCATGAAATGTTTACAGTCATTAAAAATCACATTTTGAAGAATTAACAAATGGGAAACTGGGCACAATATAATATTGAAGGTATAAAGCAGTATTCAAAGATGCATCAGATCAGATCAGTCGCTCAGTCGTGTCCGACTCTGCGACCCCATGAATCGTAGCACGCCAGGCCTCCCTGTCCTTGTGCAAAACTCCCAATTATATGACATAGATTTCTTTATTCATTTAACAAGTACTAATTGATTTCATCGATTAGACTTTCAAGTAGACCCATTTCATCCTTCAGATTTCAATTTAAATAGCATCACATCAGGGAGATAAGAAAATTACTTCAAAGGCTAGAATTTGTCACCTACCAGCAACTCACTGAACAGCTACCCCGTGCTCAGTATTCTGTGTGAGGGGAAACACGGCGGACACAGTCAGTGGCTGCCCCTCAAAAATGTACAACTAATGGAAATCAACATTTTAGAAGTGTCTTCCATAAGAACAGATTTTCCTTTCTATATTTTAAAAGGTCTGAGAGTGGGGAAAATGTGACCCAGCAAAGAAAAGCAGGAAGGTAGGAGAACAAGGTCAACGGTGGTCTCTGATGAGATGGCTGAGAGTACTCAAGGCTCCTTGTAATTTAAAGATGAAGGGAAGAGGTCAGGGTTCATGGAATATTCAGACGGCCTCTAGGGGGTGCCAGACTGTTGATAGCTTTCAGCATGACTCCCCAGGGAATCTGGCTTTGCGATTGAATGTAGTTCAAGTTGACCAGAAATAACTTCTCCTTTTCCAGTAAAATTGTAAGAATGTGACTTAGGTCATGGATTTAATAGGAGACCAAGGATTGTAAATCAAATATTTATGAGTCCCAGATCACTATTGATCAATATGAGTCCCAGGTCATCCTATCCAAAAGTCTTCCATTCCTCTACCAGGAAAAAATTATGACAAACGAGGGCTTCCCTGGTGGCTCAGAGAAAAAGAATCTGCCTGCAGTGCAGGAGACTGAGGTTCACACTCTGGGTCAGGAAGATGCCCTAAAGAAGGACATGGCAACCCACTTCAGTATTCTTGCCTAGAGAATACCACGGACAGAGGAGCCTGGTGGGCTATAGGCCATGGGGCCACAAAGAATCGGACATAACTGAGTGACTGAACACAATATCAATTATTTAAAAACGGAAGAAAAAATTTTTTTAAACAGTACAAACTTGCTTTTTCTTAGAAATGTAAAAAACATGTCTAGGCATGGAGAAACACCAAAATCTTAACAGGAGTACTGGTGGTGGTGGAATAACGTCATCATTTTTCTCATTTTCCCCCCGCCTTACTCACTTTCTATAATGTCAAGGTATCATATCAAGTATCAAGGCATCATACTGTGAGTGTCAGACACTGCATGGGCACTTTACCAAGGTAATAAAGCACACATGTGTAGAAGTAGTCAGTCTCCTAGACGCCCCACACCCCAACTCAGTCCAGCAAAAACAGTCAAGAGTAGAGGGGAGAAAGTTTTGTGCAGTTAGAGGCTTGAGAACAAGACTCAGTGAGGGCTTGGGCAGACAGAGCTATTAGGAAAATGAGCAGGAGAGGGAATTTTAATAAATCTAACTCTGAATTGTATTTTCCATTCACACTAGGATTTTCTTAAAACCTAAGTAGAGTTTGAACTACATTGGTGTTGCCTTTTGCAGTGGGAATTTCTTTTCTAGAAATAAAACTTTGAGGTTGAATAACGTGGATTCTGGCCATTAAAGAGTTCAAAAGGATTACTGCATTTGTATCAAACACCAAAATGCCACCTCAAATCCGGGAGGTGGGTCATCCCAAGAAATCTTGTTCATTTGCTGTTTAATCGAAAAGTAACATAAATCCATGGAGTATGTGTGTGCGTGAATGCTCCTCTGTACCTATGCCAAACACACAGATGCTCAGTTGTGTCTGACTCTGCGACCCCATGGACTAGGACCTGCCAGGCTTCTCTGTCCATGGAGTTTTCCAGGTAAGAATACTGGAATGGGTTGCCATTTCCTGCTCCAGGGGAATCTTCCCAGCCCAGGGATCAAACCTGTTTCCTGTCTCCTTCATTGGCAGATGGACTCTACCACTGGCCCATGTGTGGTATAACCACCATTTTCTACCTATTTACCTACCCTTCTTACACATTTTTATTGTAATATACCTACAAGATACTGGATCTATGTCTTGTAATATACCTAAGATACTGGATCTATATCTTGCTGAAAAAGTGCTGCATGAAATTTACAGACTGCTTTACCCAGGAGTTACTTCATCCTTAACCAAGTATGTTACTGTTAAGCAGTGGAAGCAATTGAAGATGCTATTTCGGGAATGTTTTCCAAGACCACTGAGCTCTTCAGTGGAAAATTCACCCTCAGTTGACCTCAGAGCCTCAGCCTCCTCCTACATGCTCCTCTGTACCTATGCCAAACACACAGAGGCCAAACTTGCTGGGGCAGAAACAGGTGGGGGACCGGGAGAAGACTCTAGGCAGAGCCCTGTCTTTTAGGCCGGATGAAGATGGTCTGAAAGTAGATTGTGGTCATGGTGGCATAACTGTGAAAATACTAAATCTTAACAGGAACACTGGGGGTGGTGTACTGGGAGTACACTTTATAGAGTTCACCTTTAATCTTCCCTTCTTGCCCTTCCTCCACTGAAAGATAAAACCGATGAGATTTTTGATACACTTTACAATTCATTTTATTATTCTGGTGCAAGAAAACATGTCCAGATTTATTTTCAATTTCAGGTGCAAAACAAACTGACCTGAAATTTACAGTGATCACCAATAAATGTGCAAGATTATAAAAAGTGAATTAAATCGTTGGTAGTACAAAGTCTACACAGAAGAATCTTTCCTATCTAATGGATTTTTTTTTAAGACTGCACAGCAATTCTGTTCATTTAAAACACATATGTGTTAAAATAATGTATTTCAGCTGATTATGGATAGCACAAACAGAATGTAAAGATATTACCTTTCCTCAAGTACTAATTGTTTTATTCTGTTCAATTTTGAGTTTCCAACCACCCTTTCCACAGACCAAAATACAAACGCGTGCAAATGATAGATATGGAAATGAAAGAAAACCCAGTAACAAAATTAAAAATTATAATAACTTATGAGGTAAATTTTACTTTCACGTGTTCGGATATCAGTTAAGAAATGCCTCTCTTTACAAAGCATACTTAAGATGTATATTATATTATCACTGAGCCCTTAGAGCCCCAAATCAAGTAAAATTTCATGCCTCCTAGAATATTAAATACCATGCAGCATAGTATTTTTTAAAATGTTAACTTATAAAGCAGAATTGACTTCTATTTCTGCCTAATTAAGTTCATTAAAACCATCTGAAATGATACCTTTGACTTGAAATAAGTTACTGAAATTCCAACATCAGTGTTAACTTATCTGTAACCAGTGCACCTAGCCCCAAAACAATGTAGTGGGGCTAAGCGTTCAAACGAGAAAGCATCAGAGAGTGTACAAATCACCACCGAGAAGCCAAGCTTCCCAGAGGTTTGTTGGGGCTGCCGAGTGTCGGTCAGATCTTTCTATACAACTGAAAGTTCCTACACCAAGTCAGAGTGGACCATCAAACTGAAATACTCCGTATTTCCCAGCGGTCAGCCAGTTGGGCTCAGAAGCTGTGAGCTGTTCACCTTGCCCGGGCTGCAGACCAACCTGAACCTCAGCCTTTAATGTTCTGATGCTGCACAGAGGTGCAGGGTGGAAGCCACTCAACGCCTCATGAAACGGAACGGTAAACTCCCATCTTCTGTCACCCGTCAGCTTCCTATAATTCAAGTCACCCTTGAAGAAAATTAAATGAGCCTTTTGTAGTGCAGCATGTAAATCAGGAGCGACCTGAGACATTGCACTGAATTCATGAGGCAGAGTCCAAAATATATGATCGAGGTAAACCCATCTGCCCGTTTTAACATGGTCTTCCCAGTCAACCCCACATTGGGACACCCACTTATTATTAGAATGCTTTAGTTGTTTGATTATCCAATTAAAATCGTGTAGAGTAGTATCAGAAACAAACCATGGAATCGTTTTCCCATAAAAATGGATCTTAGTTGCCAGTTTAGAGGACAACAAGAAGTCAGCTAATACTAAGTCTGTAATAAGTTCAAACCCAGAATTATCCAGAACAATATCCACTCGAGTAACAGATTCTTTTTCTCTTGTTTTCTTGCAATTGCTTAGCAAGGACCAAAGACGATCCATGTCGTTCACTAAAATGAAAGGTTTTAGGTCTTCCAATGAATTCATTATATTGGTCTTCTGAGAAATATGTTCCCCACCTGATAGAGACAGATCACACTTATTTCCCCACAGTGAAATCTGAAAAAGAAAAAGCACAATACATGTACCCTTCTTTTGAATAACCAATTAAAAAAAACTCTATTACGTAGGACATAATGGGAGGATGCTAAAAATGTTCATAAAATTCATTTCTACAAAACTCAATATAAAATGTCCATCCAATCTACATTTTCTCTAATAATGCTGCATAAAAAAAGCTGTGGCCTCTACTTTCAAAGCATATCCAGAATCTGGTGACCTGTACTACCAGCTTGGTCCAGACCTGAGTCGTTTCAGTAACAGAACTACCTATTTCTACCCTTGTGCCTTCAGTCTATTCGCAGAAGTAATTCTTGACCTAAGTCATGTTATGTTACTCCTCTGATCAAAACCTTCTAACAGCTTCTCATTTCAGCATGAGTAAAAACCAAAGTCCTTGTCTTTGCTTCAATGCACCCTGGCTTCTATGGGGGGTCCCTGCAGCCCCTCTCCTCTCTGCTCCTCATTTCCTGAAGCCTCTTCCCCCACAGTGTCTCCCTGCTGTTAAATGTATACCAGTTTACTTTTCAACAATTTAAAAAAACAAACAGACTCAGGAGAGTTACATTTTTCTTAGGTCAATATTATTTGATCTCTCATTAAACAACATGAATATGTAGCCACGGAACATACATCACCACTGGTCAAAGTCAACTTGAGAGTAAAAGTTGCTAAGAAATTAGAAATCTACACATAAATGATCAAAATTTGTCATTAGAATAATTAGAATATTAGAATAATATAAATTATATTTACCTGAAGAACTTTAAAAAATTCATTTTTCAGTTGATTTTCATCTAGGTCTTCGATAGTTTTCCTCAACTCTTGCAGATGAGTACATAAGGCAATGATAGATTCCTGAGATTCAAAGAAATTTTGGTCTTTCAATTCTTTAAATATATCAAAGTCATCGATTGGTGGACTAAAATAGGAAAAAAATAATAAGTGAAACATTTCTATCACTCTGTACCTTTTTTTAAACATTTGAGTAATTGCAGTTTTTTAAAGGAAAGAGAATAGTAGCAACCCATCCAAAAAATTAGTGGTGATTTTTATTAGGTATAACACAGACAAGTTACACAAAAATAATCAATTTACACTAACTAAATAAAATTAAATAAGTTATGCAAAAATAAATACCCAAACTCATTTTAATTAGTTGTCAAATATACTGGAAGTATTAAATAATTATAGGGACTGTATCCATAATTATTTATCCAGTGGGTTTTTAGGAAAAAGGGGAAAGAGAAACAGAATTTCATGACAGTTTAACAAACATTTTTTCGGGTGCTCAGTGTGGCTCAGGCTCCAAATAACAAACATATGGATATAAACAGAATAGTTGAATATAATATAGTAATTGTAAAGGAGTCAAACACAGAATATTACAGGAACCCAATGACTACTTGCTATAAAGCAGACAGCACTAATGTAAATCTTATTGTAATGATGACTTTTGATCATTTATGTGTAATTTCTAATTTTTTAGCAACTTTTACTCCCAAGTTGACTTTGACCAACGGTGATGTATGTTCCATGTCTACATATTCATGTTGTCTAATGAGAGATCAAATAATACTGACATAAGAAAAACGTTAACTCAGAAGGTATACATACTAGCATAACAGACTTTACAGAATCTGATCTTCATAATTAGCTACTTTTTCCAGGGGTCTCCTACCTTAGGATAAAAAGGCAATATGGCAGATGCAACGGGATTCATTAAAATCAAAATCAAAAACATGCCAGAATTTACACACCCCAGTGATGGCTGCCTCCCTCCAGTCAGTGAGGCAGCCTGGAAAGCTACACCTTAGCCCAAGAGCGCTGCCACTGCTCAAAGCACTTTCGGAATGCCTCTTTGGGGATTTTCCTCAGAACCTGTTATTAAATGTCCTGTCAGCGTCGAGTACTGCTCAAAGCACTTTCGGAATGCCTCTTTGGGGATTTTCCTCAGAACCTGTTATTAAGTGTCCTGTCAGCGTCCAGTATTTTCATGCTTTGGAGTTAACTTGTTTTTGGAAACAGCCAAAAGTCACTCACAGCAATTTCAGTAGAATGAAGCATGTAGATCAAATGGAATAAAACATTTTTGGTCAAAAATGAGGAGTGACTAAATAATAATGAGACTAATCTCGTTTTGAGGTTTGTTAACTGGCTCTGAAAGAAGTTTCAAAGAATTAAAAGACTTTTGTAGCAATGGCAGCATTGCTGAAATGAATCAGTCTCTCAAGGTGAGGTAAAGGGATCAATGTATTTGGATGCATGGGTTCCACTGTGGTGGTCAGCAAACTGCAGCTTGCAGGCCCTCTCTGGCCCACTACCTGTTCTGTATGATCTGCAAGCTCAGAATGGCTTTTTTGAAGAGTTGAAAAAAAACTGAAAAAGATTTTGTGATACACGAAATTCAAAGTTCAGGGTCCATAACTCTGCTGTTCCTTCGGAACACAACCATATTCACCTACATACTGCCTGTGGCTGCTCTGGCACCGCTAAAGCTGAGGTGTCTGAGAGCCTAGAATACTGACCGACTGGCCCTTTACAGGAAAACCTGCAGATCCTCGTTTGGCCTTGTGGCACTGATTGTGGGATTTCCGCTCCCCAGCCAGGAACTGAACCTGGGCCCCTGCATTGGAAGTGCAGAGGCTTAACCAGTGGACTGCTGGGGAAACCCCTTGAGACTTGCTCCTTACACTTTAAGAGAGCAAACTCCATAGCTATAAATGATTTCAGAGAACTTAAAATGTTTGCCACTTTAGAATCTACTAGAGCTGTATGCATTGGCAACCCACTCCAGTGTTCCTGCCCGGAGAATCCCAGGGACAAGGGAGCCTGGTGGGCTTCCGTCTATGGGGTCGCACAGAGTTGGACACGACTGAAGCGACTTAGCAGCAGCAGAGCTGTATATGTGTACACACTTGACCCAGGGGTTCACTCCTAAGTATACACCCAACAGAAATACACACAGATGTTCAAGAATATGTGTTTGAATGTTTGGGATCCAAAGGCAGCGTGTGGGGGCCTAAAGTTCTGCCTTTTGATCTGACCACTAGGGACACAGCATGTTCCGGTAAAGACTGCTGAATACTTAAGAAATATGTACTATTCAGCATGTATATCACACTTTAATAAAAGCTTAAAAATGTCTGCCATTTTCTCCGTATTTTCATTTTTCAGTATCTGAAGCATATTTAAATTTTACATATAGCTAAAACTTTGAATCTTAATTTAGATTTGCAGACTATTCAACCACTTAACTCTAAAAAACCCAAACTATACATCTTGACAAAGAAAATTCAAAATATGTTTCAGTGTAAGGGGCAAAGTCACCAGAAACATATCTTAAAGCTAACATGTGCTTTCTGTGCATGTGTGCTAAGTTCCTTGAGTGGTGCCTGACTTTTTTTGATCCTATGGATTATAGCCCACTAGGCTCCTCTGTCCATGAATTCTCCAGGCAAGAATCCTGGAATGGGTTGCCATTTCCTCCTCCACGGGATCTTCCCGACCAGGGATCGAAGCTTCACCTCTTACATCTCCTTCATAGGCAGGTGGGTTCTTTACCACTAGTGCCACCTGGGAAGCCCCTATGTGTGCTTTGGGATCCTGTAAAAGCCAGAAAGATACCCTGGTGCCTCAGAGATTAAAGCGTCTGCCTGGAATGCGGGAGACCCGGGTTTGATCCCTGGGTCTGGAAGATCCCCTGGAGAAGGAAATGGTAACCCACTCCAGTACTCCTGCCTGGAGAATCCCATGGAGGGAAGAGCCTGGTAGGCTACAGTCCATGGCGTCACCAAGAGCTGGACACGACTGAGCGACTTTCCTTTCCTTTGGTTACTCTGGATGGGTCACTGACCCAGGATAGGAATTCTTCATATAAGAAACCTAACAAGTTGGACACTTAAAAACTACTTCAAGGGCAGGGATAAATTAGGAGTATTTGTATGCAGGTCAAGAAGCAACAGTTAGAACTGGACATGGAACAACAGACTGGTTCCAAATAGGAAAAGGAATACGTCAAGGCTGTATATTGTCACCCTGCTTATTTAACTTATATGCAGAGTATATCATGAGAAATGCTGGACTGGAAGAAACACAGGCTGGAATCAAGATTGCCGGGAGAAATATCAATCACCTCAGATATGCAGATGACACCACCCTTATGGCAGAAAGTGAAGAGGAACTCAAAAGCCTCTTGATGAAAGTGAAAGAGGAGAGTGAAAAAGTTGGCTTAAAACTCAACATTCAGAAAACGAAGATCATGGCATCCAGTCCCATCACTTCATGGGAAATAGATAGGGAAACAGTGGAAACAGTGTCAGACTTATTTTTTGGGGCTCCAAAATCACTGCAGATGGTGACTGCAGCCATGAAATTAAAAGACGCTTACTCCTTGGAAGGAAAGTTATGATCAACCTAGATAGCATATTGAAAAGCAGAGACATTACTTTGCCAACAAAGGTTCGTCCAGTCAAGGCTATGGTTTTTCCAGTAGTCATGTATGGATGTGAGAGTTGGACTATGAAGAAGGCTGAGTGCCGAAGAATTGATGCTTTTGAACTGTGGTGTTGGAGAAGACTCCTGAGAGTCCCTTGGACTGCAAGGAGATCCAACCAGTCCATTCTGAAGGAGATCAGCCCTGGGATTTCTTTGGAAGGAATGATGCTAAAGCTGAAACTCCAGTACTTTGGCCACCTCATGCGAAGAGTTGACTCATTAGAAAAGACTCTGATGCTGGGAGGGATTGGGGGCAGGAGGAGAAGGGGACAACAGAGGATGAGACGGCTGGATGGCATCACTGACTCGATGGACGTGAGTCTGGGTGAACTCCAGAAGTTGGTGATGGACAGTGAGGCCTGGCGTGCTGTGATTCATGGGGTCGCAAAAAAGTCAGACACGACTGAGCGACTGAACTGAACTGACTGATGTGATGACGATGCCAGCTTTTGTCTCTCTAGATAAGAACTTTGTCCTGATTTTCACACTGACCTAGACAGCTGAGTGGTGTGAAGGGGATACATACAGGATTTGAGCAAAATAGACTTAGATTCAAATACAGGCTCTCCTGAGTGACTTGAGCTACTTGATTAAACTTGAGTCGGACACGACTGAGCGACTGAACTGAACTGAACTGATGGGATTAACAGATACTACTACTATACATAGAACAGATAAGCAACAAGGATTTTCAGTATAGCACAGGGAACTATAGTCAATATCTTATAATAACCTATAATGGAAAATAATCTAATATATGTATATACATATACACACACACATACACACAGATATATATGAATCACTTTGCTGTATACCTGAAACTAACACAATATTATAAACCACTGTACTTCGATTAAAAAAAACTACTTCAGTGCTAGCTCCGCTGTAGGACAGCCCTTCTTTGTACTACCTATAACCTGAGTATCAGACAAATACCTAGATCTTCAAATATTTGCCTAAGAAATCCCCTTAGGAGAGTTTCACACCTCTGACTCACTAATATTCTCGTTTCTGAACTTCAAGCTGAATGTTGCCTTTTATCTATCCCTTTTATCAAGCTATTCCTGGACCAATGGTTAGCAGCACAGGCTGGGCAGAATCTCCCTGGGGCGTGGAAAGAAAAATCTATGTACAGGCCCCACCATGGACAAATAACACCATTAGGATTTAATATAACAATTTCAAAATCTGCATATTTAAAACCAAACCAAAAAACTTTTGCCCAACTGGGTGATAAGCAGCTGGGTTTGTAAGCTTCTGTCCTAGATTTTTCACTCTGAACTGGATCCACTCCAGAAATAGAAACAGCATTGCTTTTACTTCTCTAGTGTTCGAACTCCTCCAAGCCTATTCAGGGCGCCACTCAGTGTTTCAACACTTCGGCAGCTTTGTCTGACACATGCGTATTTTCGAGAGTTATGAAACCATCACCCCGAACACCAGACTAACCTCAGTCCTGAAAAGATATCCAAATGCACTACTTGTTTGAGGAGGGGGCTTATCTGATTTGCACAGACCAGGCTCCAATACTGGCTCTACCAGTTACTCACCACGCAGCCTCGGAAAAGATACTAATCTCTCTGAGCCTCAGTTTCCTCCACTGTAAAATGGAAACCACAGCACCTATGTCACTGGGTTGCAAAACAACGAGAACTGAGCCGGTATTCAGTACCTGACAGAGTCCAGTGCTTGCTAGTCTTTTGCTTGGCTCTGGGTGCCAGGTAATATGCTGTATTTTTACTGAGTGTATTCTGCTTTTAAAGCACAAGACCTAAAACACACTTATTCAGCAAATACTAAAAAAAGTGTGACCTTATAATAATTTATAAAGATTAAAACAGAAAAAAAAATAGACTCAAGTTTACGCATGTTTCCCTAAGTAATCTTTTTATTTTACTTTCAGCGCTGGTTTAAGTGTCTTCAAGTATCCTACGCTATGTTGAGGAATGGACACCAAAGGATTCCTCTTACTCAGCAAATCTGTATTTCTGTAACCTGTGAGCTAAAAGTATGATCCACATTACATTTTCTTCTATTCTGTAAGGCAGTTCTCTATCATAATTTTCCTAGGGAAAAATTAATTAGTGTAAATAACCATAAAAAGTTATTCTGGAACATGTATTTAACTTTGAGTCCTTTTCTAATCTAGCCATTAAAAACAAGAGTGGAAAATTAAGATAGTGCATCAGAACAATGCAGTTCTATTGACTGTTCTGTTGACTTCCTTTAGCAAATTAATTCTGACATATTATCTATTTTTAAAAACAAAACATATGCTTACTTTGTCCATCTTGACTTTTTACATAAATAATTATTTCAAATTAACATTTTTTTGCTTATTAAGAACAATTTGTTGTATTCTTCAAATTAAATTTGTAATAATTTTTTATTTTTATATAACTTCTAACTAATTAAAAGTTCTTATAAGAACTTTTTTATAATAAAATTTTAAATTTAATTATAAAAATTAAAAATTATAATTTATAAATTATTGATTACAAAAAATTAAACTTTTTATAATTAGTTCCTACTTCAGATATTCAATCTTAGGTCTATTCTAAGCAAGTGGATAATAACTGCCAATAATCAATTACAACAATAACATTTGCAGAAATATCTAATAGCACCATTAATATCTGCTGAACTGAATTCAGGCTTCATTTGGCTTTTATTTTAAAAATTACCATTTTATAATTTTAAAGAAAGCATAAATTATCTACATTTGTTATTTGATGGTTACAAACTTACCTTTGGATAATTGCTTCATGAATTCTACGATACATGTAGCATTCTACAAATAGCCACGGTGAGAGAAACCACCTTGGTTTCCCATCACTTTCATTTAAAAGACTCTGTTGATATTCTAGGTACTGATTCCATATGTCAGTATCAACAAACTTTTCAACCAAAGGAACAATCGGTTTATCTGTTTGCAATTCATTCCGTAATTTCGAAAGAAGAGAAATTGCTTTCTTTTCAGCTTCCAGGCCTTTCTGTAAAAATATGGGTGGGGGGCAGTTTTTATATATATATATATATGTATATAATATATATACACACGTGTATGAATAGTCTACACTAAAATCAGTTTATATGTAGTTATCTATAACTATAAATATATATATATGTACACACATATATGCATAATTCCTCTAGGGTAACAAATTTTTATGGATCTAAATTTAAGAAGGAAAAAATAAAACATTTCAAAACTACAATTTATGTCTTTCACAAACGAATAAACATTTAAATTTAGAATTCTTAAGTTGAAAAATCAAAGAACACAAACAGATCTCATTTCGACATTATCTTGCCTTAGCTAGTCTGCCTTTTTTTGAAGTTTCATGTCATGAACTTACCTCCAGGTGAAATGACCATTACCACATATGGAAATCTGCTTATTGTGTTTGTTAAACTTAACCACAAAAGAATTACGTAAAAACACAATTCTTACCTCTCCATGTTTCTCGAAAAATTCACTTTTATGTCGATGCAATGTATCAATAGCTTTGGTTAAGATCTGAGGTGATCTGTCTTTAACTGAAAGATATGCAAATGATCTAGAAAAGAGTCACACACACAGCCGATTATTCAGTAGCATTCACACTAGAAGACTGTCATCTTTCAGTTTTTGGAACATCTCATCTAAATTTAAATTCTTTTGCAAACAACTCCTGTAAAGTAAACCAGCATTGCCCAACTCCTGGAGCAACTCAAGAAAATCAGAAAACCTCTCTGAGAGTGTTAGTTGCTCAGTTGTGTCTGATTCTTTGCAACCCCATGGACTGTAGGCTCTGTCCATGAGATTCTCCAGGCAAGAATACTGGAGTGGTTAAGCCATTCCCTTCTCCAGGGGATCTTACCCACCCAGGGATCAAACCTGGGTCTCCCGCATTGCAGCCAGATTCTTTACCATCTGAGCCACCAGGGAAGCCTGGAAAACCTCTCTGGTGTATCATAAAAACTAAGCATGGTTTGTGCCTCAAATCTCAGACTATTCCCTAGAGTGTTTAATCATTCTTATCCTTCTTATTGTATTCCTTTTCTTCTCCTTAACCAGAAACTAGTCTAACAAAGTGGTAAGACAGAAACAGAATTATCCTAAAAGTCAAATAGGCTTTCCTCCTAGGTTTATTATTTACTAAATGACCTTTCCTACCTAGAAAGGTGAGGCAATGGATATAAAAATGCCTGAAACACTTTACAGTGCAGAAGTATGTAGGACAAGACATTTACACCCCTGCTTCTCTTTGTCTATATTCCCAGCCAACATTAATTGTTTTCAAAGGTTTTTCTTGCTGCCTTCTTTGCTTTCCCAGTAACTCCTTTCTTCCTCTCTGACCCTAAGCAAAATTAAGGCAAGTTACCATCTTGCTTTCCCAACCAGAAAATGAGAGATTTTTTAGAAGTGTCAGAGATGAAGAAAGCTGGAGATGAGGAAAAATCTGAGTATACCTGAATCAAAAATTAAATATATTCTTGATTTTAGCCATACAAAAATCAAGATTTACAGATTATCATTGAATGTATTATTAGTTTAAGGAAATATATAGTCCGGATAGAAAAAAATTTTAGCACTGTTAAGTTTTTAAATAGAAAGCACAAAACAACTTATCAGTTCATTTATGTCTTCAGATCACCAGAGACAATGTAAAAACAGACAGTTGCAATACTTCTGTCCAACTTTCCTATGCTAACTTAAATCTGAGATCATCACACTTATAAAAACTCAAATATCTTATTCCAATTTTCAAAAATAGGATTATATGTCCTGAGTATTTCTTCAAGAGCCTTCCTCAAATGTGAACCATAAAGCTTAAAGGAAAAAAATTGCAAAAATGTTTTCTGATTCTGTGGGTTTTACAGTGAACAGGTTTTAATATCCATGAAATGAAATGAAGTCGCTTCAGTCATGTCCTACTCTCTGCGACCCCATGGACTGTAGCCTGCCAGGCTCTTCTGCCCATGGGATTTTCCAGGCAAGAATACTGGAGTGGTTGCCATTTCCTTCTCCATTGGATCTTCCACACCCAGGGATTGAACCTAGGTCTCTCATATTGCAGGCAGACTCTTTACCATCTGAGCCACCAGGGAATAGTAACTGCTCTGATCAGAATTTAACTTTTAACAATTACTACTGCTGCTGCTGCTCCTAAGTCACTTCAGTCGTGTCCGACTCTGTGTGACCCCATAGACAGCAGCCCACCAGGGGCCCCCGTCCCTGGGATTCTCCAGGCAAGAACACTGGAGTGGGTTTCCATTTCCTTCTCCAATGTATGAAAGTGAAAAGTGAAAGTGAAGTTGCTCAGTAGTGTCCTACTCTTCGCGACCCCATGGACTGCAGCCTCCCAGGCTCCTGTGTCCATGGGATTTTCCAGGCAAGAGTACTGGAGTGGGTTGCCATTGCCTTCTTGGAACAATTACTACTAAGTCTTTGGAAAAACACAAAGAACACTAAATCAATTGACATTTGAATTTTCCAAAGCAGCAGATACAAAAAGTGACAGTTCTTTGAGATTTTACTTAGTTAGGTGTTAAGTAACTCAGTCGTGTCTGACTCTGCTACCCCATAAACTAGGCTCCTCTGTCCATGGACTTCTTCAGGCAAGAATACTAGAGTGGGTGCCATTCCCTTCTCCATGCTGCTGCTGCTGCTAAGTCGCTTCAGTCGAGTCCGACTCTGTGCAACCCCATAGACGGCAGCCCACCAGGCTTCCCCGTCCCTGGGATTCTCCAGGCAGGAACACTGGAGTGGGTTGCCATTTCTTTCTCCAATGTATGAAAGTGAAAAGTGAAAGTGAAGTTGCTCAGTCGTGTCTGACTCTTCCCGACCCCATGGACTGCAGCCCACCAGGCTCCTCCATCCATGGAATTTTCCAGGCAAGAGTACTGGAGTGGGGTGCCATCGCCTTCTCCGCCCTTCTCCATGGGATCTTCCCAATTCAAACCCAGATCTCCTGCATTGCAGGCGGATTCTTCACCATCTGAGCCACCAGGGAAACAACTTAACTAGAAAGTATTGCTGTTTTTCTAGCTGCTACATTTCCTCATAGGTTTATATCTCCAAGAGTAACGTCTCAGGTCCAGGGACTTGGATGAAGGCAGATATACCTAGGACTCAAAATTTAACGATGCAGACACTCCCTATATTTGCCTGAAGCTGAGTAAAATCTTAAATTCAGGGCCTAAGGTGCTTCTCTAACCTCAATCCATTGCTGGTACGGTCAATTTTTTCCAAGTGTTCTTGAGTTTTGCAATATTTTGCAGTAAGGACACAACTCAAATGTAAATTGGGCCTTCCAATTTGTATTAACAGGTATATCTGTATGCAATCTGTGACTTTTAAAAAAGCAAGACGGTACAGTCGTGTCCGACTCTTTGCGACCCCATGGACGGGAACCTACCAAGCTCCGCGGTCCATGGGATTTTCTAGGCAAGAATACTGGAGTGGGCTGCCATTTCCTTCTCCAGGGTATCTTCCCAACCCAGGGATCGAACCCGGGTCTCCTACATTGCAGACAGACGCTTTACCGTCTGAGCCACTAGTTAAAAAGTATATTTGTATGCAATCTATGACTTTTAACAAAGCAAGACGGTACAGGTACAATGGGATTACAAATTATAATGGGATTACAAATTAATCCGATTAGCGAAAGGAAGAAACATATTTCTCTATAGATCTCAGATCCCTAACTTTTGCAGAGAGCTTTAAGCATCCCCCTCAAAAGGTAGGTTTATTAAATATGGTTAGAGTCACGCGCTGCTACACTTCTGAAAGGGGGCATAACACGCTCAAGACAGTCATGCGTGAGTTAAAAAACAATAATAATAAACAGTATCGAACCACTTTAAAGACGCAGTAACTGTTCGATACAAATTAATGCAAGGCAACCAACATCCCCGAACCATCACTTGTAGAGAGAGGTAGGGGTAAACCGAGATTTCCAGTCGGGATTCGCAGTCCGTTCCCGTGTAGGCAGGCAAGAAACCACGAATCACACAGCAAGGAAGCTGCAAAGACAGTCCGAGCCTGGAGCCCGGCGAGCGGCCGCCTAGCCCTCGCCTCCCCGTGAGCCGTTAGAAACCGAGCCATAGCCCCTAGGGAAGCGGAACCCGGCGGCGGACTGGAACTCGCTGGCGGCGGCTGAGCAGGCGCCTCCAGCCCGCCTCCGCTTCCCTCCCCCAGTACCCACAGGTTCCCCACGAGGCTCAGCTTTCCGCTGCAGCGGGGAGGAGGAAAAGGAGCCGAGAGAGTGGCCGAGGAAAGCGACACGAACCCTACGTCCCGCGCCGACAGAGACGCCGGAGGCCCCGCCATCACCGGATTCCGCGCTCCTGACTCCAACGCTCAGGTCTCACCCGCCGCAGGAGAGGAGGCGGTGCTCGCGCGAGGGAGGAGCCGAGAAAGCGAGGGAGGAGGGTTTAAAAAAACACTTTTGAATGAGGAAACTTTATTTGGTGCCTGTATAAGAGACAAACAATGGCCGGCTCCAGGACCTAGAGATATCTTCCGGGGACGAAGGCGGGGACAGCTGAGGGCGACGAGAGGAGCGGAATCAGGAAGCGGGCGGAAGGCGGAAGCAAGCAGGGACCGGGACGTCTCAGAGACCAGGGAGCGGCTCGGGTCGCGGCGGCACGGGTCACGTGGTCCTGCGGTCACGTGGACAGGGCGACTCACGCTCCGCTGGGGCCAGGATCCCTGTGCGCCTGCGCAGTGCCGGGCGCTTGCTGGTACACCGGTCGGGATTGGGACTGGCTGCGGGGAGCGCGCCGGGCTGCGGCTGCTGCTCGGTCTCTGGTCTGCGGCCGGGCCGCGGAAGCTCGCGCTCCTTGCGCATCCCTCTTCTCGTCCAGCCGAGAGGTTAGTGCACTGCCTTGTTCTCCGAGCTTGTATGGTCCTGCACATTGGTGCCCGCCTTTGCTGCCTGCCTGAATGTCTTGGGTCACATGTTTCACCGGGACCGCGGAGGTCCCCTGCCTGTTACGGTGATCTTTGGTCGACTTAGTTGGAAGTAAAAAGCATTCCATCCATAACACATATGAATCTTTTTTTTGAGCCAGTGCACAGCGGTAACTGCAAAGATCATTTTGAGCAGCTTAAGGAATTGGAAGGCATGCTCCCAGATTAGCGCCTCTTAGCCATTGAATTGTAGCCTAGTTGATACAGTTTTCTTAGTTGGTGTGTTCTTAGAAGTAGGAAATGCATCCAAGAAATTGCATATTTAGGGATGCATGTTTCTGAATATTTCATTCAGAAAATATGAGTTGAATACGTATTGTGTGCTGGGCACTCTGGTCACAGTAGACACAGCTGAACAGAAGGCAACTCTATCCTCAAGGAGCTTATATGCCACAGGAGAGAGAGACAAAAATCTCCTTTCCTCTTTTGTTTCTTCCCGTTATAGCATTGTGACTACTTACTGTATATTTTGTAACATCAAGACTATATATTATAGCATTGTGACTATTTATTGTATATAATGGTGGTTTACCGCATATATTATCTGTCATCCCCACTGTGATGTAAGTTTCAAAAGACAGGGATTTTTGTCTATTTTATTTTCAGCTGTGTTAGCAAGTAGAACAATGTCTGGCACATGGCAGGAACTCAGTTCATAACTTGTGTGAGTTAATAAAGTAAGAACACGAAGTATTGGTAAATGATGTTAAATGCAGTGGAGAGATAGAAAGTGGAAAAAGCTAGTGCTGCTGTCTTTTTTTTCTTCTTCTTCTTCTTTTTTAATGGTTCTTTTTGCCTATGCTGGGTCTTTGTTTGGGCTCCTCAACTTCTTTTCCCTGCAGCATGTGGGATCTTAGTTCCCTTATCAGGAATCAAACCCAAGTGTTCTGTATTGCAAGATGGATTCTTAATCACTGGACCACCAGGGAAGTCTCTGGTGTGCATTTTGAATGAAGTGGTCCAGGAAGATGTCACTGCCTAGGAGGCATTTGAGCAGAGGTCTGAAGGATGTGAGGGAATAAATAGGTTTACAGACACCTGGGAGAAGAGTGTAAGGGTAATAAGTGCACAGATCCAGATGCCAGAGTGACTGGAGCAAAAGGAGTGAGGGGGAAAAAGCTGTAGGAGACATTAGAGTCATGGTAAAGGCCAGAGAAGGGAGGACCATGCAGTCCACGTTAAGGTCTTTGGCTTTTATTTCAAGTGAAGTGTGAGGCCATCATTAAACTTTACAAAGAGGGAAGAGAGAATCTGACTTTGTAAATTAGTAAATTTGGTTGCAATATTCAGAAGAATGTGAAGAACAGAAGCTGGGAACCCAGTGTGGATGCTGTGACAGTAATCCCTGAGCAAAACAGCAGCGTGGACCAGGGTGGTGGCCGGGTTGTTGAGGACCGGTCAGAGCCAAGCCAGTGGGACTTGCTGCCGGACTGGGTATGGAGAAGGAAGAGAAGCGCCCAGGTGGCCTGCAGGTGAGGGGCCTTAGCAAATATAGGATGTATTTGCTGCTTCACGAGTCTGGGGAGACTGTGGGAAGAGTAGGATTTGCAGGAAGGTTTCAGAAGCTCAGTTTTGAGCCTGTTACAGTTTTCATGCTTGTCGGAGTAGTTTAGGGATAAATATTTGCTATTTATCAGTGTGTAGGTAACTATATCAAACTGTGAGATTGGAGGAGATCAATGGGAGCTGGGAATGGAGAGGAAATGTGGCCCAAATTCTGAGCTTTGGTGTGTTACATTCTTGGAATGGGAAACCAGCAGGAGAGACAGAGGTGCACCCAGCGAGGATGAAAAGTGGCGAGTGAGGTAGGGGGTGGAGTGGTCCGCTGTATCCCATGTTGCTGGTCAGTGAGGGAAAACGAAGGCTGAGAAGTCTGATGCAGAGGTCATTGCTGGCCTTGATAAATGGGTTTTGGTGAAGTGTTAGGAATGAAAGCCTGACTGGAGCAGGTTCAGGGATATCAGAGAAGAAGCAATGAAGACAGGTGATAAAACTGCTTTTTTGAAGATATTTTAAAAGCTGCAGGTTCTGCCTCCCAAATATCACAGGGACTCATCCTTGTCCTCATCCTTTTAAAGGGAGATAACACATATGCGGTGATTTCAGTGTCTCCTTTGGAATTGCAAAGGCCAGGGACTTGCTTCCAGCTCTGCATGGCTGACTATAAGCAGTCCGCCCCAGTAAGCCCCCGTTTCCCCTGTGAAGTACCTCACGGGATTGTTGTGAGGTGGAGCAGAGGATTTGCTGGGTACCAGGTACTCAGGAAGCAATGTCTTAGTCTCTGTCAGTTCCTCCTCTACATTTTCACCGCAGATATGTTTCTTAGATGTGTATCTGACTGTGTGCGTCTCTCGTGAAAAGCTCTGCCTTCTCCCTGGTGGTGGAAGCTCGTTAGCATCGGTACTCAGGATCCAGCCGCTTCGGGGAGGCAGAAGCTGCACGTTGTCAAATGAACTGTGTACCTGGTGGGGGTGGAGGGTGGTAACTTGTTGATCCCTCTGCCCTTTTGAAACCCAGTTCAAATGTCACCTCTGATAAGCCCCATCCACCCACAGCCAGAGGTTCCTTTCTCTGCACCTGAGAGCAATTGATACGTAACTCTGTTATGTACTCATCACAGTTTACCGTTTCCCCCACTAGATGCTGAGTACTGAGATTGTTGTTATGTATCTGTATTTCCAGCCCCTAGCATGTTACTTTCTTAAACAATTGTTATTGATTTCCTACCACTGCTGATGCTAAGTCTCTTCAGTCTGTCGGACTCTGTGTGGCCCCATAGACTACTACAAGCTTACTTTTTTTTTTTGCCTGCTACGGGATCTTAGTTCCCCAACTAGGGATCCAACCTGTGCCCCTTTCCACTGAAGTGTGGAGTCTTAACCACTGGATGGCCAGGGAAGTCCCTCCAGGCTTACTTTTAAAGAACAGATGTTTTAAACTGTAAATAAGAGGGGAGATTATTTACGTACAGTATTTCTATTGGGTGGGTGTGTGTGTGTGTGTCTCACAACCTTTAGTCCTACTGCCATGCCCAGCCCCACCCTGAAAAGCATGTTCCCCTTCAAGAATCAGCTTGAATCTTTCTGGGAGCCTTTCCTGACTCTTCATGTAGAGTTAGGAGCCTTCTATTGTAGTTCTTTGGTGGGGCCTAGGGCTGCTCCACTCAGTTATAATGAGGCGTTTGCACACGCCTGTCTCCTTCAGGAGACCATTAGCTTGATGGTAGGAACCCTAGTCTTCCATGGGTGTATCTCTGGTCCCAGCTCATTGCTTATCTTATTGTAAAGGCTGAATACGTTTTTTTGGCCTTGGCATTGGGGATCTTAGTTCCCTGACCAGGAATCAAACCCACACCTTCTGCAGTGGCAGGGCAGTCTTAACCACTGGGCAGCTAGGAAAGTCCCTGAATACATTTTGAATAAAGGGGTTTAGAAGTACTAATTTCATTTTAAATAGTTGATATGCTAGTGAAGTAAATGAAGAGATCCTCATTACTGTTTTGTTTTGTTTTGTTTTTTGAGGTCCTTTTCATGTCCTTGTAACCCTCCAGAAAGAAGGCCAGAAGTTGACTACAGGTGATGGAAACATTAAAATTTATTTTTTTAACCTTTCAGTAGGCTTCAGTTGGAGAAGGAAATGGCAACCCACTCCAATATTCTTGCCTGGAGAATCCCATGGACAGAGGAGCCTGGCAGGCTATAGTCCATGGGGTCACAAAGAGTCGGACACGACTGAGTGACTAACAACAACACACTTCAGTAAGATGTATCTGTTTTGCAAATTGTTTTACAGAAATATACCTGTTACCCAGGAAAACACTATATGTGTTTTTTTAATTAATTTATTTTTTAATTGAAGGATAATTGCTTTACAGAATTTTGTTGTTTTCTGTCAAACATCAACATGAATCAACCATAGATGTACATATGTCCCCTCCGTCTTGAACTTCACTCCCACCTCCCGCCCCATCCCACCCCTCTAGGTTGATACACAGCCCCTGTTTGAGTTTCCTGAGTCATACAGCAAATTCCCATTGGCTTTCTATTTCACATATGGTAATGTAAGTTTCTGAGTTACTCTCTCCACACATCTCACCCTCTCTCGCCTCCCCTCCCCCCATGTCCATAGATCTGTTCTCTATGTCTCTTTCTCCATTGCTGCTGCTGCTAAGTCACTTCAGTCGTGTCCAACTCTGTGTGACCCCATAGACGGCAGCCCACCAGGCTCCCCCGTCCCTGGGATTCTCCAGGCAAGAACACTGGAGTGGGTTGTCATTTCCTTCTCCAATGCATGAAAGTGAAAAGTGAAAGGGAAGTCGCTCAGTCGTGTCCGACTCTTTGCGACCCCATGGACTGCAGCCTACCAGGCTCCTCCATCCATGGGATTTGCCAAGCAAGAGTACTGGAGTGGGGTGCCATTGCCTTCTCCATTGCTGCCCTGCAAATAAATTCATTAGTACCATCTTCCTAGATTCCATATATATATGTTAGTATATGATATTTATCTTTCTCTTTCTGACTTACTTCACTCTGTATAATAGGCTCTAGGTTGATCCGCCTCATTAGAACTGATTCAGATGCCTTTTTATGGCTGAGTAATAGTCCATTGTGTATATATACCACAACTTCTATATCCATTCATCTTGTATGTATTTTTTTAAGTTTTTTTTTTTTCTCAACTTGGAACTTTGAATTCTTGTCTTTTAGCTTGGGTTATGGTAATGTCAGCCAGACTTCTCAGAGCCCTGGCTGGATCTCGCCATATTCTGTCAAAAGCATGTCAGTGCCAAAGACTTATTCATCAAATGTTAAAACCACTTAAGGAATTTGAGACTGCAGCACGCACAGCCCTGACAAGAAATCAGAACTTGGATTTGTTCTTTCCTGATGCAGCAACTGGTGGTTTGAATAAGTCTCAGATCCTGTGGATGAACCAGAAAATATCAAATACAAATGTACTCCCTCCATTCAACACTGCGTGTTGCCAAGATGGAAAAGCTCACCTTCCAACCAGGAACTCTGTCAGTACTCACAGGAAAGTGACTCACAAACCAAATCTGCTAGGTTCTAAGTGGTTTATAAAAATATTAAAGAGACATTCCTCATCTGTGTCCACGGAAACAGTTTCTAAACAAGACTTTCCACAAATCAAGAGACCACCGAAAGCTTCGAGGACCAGGCAGCCGTCTAGGACCAATCTTCCAGTTCTGCCTGTGAACGAGGTAAAAACATGGGTGGTGGTAGCGCCTCTGTTCTCTGATGATCTCCCTGAACCCCTGTGTGTCCCAGCTTGGCCTCCCTGCCAGCATAGGAGAGCACCTGCTCAATGCTGCTTTCAGGGTCTTTGAAGCTTAGTAGTACAACCTGTTGGAGAAGGCGATGGCACCCCACTCCAGTACTCTTGCCTGGAAAATCCCATGGACAGAGAAGCCTGGTAGGTTGTAGTCCATGAGGTCGCTAAGAGTTGGACACGACTGAGCGACTTTACTTTCACTTTTCACTTTCATGCATTGGAAAAGGAAATGGCAACCCACTCCAGTGTTCTTGCCTGGAGAATCCCAGGGACGGGGGAACCCGGTGGGCTTCCGTCTGTGGGGTCACACAGAGTCAGACATGACTGAAGTGACTTAGCAGCAGCAGCAGCAGCAGCACAACCTGTTACCTCCAAAAGGAATCAGCATCGTAATTAGAGGAATTAGTGGTAGATATAAAGGGCTTCCCAGGTGGCTCAGTGGTGAAGAACCCACCTGCCAATGCAGGCGACACGGGTTTGATCCCTGGGTTGGGACAATTCTTGGAGGAGGAAATGGCAGCCCACTCCAGCATTCTTGCCTGGCAAATCCCATGGACCGAGAAACCTGGCAGGCTACAGTCCATGGGGTCACAAAGAGTTGGATGTGACTGAGCAGCTGAGCACGCACTCACCATATGTATAAAGGCAAAATAGAGGCAATTAAATATAAAAATGTAGTTTATAAAAGGATTAGTTAGTGGCCTAAGGAAATTTTGGAAAAGATTAGTATTAAGTTCACTTTAGGAATAGTGCTATTAAAAAGCCCCCACTTATGGAGAAGGAAATGGCAACCCACTCCAGTATTCTTGCCTGGAGAATCCCATGGACAGAGGAGCCTGGTGAGCTACAGTCCATGGGGTCTCAAAGAGTCGGACACACACACACATAAAAAAAAAGCCCCCACTTAAAAAAACTCAAACTGTAGAAATTCTATATTAAGTTTAAGAAAAAAATTTTAAGTTAACTGTGTAGACAGGTAAGCACTTCTAAGCTGATGATGACTGCGTGGGAGCAGGTGGCAAAGGACGTGGCAAGTTAGAATTGAAAAAGCAGAGTCAAGGTCTTTGCTTTTTTATCCTTCGAAGGTTGAAGGGGGTCCCTGTTATGAGGTTTATGGGAATTTCTCTACAATATACTTTTCCCCACTAAATGGTAAATATTTAAGGTGAAGATCAAGCCCTTCATTAACATGTGTATCTTGCATGATACTTAAAACTATGCCTGATACTTAATAAATGTTTATTAAACTGAAAAGGATGGAAGAGAAGCAAAGGAATCTTAGATGTCTGTATCATCAACATTAAAAATAGGAGTGTCAAATATTTAAAATTTCATGAGACATTCTGAATCTATCAGAAAACAGGTTAGGGTCGAAACAGGTTAAAATTTCGATTTTGAGAAGTAGACCCTGAGCATATAATTTGGTGGGTTTTTGTGTGTGTGTGTGTGTGTGTGTTTTTTTACTGTGAGGTTGACTTCCTTTAAAAATGTGTACAGGCCTTCTTGTCATATCCTCAGGTTGTAAAGTTAGGGGCTGATTAGTGTTAGTCACTGAGTCGTGTCTGACTCTTCGTGACTCCGAGGACTATAGCCCGCCAGGCTCTTCTGTCCATAGGCTAGCCCAGGCAAGGATACTGGAGTGGGTTGCCATTCCCTTTGACATGGGTTCTTCCTGACCCAGGGATCGAACCTGGTGTCCTACACTGCAGGCATCTTCTTTACCATCTGAGCCACCAGAGCTGGTAAATGATTTTTATTTGGATTCTAGCTTTGTTTACATTATTGTTTTGTTTCTTTCAAACCCAGAATATAAAGGGTGGGAGTTTGGGATTCATTCTACTCTCACCCTTTTCTTTGTAGCTCTTGAGTTTTTAATTACATTGTTTCGCTATGTGATCATCTGGGAAATTTAGCATTTAAGTAACTGAAAGAAAATTAAGTGTAGAAACCTGAATTATAGCAGATCGAAAACGGAGGATCAAGTCCCTTTTTTCTTTTGTTATATCTGGCAACCCAGAGCAGGATCAAGTGTCTAATGAAAGAAAGTCTGACAGAGTCAGAGATGTCACTTTTTTTTTTTTTTTAATAGTTGTTGGTTGTAAATTATCAAAGAGACATGATTTCTTTGGGTTGTCCATGGACTTGAAAGCAATTTTCCTAAATTCTGTTTTTTATTTTTCTTTAGAATTTTTTTTTTCTGCTTCCAGGAAAGGATTTGAAGTAGATTATCAAAATTTAGTGCTTCCATTGAGGTAATAAAAGCATTACATTTAAAACAGAGCAAGCAGCTGACATGAACAGAGAAAGAGATATTATCAGATACCTGATATGCATAATCCAGTTGAATGTTTAGTTTTGAGAAGCCCAGTGATTAAGGAAAAAGCAGGAATCCTCCTGGGTTGTACATTTCATGTTGTCTAACAAGAGAAAAAGAAAAACATAAGAATGTCTTGCAAGAAATAACTTTTTTTCCATCACCAAATTTAAGGCATCATTTGTTTCCTGGGTCCTGACATAGGACATGTTACATAATGTAGTAGCTGTGACTTTAGTTTGAGTTTTGCAAAAACAGAAAGAGTATGTTGTTTCTCTGGAAGCACAGGAAAATAATAGAAAATCTTTTCTAAGAGGTTTTCTGAAGTGATCTGAGGGACTGTGATTTTGGAGCATTGTTTTCTAATGATCTTAAAGGTGAACATAAACCATAGGTCGAAGACTAGCTTTTGTCTGCCCCGAGTATTTGTCTGCCCCGAGTAGTGGGCCCCTCCATTTCCTCGTGGGCATCACGGGGCTGGCCAGTCCCCTGTGGTGGCGGAGCCCTTACCTCCACTCTGCACTGAGTCAGGAAAGGACTCTACTTTGTACCAGAAAGAGACACGCTTTGTCTCGTTCCCCATGCGTGTACCTGAACTCACCCTCTACCCGCAGCCGCACGCAAGCACCTGAAACGGACTGCATGAGCCTAATTACTTACCTTCTATGTCGGAGTCAGCGCTTCACCTGGTCCCATTTGCAGAGATCCTGCCCTGTTGAGATAGTCAGCCTACATCCCATTGGCTCATCATTTATCATGACAGGGACAGTGCTCCTGGGTGGTCTGTCCTGTCTTAGAGGAGGACGATGCCGGAGGATGAGGGCCTCCCTGAGCGGCGTGGATGCTGGCCGGGGGGGGGGGGGACACCCAGTGGTGGCTTCAGGCTAGCACTACAGAGTGTTGTGAGATTAACTAGTGGGTGGTTAGTAGTTGTTTTTCCCCACTTCGGTTTGCTTGTGTAATGAAATAGAATCAATGCGTCACTCACGATCAAGGTACATGCCGTTCTGTGATGTGTTCGTGTCAGTTATTGGTGTGGGTGCCTGTGTATGGTGTGTATGTGAAAGGGCTTCTTTGGGTTGTACAACTCACCATGGGTTGTAGTCAAAAAGCTTAAAAGCTGAAGCCTTATACTGTGCTTAGTTGCTCAGGTATGTCTGACTCTTTGCAAGGCTATGGACTGTGGCCCGCCAGGCTCCTCTGTCCATGGGGATTCTCCAGGCAAGGATACTGGAGGGGGTTGCCATGCCCTCCTCCAGGGGATCTTCCCAACCCAGGGATCGGAATCAGGTCTCCCTCGTTGCAGGCAGATTCTTTACCGTCTGAGCCACCAGAGAAGGCCATAAGAGGCTTTATAGTAGTAATGTAAAATATATCTGTTTTATAACTTTGACCTGTAATCTGTACATGATCTTAGCCAGAAGGCTGTGAAGCGATCACCTATAATCTGTATATAACAGGAAAACGTACATTTTTTACCCCCTAGTAACATAGAAGTAAGATTACCAAAGAAGAAAAACCTTAATTTTTTTTCAGTAAAAGAACGTGAATAAAAATAAACTTTCTTTTTCAAGAAAAGTATTCCGTCAGAGTGTGTGATATTCTAAAACAAGAATCATATATAAATTTCTAGCCCCATCTGCTGGAATATGTTTTCTGTGACCAGAAGAATGAAACACTACACACACAGTGGTTTTCTTGGCTTTGGTTTGGTTTTTGTTTGTTTAACATTTTAAAATAGAAAGGCTTAAATATAAGTCATAAATCCAAGAACAATTTTAGGTTGGTTTGACACATTTATTTAAGAACAAGTTGTTGATCCCCATCCTAGTACCTGAAGTTCGCTATATATTAATATTTGTATTTGATGCCCAAAAAAGAATGGTTTATTATTTTAAAAAATCCAGAAAAAGACATGTCTGAAAGTGAAAACTTCTGGCAGAGTAAAAACATCTTTAAATGATGGGGGGGTTAACGTGGAGATGACACATACTGTTTCCCTTTACCAAATGGATTTAAATACAGTCTTGAAATCAAAAAGCAAAGGAAATAAAACTCCCCAAAGATAGGTCTAACAGGTCAAATTGGTAAACCTTGTGAATCGTTTATTCATAGAAGATTTGTAACTTAAACCGACTCAGGTCCCAGATGTTTAAGGAGGATACAGAAAGTAGCGTGGCGAGCCATAGAGGTTACGTAATGTTAGCTGAGCCATAGGCTGCGTGACACTGGCTGGAACTTTGAGCCAAACTAAATAGGAGATGGCGAGAGAAGGGAAGGTGACCATCTTCAGCAAATCTGCAAAGATCCTTGGAATGACTAAGTAAAAACAGACTGTGTTTAAAAATTTATAACCTGACTCTTTGGAGCTCAGCACATATTTTCTCATGGAAGTAGTGATTGATTGAGTGCTTTGACTTATGCCATTTTTGAGAATGTAAAACAGTGTAAGTTTTTTTTCTTCTTCTTCTTCTGTTTTTTTAGCACAGATGGGCCTGATCAAAAACAAACGTGGTGGCGAAGCAGGCGCGAGACAGGAGGGAGTGGGAGGGACAGTGTCAACTGAAGAACCTGGCCCCTTCCTCGACCCTGGTCAGTTACTGCCAGGTGCAAAAGATGCTAGAAGTCTGGATGTTGTGTCAAATGGCAACTTATTATTGATAATTTGTTGAGACCTTGAACACACTATGTGGGTGACTCTTAAGTTGGATAGTTCTCCCGGCTGCCAGCATAAGGCTCTGATGCTAGAGACAGCCAGCCAGTGCCATTTCCAGTACAATAATGGGAAGACCCTCCCCTGGACTAGCTGGTGATCTTCTCCTTATCTCCTGTCTCCTCCTTCATGCGTCCTGCTCTTCCCACTGCAGCCTAAACTAAGCACATCAGCTCTAGCGGCCCAAGAAGGAACTCTGACGTCAACTGGCTGCCCTGGGATTTTGTGTAGCACGCTTCTGAAGTTGTCAGGTTTTGCAGAGTAGAGCTTGCCTGCTGTGGCCTTTCCTGAGGCCTCTTACCTGGGGGATTCCTTTCTTTCAGTCACCTTAATCTCATATCCTGCCAGCTCCTCTTAATTCCACAGAGCATTAAAAGAACAGCTAGTGCCCGCCGTTCTAAATCTTGAGCACAGAACCCGTGTCTGTACTCCAGTAAGCAGCTTTCATCTGGCCGTACGAGTGCACGTGTTTTTGTCACAGTGCCTTCTTACCTCTATAATGACTGGGAATCAGGCTCATCAGATATGTGCAACTGGAGGGTCCCACATCCATATATCTCACATTTGGCAACAATTTCAGCTTTTTTTCCCTAACTGAGTGAAAATCAATAAGAACAGTGTTTTGCTTCTGAGTGGATAGTTTACTGATTTTAGGTTTTTCAGGTCCTCCGTGTATTCTTCTGGTGCTTTTTAAACCACACGTTAGAACAGATGGAAGAGGCAAAGCAGGGTGAAGTCATTTCTTGAGAAGGGGCCAGGAGTTAGGTAACAAAAGTAGGAGGAAGGAAGGAATGTATGTGCTACTTTTCTTAAATTGCATACTAGGAATGTAACAGAAAGGGAAAGAAATTAGGAGCCAAGATGAGTAAATCTTAGGAATAAATTTTGATGTAATGACTCATAAAACTCTTTTGACCAACACTGGGCCAAAGCACCATATGTACCAAAGACAGTAGACTCACTAATGTTCTGACAGGTGGATACTAAAATATAAAATTATGAACAAATGAAAATCCAGATGTAAACTACTTGATAGACTTTTTAACCCCCTTGCATTTTGATGCTTTAAGCATATATGTCCCCGGTGGCTCAGACGGTAAAGAATCTGCCTGCGATGTAGAAGCCCCGAGTTCTATCCCTGGGTCAGGAAGATCCCCCGGAGAAGCGAATGGCAACCCACTACAGTATTCTTGCCTGGAGAATCCCATGGAAAGAGGAGCCTGACGGGGCTATAGCCCATGAGGTTGCAAAGAGCTGGACACAATTGAGCAACTAACACAAACGTGTATATCTGTGCTGTAATAACGGCTGTAACAAATGTTGAACATTTGTGCTTGTCATGGTTCTGAACAGTTGACACTCATCAGCTTGTGTAAACTTCACAACAACCTTGTTACTCTGAGTCTTTTGTTGTTGTTTTTTTAATGAATCTAATTCTCTGCCTGACCTCTGAGCACCTCTACCTCTGCCCGTAGCTTTTGAATTTTATTGACCACATTCAACGGTGAGGAATTTATTTTACATTCTATGTAGTGACCCAGCATACCTACATATATATGTGACAGAAAACATCATAAAATAAAAGTCCTGACTATGAATTATGAACTCTAATATTTTCTATTTCATTCTGTTTTTTTTTTTTTTTTAAGCAGGATTGGGCCAACTAAATCAACATCAGGACTCAATGACAGCTTGTGACCTACAGATGGACAAAAGCACCGTGTGCTGGGCCATATGCTTGCCATGCGTGTATTGTACAGACACAACATAAATACCTACATGTACACACAAGTGAGACTCCTAGTGCAGAAGCCAAAGCACTCACCTCCAAACCTGCACTCATTCTCAGATCTGGAGAACTTTCAACCGGAGTGAAGTTAACCAGAGCAAAAACATCTGTAATTCCTTTGTAGATACAGACTAATCTCTGCCTGTTCAAGGCTAGTGGCAGATTACCAAATGACCTCAAATAATAATGCTGCTGGGAGCAAGAGCCATGGAAACTCAAGGTTGGACAGACTTTAAATAGCATTTCATCCTGGCGCCCATAGAATCCCTTAATCCTCTCTCATCTTTTGTTCAGTCTGCGCTTGAAGCACAACCGGTGGGGTTGGTTCCATTTTCATCTAGGCCATTTCATCTTTTTGACTAGCAGGAGAAAGTTCTTGCATAGGTTGAGCTGAAATCTGCCTCCCTGTAATGTCTTGTTCTCCGTCTTTCTCGCATCCCTTGTCCGAATCTTTGAGATGTTTGGAGAAAAGGCTCGCCTGCCAGCTTCGCAGCACAGAGTCCTCCTCCCTGTAGTGTGACAGCCGTGTCAGGCGCCTCTTAGTAACCCATGTCATGCCCCTCTCCCTGGTGCAGGACCTGATGCAATGCACTGCGTTTGCAACCGCAGATGAGTACCATCTTGGAAACCTCTCTCAAGATCTGACGTCCCATGGATACGTCGAAGTGACAAGCTTGCCTCGAGGTACATCTCCTTGAACCAGGGGCCAAGTATGTTAAAATGTATTAGAAAGTAATTTTCCTATGATAACTGTCTGAAATACATGTTTGTTTAGGTTTCATTTTCAATTTAAACAACAGTATCATAAAAGGGGTGTTAAATCTCTTTATGCAGATGACAAAGATAAGATTAAAATCAGTATGGTTCAGTCAGCTTTATTTATAGGATCAGTCTTATTTGGGATGATCAAAGGCCATGCCACTTCATTTCTGTCACATTTAAAAGTTATTAGTATTACAGAAGAACCATAAAATTAATAGAAATATTTTAAACTAACAGAATTAGTTAAAAGATAAACACAATATTTAAAAGGAGAATTAAACTGAGGGTTGTAGGGTAGTGTGAGGAACACTTTGAGAAATACATGAAAAAATAAGTGACTTGGAACACTTTGGAAAATTCATGAATTGACCTCAAAGTAGCAAAAATAGTAGGTGGAAAACCTCGCTGCTACACAGAAAATTTTTGAAAGTCACTGCCTTTAAGAAACAGTTGAAATGTCATGGTGCTCTTTGGCCTTGATGATCTGACCAGACTATTTGGTGGCAGAAAGAAATATAACTGACTTAGAAAAACAGCTGTGTCCAGGGCCCCCGAGATGAAAACTCGCCCTGGGGTCTTCTTGGCTGATTGCAGAGGCTGTCAGCAGTGAGGTCTTGTGCCTCACAGACTTGGCTTCTCACACCATGCCCTGGGTCTTGCCTGTCTCATTTGTGGTGTTCTCCACTGTACGTGTGAACCTTGCCCTCCATCCATCGATGTAGTATCAGTACTCAGGGAAGTGTGAGTGCACCGAAGTTTAGGATTTGGTCTCCACCTGAATCCTCCATTCCTCTATCAGGAACTCTAAAGATTTTAGGATCCTAAGTTTAGGCCAAGAAATTAGACAGCAATTTGCATATTAATTAGTATGTTTATTAATTGATAGATTAATGTGTTGTTTATAATTTATGATAGAATATAGTAAATACTACTAAAATAATATACAAAGTAACTACTTATTGGTGAATATTTATATTTAAAATGTTAAAATATTTTAATAGCTACTGATGACTGCTGTGGTAGTTCTCATGATTGACTTTGAAATCAGATATGTTTTAAAATGGCAGGTGTCTTTGTCTCTGTGTGTTTTCTATTTTCCACACTGTCTACAATATAATTTAAAATTCAGCGAAATTTTGAGCAGTTTGAGAATATTAAAACTATATTATTAATAAAATTGTAAAGGAAGAGAATATATTAATTGCTCCTCAACTTTTATTTCAAATTATTTATAAAAAGTTTAATTCTTTTTAAATTGAAGTACAGTTGATTTCCAGTGTGTTACTTTCAGCTGTAGAGCAAAGTGATTCCATTTTATATTCTTTTTCTATTATGGTTTATCTTAGGATATTGGACATAGTTCCCTGTGTTATTTGGTGGGACCTTGTTCTTTATTCCTTCTCTATAGAATGGTTTGTGTCTGCTAATCCCAGGCTCCCAATCCATCCCTCCTTCACCCCACTCCCAAATTCTTGAACCATAGTCATACTGAAGCTGAGACTTTAATAATTATCAACTTCTAGTGATTACTGAATCAAAATGGGCAAGAATGAGTTCTAAATAGCTCTAATAATAGTGTCACAGGTTGTTGAATATTTTGTTCAAGTAATTTCCTGTGGTCTTCTCATTTTATCATGTTAAATACTTTCAGAAACCTTAGTAGAAAGTGTGACTGTGTTGCAGAGCACTTCATGGTGTGTGAAGAAATGATCACAAGCACTTTGTTGAAGGTGACCCTGAAACCATGTGTCACCTTGTGACATAGCTTTTTGCTCTTTTATCACAGATGCAGCAAACATTCTGGTGATGGGTGTGGAAAATTCTGCAAAAGAAGGTGATCCTGGTACAATATTCTTCTTCAGGTAAGACAGGAGAGCAACCGCAGTGGGAGGTGGGCTGTGTGGCCAGGTAATGTGGTCCTTAAAGGTGCAGGTATACCTCATCTCTTAGCAGTAAATGTGCTCAGGATTTGTGATTAAAATTTATCCTTTGGCTGTTATTTGAATAAGAGAGTTTGTTAGTTTTAGGCATTTGCTGGTAAATCCTCTTATAAAGTAATGAATTCCCCCCCTCGCCCCAGGGAAGATATCAGGGACCTTTCATTCCTTGTGTTCTAAGTTAACTTTCAGCACTATGTCATCTTTGTATCATCTGTGCAAGTCATTTATACCATGCATGATTCGTGACAGTAAAGGGTGCACTTAACATGTTATCAGAAGAGAGCCTTGGACAAGGCTAAAGCAGGAACCACTGTTGGAAATAATGGAGCTCTGCAGGATGCAGGGATGGAGGGAACCGATGGCCTCCCCCACGTTCTGGCCTGTCTGAGAGCAAGAGGCTGAAGGAGGCTCAGGTTGAGGTCATCAACAGAGGCCCACTCGGGTAACTTGGAGTGTGCTTATCTTTATATATAAATCTGGGTTTTCATTTACTGAGAACATGTAAGCATGGTGTTTCCCATTCAGCTTCAGGGCTCCTTCTCACGTATACATGCTACCTGCCCTGCTGTCTTTTCTTCCTTGCCATTTTCTTCCTTTTCTTTCTTCTCCCTCTGAAACTCTTCAGCTAAAGTTTTAGACCACCTTACGTCTCCAGAGACTTCAGCCTGGGACCCTGCCTCACATACATTCATTCCTTTTCTCTAAAGGTTGTTTTAACACCAAATACTCTGGAGCAGCTGAGTAGGCATGGTGATGATAGTAGAAACCATTTAAAATCATCTCATGTTATCCTCACAACACTTGAAGAGAGTCTTCCCCCCACCGCGCACCCCCCCCCCCATTTTGCAGCTGAGGAAACCAAGGGTCAGAGGGATTGAAGTGAATTACCCACAGTCAAGGGACTGATAAGTGGCAGGACAGAAATACATGGAACATCCATAAAAATACAGACTTCGGTGAAGTTTCTATGGTCTTAGTTCTTACAATTGCTGATAACTGGCAGCCCTGTCTTTGTGTCTATGGGTGATTCATAATTGGGTTCAGCATTTAGTCTGAGTAGAATCACATCCCTTTTGACTCGAGTGAGGAATTTGGATTTCTCAGGTCCTCTAGATCAATGCCATCCAGTAGAAATACAATGCAGGCCACAAGTGCAAGCCACGTACATAATGATACATTGTTTCATAGCCACATCTTTAATTTAAAAAAATAACATGAGTTTAATTTTGAATAGCACTAATAAGAGCATCATATATTACCTAAAATTAATTTTACTGGTGCATTTTATATAATCCAGCATATTGAAACTATTATCATTTCTACATGTAACCAGTCCACAATTGATGAGATTTAGATCCTCCTTTTCTTCCTAAGTCTGTGAAACCTGGCACATGTTTTCCACTTACCGCAGCTCTCAGTTTGGAGCAGGCCTGTTTGAGGTACCTGTTAGTTACACGTGGTCACACAGGGCTTGAGCCCCATACCCTGCAGTTCCTGCGACCTCTCTTCTGCCTGGAGGCGCTTCTCTGAGCTAGTGCTCTGGCTGCTTCAGTACCTTCTCCAGTCAGCGTCCTGAGACCCTACCCTGGCCTTTTGCCACAGCTCACTCACTGCCTGGTCTCACTGCCTGTCTTCTTACCCCACCACCAGTCTGTCTGTCTGCATCTCTGTAGGCAGGATAATTTGACAGTAGGTAATTCTGACCACTACACTACCCTGCTTAAAATTCCACAGGATTTGACCAAATTCCTGATCACAGCAGGAAGTTCCTCCGGGGTTGTCTCTTACCACCTTTGTCTCTACCCGCCCTCATCCACAGCCACTCACACCACTAGCTCTTTTTTCTGCGACATCGCATGCCTGCCTCACACCTTCTCCCGGAGCTGGGATGTTTCCTCTGCTGTATCTCCTCCTCTCATTTTCTCGTTCGGCTTGGTAGTCTTGTACGAACAGTGTCCCTCCAGTGTGCCCCCACGTAGATCCTGCAACTCTTAGAATTCAGATTGCCAAGAAGTTGGCCAAGAAGTTCTTTGGGGTTTTTCCATAAGATGTTACTGATGTATATGTCTGGCTGAGTCCCTTTGCTGTCCACCTGAAACTATCCCAGCATTGTTTGTTAATCGGCTATACCTCAATACAAAATAAAGAATTTAGAATTTTTTTAAAAAATTGAATCAGGTTATGAAACAACCTAGATACGTGAAATTATGTAGTATTACAATAATTGTTACTCTGCAAACCACTTGAGAAATCCATGAATTTTTGAGGGGCAAAGTTTTTTAATCAAAAGTTCAAAAAATAGCTTTTGTTTATCATATCCATCCAGGGGCCATCATGTCAAATCCATAATAAATCATATTTTTTTAATTGGCATTCTAGATACATTCTAGAAGCTACCTAAAGCATGGCTCTGTGTGTGGCCCTGAAGAATGTATTCCACCTTTAACCAAGTTTATTCTTTTAAATCAGGGAAGGAGCTGCTGTGTTCTGGAATGTGAAAGACCAAACTGTAAGTATAAATACAGTGTGAAAGCATTAAAACTTAGTTTTCTGAGAATAAATTGTTAAGTAGCCCTCAATAACCTGAGCCATTGGATGATAAAATGACAGATAATCTTCAGTTTCTTTGCTCAGCATTACATGATGTTGATCCTAACACTGTCATCTTCCAAAATTGTCATTTTGACTACAGGTTACCTACATTTTCCGTTCTCTGGGCACACACACACTGATTTGTGGAGAATCAGAAGAATCCCTGCTACACTGCAGATAGAAGAAGTGTACTTCTCACATGATAGCCTACAAATGAGTAGTGTTCACACAGTTAACTGGAAGCTGGCTGCCTTGAGTTTTATTTTAGATCAAGATCAAGTTTTCTAGAACATTTTCACTCACTGGAATTCATTTCTTTAATATCCCAATCAGGATTTGTTTAATACAGCCTTTTCAGGGGCAGTTTGGTAATACACATCAAAACTTTGTGTTTAACTCAGCAATTTTACATCTAGAAAGTTACCCAAAGAAAATAATCACATTATAGGTGATGAATGATATACAGAAATGTTCAACACATTATTTACAATAGCAAAAATGAGAAATAACCAAAACACATAATAAGAGAAAGCTTGTTATGTAGATCTGTAGAATAAAATCTACTGTCTATCAGGTAGAATCTAGTGCTTAAAAGTCATGTGGGGAAAAAAGCCTGTTCCTGGGGGTTGCCTGGTAGGCTTCCCTGGTGGCTCAGATGGTAAAGAATCCACCTGCAATGTGGTAGACCTGAGTTCTATCCCTGGGTTGGGAAGATCCCCTGGAGGAGGGCATGATAACCCATTCCTGTATTCTTGCCTGAGGAATCCCCATGGACAGAGGAGCCTGGCAGGCTACAGTCTGTGGGATCTCAAAGAGCTGGACAAGACTGAGCAACTAAGCACAGCACAGCACATGATACAGTTAAATTAAAAGAGCAGGTTACAGACTATAACTGATATAATACCAGAGCTGTACTAAAAGTGTGCTTCGTATAATCCCAGCTTTACTAAAAAGAGGTACCCACACACATAGAGGGTGGGAAGAGAGAGACTGAGGAGTGGTTTCCTGGAGAAAGAAATATAGGCCATCAATAGATGTAAGAAAAATGTAACCCAAATTGGCTATTTGAAGTTGCAAAGATGTAAAAGGCTGACAATACTCAGTAATTTTTTAAGAATGCTTTCATAAATCTTTGGATTCTAAAATTGGAAATCCCGCCTGCCACAAGTAAAAAGAGACAGATTCCACATGCTGCAACTATCGATCTTGCGTGCCACAGTGAAGAGTGAACATCCTGCGTGTCACCGTTACAAGCGTGTGTCTTTTGATCTAACAAATCCTGAAGAAGTATTTCCACAGGCCCTGAAGATACTTGCATCAGGCTGGTGCCTGTGACATTGTGTTAGTGGAGAGGAGAAAAAAGTCCCCCATGAATGGACATTTAGAATGGTTAAATCAGTTGTGGTTCCTCCGTTAAGGAGAACAGCATTGAAAATGTTTGTATGTACAGTACCATCCCATTTATATAAAAAGCAAACTAAACATACATATATTTACATGTAGGGGGACGTCTGGAAGGATATGCACCGAGTTTAATCATGATTACCTTCGGGGATTAGGAATGCAGGAGAATAGAGAGATTATCACTTTCTATTACTGTGTTGTTTAGATTTTTACAGGTGTTTTACTTAAACATTTTGTGTGTGTGACAGTTTAAAGAAAACAAGCCGTAATGTTGCCGTGTTTCCTCTGGGCTGTGGGAGATGGGTTGTTTCTGTTTTCCTCTTTAAGGGCCCCTGTGTTTTCCAAATGTAACAACAAATGGATGTATCCTTCCAGTTAGTTTAGCCTCACCATGAGTTTGCTTTTTCCTTAAAACCTGAAGAACAAAACAAACATCATTAAATGTAATTTTTAAAATGTTACAACCATCACTGAGGGGGTCAAGATAATTTGAGGTTAATCTTCCTTTTCTTCTAGATGAAGCATGTGATGCAAGTTCTAGAAAAACATGAAATTCAGCCCTATGAAATTGCGTTGGTTCACTGGGAAAATGAAGAGCTTAACTACACAAAAACAGAGTAAGCACCTTTTTATCAAATTTATGAAACAGGCACTTGAAATAACTAGGGAAAGCAGTAGAGAAGGTCAAGTCTTTATGAATTTGGAGACAAATTTTGAGGAAAAAAGTTATTAATACAAACAGAAAACCAAAGCAATTAATATTAGTGGACAGACAATTTTTTAACTTCTCAGGCTACCCATAAACTAAAACAAGTAGATAGTATAACCCCAAAATAATGTTTCCTAAATAGCCGAAATCAGTAAAAAGTAGTGTGCCTTTGTCAGAATGAACCTGTCAAATTATTCTAGTAGCTTTTTTTTCTTATGTAAATTCTTTTTGCTTTTTTCCTATTGATTTTGAGTATAAAAAGTATTTAGTATAATGAGGGGATGCTCTAAGGGAACCACTCACAGGAATGGAGGTGCCTGTAAGAAGTGGGGGCCTGCTGTACCTGCTCAGGTCAAAGGTATGGGGAGACAGCATCCTGGCTGATTTTCCTGTCCCAGCAAGGGTGCAAAAATGAGGAGAGATGTTAGGGTGGAGAGAGCAGGCAGTGGGAACAGGATTAAAAGGTCTTTATTCTCAAGGAGGTCCCTACCTAGTGGAATGTGAGAGTTGGGGGAAAAGTCTTGGTGCTGAGCAAGGAAGCAACGCAATCAGAGCTTTAGGGAAATTTGGAAGAGACAGCAGCTATAGAAAGAGTAGATGGGCTAAGAGCAAGTGCTAATTGCCAGCGATGAGCTTTCCTGTATCATTTTATCTGACATAGTCACCGGGATTGTGGCAAACCAGCTTTCAGGTGAGATTCAGAGACGCTGGGCACCTGACTCATGAGTGAGGACCCAGGCCCACGGTGGGTGCAGAAGACAGCGATGGTGTGAGCCGGGGACATGACAGATGAGGAGCCAGTAGAATTGTTGCTCATTTTATTCATTATTAAGCCCATGGCCTTGTGGTCACGTTTCCCATCAGTTCCCCTCCCATAGTCTGCCTCCAGACTGCACTGTGACTTACTAGGCATTGTCCCCCACCCACCTGTAGGTGTGCACACACGCACACCCATCTCACAGTCTCTAGAGATTCAAGTGCTTGGCTCTGGATCCTGGAGTCAGATTTGGTTTCATCAAGAGACCATCCTTGCCTCCACCAGTGCGGTGGGTGTGTGAGTCCTTTCTGTGACCCAGCTGCCTACTGTCTCACTCTGTGTGGGCCGAGCTCCTTCATAAAGCATCTCATCAGCTCTGCCCTCTGTCTCATGTCTTCTGTTTTTCCCCCACCTAAGGCTTTTGGAGTGGATTCTGCCTCCTCTCTCCCTCCTCATCCAGCTCTCTTTGTCTTTCTGGTCGCTCATCTCTCGCGAAGGTTTAGCCTGTCCTTTTCCTCTTTGCTTGTGATGCTTATATCCCCAAATTCCCTTCCTTCCCTACTTCCCCAGTCATTCCAGAATTGTCTACATATGCATCTTAATTTTTCATAACTGCCCAGTTTCCCTCCACATCCCTACCGCATTAGCATCATTTTAGATTATACTGTGTATAGTTAGACATTCAGCATTTATTCACTTAGCAAGTTATTGTAACCATTTTCCCTTTTCTACTAAATATCCTTTCAAAACATGCGTGTTTACTTTTGTGCCGAATTCCTATAGATGAACTGTTCTTGCACACTTAGTTTCTTTCCTGATTTCTTACTATTAAACATTTGACCATAAAAAGTTTTCTGTACACAGATCTTTCTTTGCATCTTTCACTATTTCCTTAGGATAAATTTCTAGAAGTGGAATTACTTGGATCATAGGGTATGAGAACATTTGTGAGACTCTTGATACAAGTTGCCAAAATGACCTCTAGAAAGATTATAAGGTGACTTTTTTATAAAAAGTTTTCTGTACACAGATCTTTCTTTGCATCTTTCACTATTTCCTTAGTATAAATTCCTAGAAGTGGAATTACTTGGATCATAGGGTATGAGAACATTTGTGAGACTCTTGATACAAGTTGCCAAAATGACCTCTAGAAAGATTATAAGGTGACTTTTTTAGAAGAGAGAAAGTACTTTTCAAGATTTAGAAAAGGCTTTTTCTTTTTTCCTTAGGGGGCAGTCAAAACTTCACAGAGGGGAAATCCGGTTAAATTCAGAGCTGGATTTAGATGATGTCATTCTAGAGAAATTTGCTTTCTCGAATGCCCTTTGCCTCTCAGGTAAGTTACTGCTACTTAATCAGAGAAGGTATCACATAGTGTTCATTTCATCCAGGAAGTTAAAAGATTTAGTAGACTTTGTCATGTTTTCACAGAGTACTTCAGCAAGACCTTATAATTCCTATTTCTTTTTTTATTCCAAAAGAATATATATATAGAGAGAGAGTATAAAATACAGTATCCATGCTACAGTTATATGTTCCTTATTAGTTGTATTGATAAAGCTTACCTGTCCAAAAATACTTTTATATTATTGTTGTTGCTGTTGTTATCATCACTCCCTTTGTCCTCTCCACTTCTGTCTGAGATTGCTGGTCTTAGGCTGTCTCTAATCCAGGCAGAGAAAGCTCAGTCTTGTGTGACTGGTCACAGGCCTCTTTGTAGAAAAGTACACCCTGGTTTTTCACAATAATGGGACAGAGGGTCACAGTGGCTCTCAGTTTTTCTGTAAAGATCCATACACCTGTATGAAACTGCAGAGGTTCTCCAAGAAAGGTTCCTGCCACCAGTCTATACCAGGCTGCTCGTGCATACCAGCCAGGAGGCTTTGGGACTTCTGAGCTATACCCGCTGCCCGGAGGAGCGGAAGGGAAGGCCAGGAGAGTCTGGTTCCTGCCCCAGCTAAAGAGCCACCCTTCATTCCAGGGCGTAGCTCATCCTCTGGGCTTCTGAGATGCAGTATGAGAAAATCAGAGATTTTACCCAGTGTAGCTTTGATCTGCCATCAGAGCTTGGAAACTGACTCACTTTCTTCTAGCTCTTTCTACGTAGTGCCCTCTTTTGTAATATAATACGTAACTTCTAAAATGTCAGTTTCATATTTTTGGCCATCTGCTTCTTAAACTATTGTTAAATGGCAGTGAAGGTACTATGCAGTTTTGCATTTTGTAGAAATGTGATGATAAATGTTCAATTGTTAATCTTTTTTCTCTAGTGAAACTTGCTATCTGGGAAGCATCACTGGATAAATTTGTTGAATCTATTCAGTCGATTCCAGAGGTAATTATACCAATTTTATGCTTGTTTTCAAGGATTGAGTTCTATTGGGGAAAAATACAAATTTCACACTATAATGATGAATTTAGAAGTACAACAGACCAGTAATGAATGGTAAGAAAGCTACACTGAATTTAAGCAGGAAAAAAAAAATCCAGTTACATATAAAATTATAAAGAAACCTTTTAAAACTTAAAATTCAAATTTTGTGTGTTTATTAGTTGCTCAGTCATGTCCGACTCTTTGTGACTCCATGGACTTGTTGCCCACCAGGCTCCTCTATCTGAGGATTTTTTCAGGCAGGAACCAACCCAGGAATCGAACCTGTGTCTCCTGCATTAGCAGGCAGATTCATCACTGAGCCATCTGGGAAGCCAAAATTCAAAATAGCTTTCATTTATGGTATACTTTTAATGTAACTGAATTGAAATGAAATGTTTCCTGTCAAGGAAATTGTGACCACTTTTCTCGATTAAAGAAACAAATGTTTTGACAAGTTATGAGAAAAGTAGCAGCATGAAAAATGCGTCTATAGTTATACCAGAATTTCAAATTACATATGTTAAAAATCATGCCTGCTGTAATTAACTTTGTTTTTACATGGAGGAATAGTCATACTTGGGAAAAGAGCCCCTGGTTTTTCAGTAAGAGATTAGGAATGTACATCACAGAACATGCTAGTGAGAAGGGACACGTGTGTATGTATGTATGTATTTCTCCCCCTCCCAAATAGGCTTTAAAAGCTGGGAAGAAAGTGAAACTATCTCATGAAGAAGTTATGCAGAAAATGGGTGAACTCTTTGCCCTAAGGTAAAATTTTCTCTGTAAGTGATATACTTCATATATTCATATATTTAACAATCAGCAGAAAATATCCCTGTACAGTAAAGAGCAAGCATTTGTACCTTAATGGGAATTGCAGCTGTTTTTATTTCATTCGTTATAAGCATGAACAACTCTGACCCATTAGAAGCAGCTGGGCTGTGTTAGGACTTTACTGGAAGAAATTCTGCCTGTGCAAGAGAAACCACAATTAATCTATAATAAACCCCCATCGGAGAGCATGGTAGGTGTTCTCTGGAGGTGGAAAGACACATTCTAGAATTTGAACAATGGGAATTCTCAGTACAAGTCTGTCAGTGCATCATAACTCTGAATAGACCTAATTGCTACAGAAAAGTGATGTATCATCTTTCGCTGACTCTGAGACACCATAAGATGCCATAGGAAAGTGAAAATGCTACCAGCTAGCATATGAGACAATGCTTTTTTAATCACAATTTTAATTTTGCACTTCCTGAACTAGCTCTTTTAGACTTACTTAGATGTAGATTTATCACATTTTATGTATTCCCAGGCATACATAAAAAGGAAAACATGAGGGAAGTAAGTTGTCTAAAGCAATGACAGCTGAGTCCCAACTGCCACCTGTAAGACATCATCACTTTTAAAGATGCCTCCGTTTTCAGAGATGTTAAAAATGGGAAGAACAGTGTCTTAAAACTGATGAAATACAATAGTGCATCATTTAAAATTAAGTTAAATTAAAAAGCCTTCAGTTTATTCTTGTAGTTTCCCTAGGATTTATGGAGTGAAACATCCTGAATTTTGGTGTTTTTCTCACCAGGCAGCATTCTCGGTGCTTCAGCTGTTCCGTGTGTGGGATGAGTGACTGGGGTTTGTCAGTAGTGTCCCTACGGGTTGCTGTTCCACGTTTTCCTTAGATATTAAAACTTGGCCTGGTGAGGAGAAGGGGGCCAGCGTTCCATCACCCATGCCTTTCTCACAGCTCAGGGACCCTAACTCAGGACACCAACAAAAATAAAAACCCCTATGTCAGGAGCATCCTGCAGCCCATCTAAAGCCTCGAGCTCGCTAAGAAGTGGGATACAGAGACTTCTCTCTCCTCTGCTCTTAATGATGCGAGCAGAATTCCATATAGTGAGTTACTATATCAAAACTCAGAAATTAGGACTAAATATGTTTAGGTTTGTGAATAGTTTCTATAGGGCCTTACTGTTCTTATCCTAAGTTTTCTTCTTTTCACAGTAAGAGTGCTTATGTGTTATTCAAAGGAATATGGTGAGTCTATGAAAAGATATAGTAGAAATGTGGCAGGTTATATCGGGTGAGAAATAAGTCATAAATTACAGATGTGGTACGATCCCACTCGTAGACAAACAGCATAAATATTCATATGCATCTTGATGTGTATACATACTACCAGACATGTAGGTGTGTGTGCACATGTGTGTGCAAAGAAGCAGATCCTGAAGGACAACAGCAGACTGTTGGCAGGGCCTAAAGGAGTTGAGTTGTGGTGTTAGGGTAAAGGGCCTAACAGTGTTTTCTGAGTTCTTCTCCAGGGTTTTTCTTTTTTATAGTGAAAAACTATTTATGTGTTACTTCTACAATGTAAATTTTCTTTTAAAAACAAGCTCAGGCTTCATTTGTAAAAGGGTAGAAATAGAGAATTTGCTTATCCAGTGTTTGATCAAACACTGGAAGGATACTGAGGAAACCAGTAGTCATGTGAATACCTATCCACACACACCCATGCGTGCATGTGTAACAAACTTGAATGAGAAAAGAAGCTTCAGATTTTTTTACATTGGGTTTTCTTTTATCTGCTTCATAACTGTCAGTGTAAATATTGAATTAATTTGGGTGCAGATTTTGAAATTTTTTTGTTTACATGTTTCTCAGAAGTATTAAAAGAATCAGCATTCAAAACTGTTTTTATAAAACACCATACAAATAAACATATTTACAAAACAGAAATAAATTCACAGACATAGAAAACAAACTTGTGGTTACCAGTGGGGATGGGGGAGATAAATTAGGAGTTTGGGATTAACATATGCACGCTGCTGTATATAAAATAGGTAAACAACAAGCTCCTACTGTGTAGCATAGGAACTGTACTCAATATCTTGTAATAACCTATCATGGAAAAGAACTGAAAGAGAATATATAGAGAGAGAGACAGATATACGTATCTGTGTGTGTATAACTGAATCGCTTTGCTGTACTCTTGAAACTAACAACATTGTAAATTAACTACAATCAATGAATAAATATCTCCAAAAAAGAAAGAAAATAGAGACCATGATTTTTTAATTCAAGATACAAATTAAAAGTTATGATTTTCCTTTTTTTAAGACACCGTATAAACTTGAGTTCAGACTTCTTGATCACTCCTGATTTCTACTGGGACAGAGAAAATCTGGAAGAACTTTATGATAAAACTTGTCGGTTCCTCAGCATTACTCGTAGAGTTAAGGTATGTATTTTGCACTTCTACTGAGAGAGGAAGACACGACGTCACCTCTAAGTTGTATGACAGTGTGAAGAGAATTTTTTAATTAAGTAAACTGCTTTGGAGAAATGTCTCTTGACTTCTGGACAGATCTCTAGATTTCCCGCTCTCGTTCTGTGTACAGTTTTCAGCTTTCACGTCAAAGGATATTCTGAATTTTACTCCAGAGGCTCAGTAAGATTGGTGAGAGTCTGGAGGCCTAGTAGTCCAGTAGATTTCTCATCAAGTTTCAAGCAAGAGTTCGTAAGGTCCAGAACTTCACTGGCAACAGTGAGAATAAGAATGAAACTTTTAAAAGAATCCTTTAAGACAGATGAAGTGGTCGGTATGGGGAGGCCAGGGAGAGAGAAGAGTAAGGATGACTGGTGTTTGCTGTGGGCAACAGGTAGAAAGATGGCAGACACAGAAAGGTTGGGGGGAGGAGGAGGAGCCACGTTTGAGATATGTGGAGAGCACAGTAGCAAGAGAACAGCCAGTTAGACCTGTCACAAGAGCGTTTAGAAGCATGGGAGCAAAGTTGAGGAGAGAGGCAGCTGATGGAATGATGGACGTGGGTGGAGGTGGTCATGACGGAGGTGAGCCCCACGGCGGGAGAGGGTAGAAAACACACCGGATGTTGGTATCGTGTGCGTGCATGGTCCTGCGACATTTGATCACGTGTAGATCCAGGTGACCACAAGGTCTGGGTACAGGTCTGTCCTGTGACCACAGAGATCTGCCTTGCCTCCTTATAGTAACACCACCATCTCTCCCCCACCGTCCCTAACCCTGGGCAGTGACTAATCTATTCCCCAGCTCTGTAATTTTGTCATTTTGGGATTGTTATATAAATAGAACTGTACCGTGTGTCTTTTAAAATGGGCTTTTTTCAATGAGTATAACACCCTTGAGATCCCTCCAAGTCATTGTCTGTATCAACCCCTGCCTTCCTATGAGCTACCTAGACATTTGGAGGGGGTTCCATTTTGATTCATCTGTATCATTTTTTAGTATGTCTCTCTGCATAGGTATTTGGTGGTTGCTCTAGGTAATCCATTATGCATACCTTTATCACAAGCCACTCTTTTCGACATTTTGCCAGATTAAATCCTGTAAGGAAACTGTACATGTATATCCCTCTACTCTCCACTCTGAGAACTTCATCAATGTTTTAGTTTTTGCTTCGACCATCAGCATAATTCAGAAGACTCAAGAGGAGAAGGAAATTCTCTCATATTTACCCATATTTTATTCTTTCCTTTGTTCTTTTTTTTTCTTCAATGATGTTCTAAGATTTCTTTTTCTGTTGTTTGCTTTCTATTCCAAGAACATTCTTTAGCCATTCTTGCAGGGTAAGTCTGCAAATATCTAGACTTCCCCTTCATTCCTGAAGGATCTTTTTTCCCTGGTTGAAGGATTCCAAGTGACAATTCTTTTAACACCTAAAAATTACTGTCCCACTTTCTTCTGGCCTTCATGGTTTGAGAAATCTGCTGTATCTCTGATAATCTCAGATTTTTAGTTATACTCCAGTGAGTCTTTGAGGCTCTCTTCTCTTTTTTTCTAATCTTTTCAGCAAATGGTGCTAGAACAATGGGATAGCCGTATGTTAAAAAAAAAATGAGCCCTAGTCTTGTCTTTACACCATTTCTAAATGAATTAGAGTCCTTTAAATATAAAAGGTAAAATTATAAAAGCTCAGAAAGAAAATATAGGGGAAAAAGGCCTCATGACCTTGGGGAAGGCAAAGATCTGTTAGGACCAAAAAAAAAAAAAAAAAAATCATGAACCTTACAGAAAGAATTTGATAAGTTGAACTTCATCAAAACTAAAACTACTGGTCTTTGAAAGACACTCTTTAGAATATGAAAGGGCAGGGACTTCCCTGGTGGTCCAGTGGCTAAGACTCCATGCTGCCCATGCAGGGGGTCTGGGTTGGATCCCTGGTCAAGGAACTCGATTCCACATGCTACAACTAGAGTCTGCATGCTGCAGCTGAAAATCCCTCTTGCCTCAGTGAAGACTGATAATCCCGCATGCCCCAGCTAAGTCCGGGTGCAGCCATATAAATAAACATTTTTTTAATTAAAAAGTAAAATAATATGAAAAGGTAGATCACAAATATATTGAGAATATTTCCTCCCACAGGTTGGAAGGAAATATTCTCCATATATAACCTGACAAAAGACTTGTCCAGAATTCTTTTCGCTTGAAAAGACAACTCGGGTTTTTAAATGGGCAAAAAGATTTGAACTGACATCTCACAAAATATGTGAGTGTTCAAATGAACGTGAGAAGATGCTCAATGTTATTGTCCGTCAGGGAAGTGCAGATGAAACGTACAGTGCGCTGTCACCATACGTGCGGTAGAGTGACTAAAATTAAAAGGACTGCCAACCCCACGTCAGGAGGGATGTGGAGCAAATGGAAGTTTCATACGTGACTTGTGACAATGTACATTGGTACAACCGCTCTCCAGAACAGCCTGGCATTTCCTCAGAAATTTAACTGTGTTAACTGTATGATCCAGTGATTCGATCCTGAGTATTTATTCACAAGAAATGAAAACATATATGCTCACATTGATTTGTACCTGCATCTTCATAGCAGCTTTAGTCATAATAGCCAAAAACTGAAAACAATGAAATGGCCACTAATAGGTGAATGGATAAAGAAACTGCGGGATAGCCATGCAGTGGAATACCACTCAGCAGTAAAAAGCAATTACCGATGCATGCAACAGCATGGATGAATATCAGGATCATTATGCTGAGTGAGAAAAATCTAGACACAACAGAATACATGCTACTATATTTATAGGAAATTCTAGAAGGACCAACCTGTAGTTACAGAAAATAGATTAGTGGTTCCCTGGAGCCGTAGATTTCAAAGGGGCACAGGGGTTTGGGGTGATGGGAATGTCACTTCAGTACTTCCGTGGTTATATATCTGTCAGAAGTCTTCAAACTGTATATGCTTAGAATGGAGACAAGGGCACTTTATTGTATGTAAATTATGCCTCAAGGAAAATTTGGAAATAAAGCCTCTTTTGAGAAGTCTTTAATGACAAAAGCATCAACTTTGCTGAGCAGTGGTACTTACTGGGGACGAATTTGAAAGTGCTCAAGAGTTACAGCTCTTAGATGTCTCCCCTTGTCCTCTTGGAATGAAGATGTTTGGTGGAACCCTGACTGTTGGGATGAAGTGTACAGATTATTGCCACCAAGCAAATGTAGACCTTTTCTGATAAGCAGCCTGTAGTGCTGAGTTGGGTCAGTAACAGTTGCTGAGCAATAACGAAGATAAACCAGCTGCGTGGCTAGTGTGAACTCAGACATCCTACTCCCAGCCCTTCATTCTGTTTCCTTTCTCAAATCTTGGCATCCTTTGATATTGATGCCTGCAGTGTCCTTTGCATGTCCCTCGTGGGCAGGAGTACAGGAAAAGAGCCTAGGATCACAGTCACTAACAATGAAGGTGGTTTGAGCAGGAAGCATCCTGCGTGTGGGGCTCAGAGGAGGAGAAGCAGAAAGACAGGAATGTCTTTTAGGAACTTGGGATGAACACTACATTCAACATGAAAGTCACAGCTGAAGATGAGAAATGTCAACACAGGATCAATCAATCATGAATGTAGATGTGAAGTGATGAATCAGCTAGCTGGAAGAAGATCACAGAGCCAAGTAGGAAGGGGAACCCTGGGGAAAGTGCCTCTGCGTCTTCACCAAGCAGCCGGAGTGGATATCCTAAGAGGGCACCAGGGCTCACCAGGGACGGTGCTCCTCTGAGTGGCTAGGCTTCCTCCATGCCCACTGTAGGGAAGCCAGCTCTGCAGTCCAGGAGCAGGTGGGCAGGGTCCCCTAAGTCCCACTACTGGAAGAGTCCTGGAACATGTCCATTCTGTGGTATTTTTAAGAAAAAAAAATTTATGTGAGCTCTATGCAGCTATAATGCTGATTTCTGAATCCTTAACCAAGTACCCAGGAGAATGTATGCATTGCACTTAATCAGTGCTATAAACAAGTGGAAAATAATTCGGGTAGTGTCCTGAAGAATAAAAATAAAAATATGTTTAAATTTGGCACCACCTGCCTCTCTGCTTCTGCAGTACTTTGTTCGCATTCCTTGGGGGCTTCCCTGGTGGCTCAGACAGTAAATAATCTGCCTGCAATGAGGGAGACCCAGGTTCGATCCCTGGGTCGGGAAGATCCCCTGGAGAAGGGAATAGCAACCCACTCCAGTGTTCTTGCCTGGAGAATCCCGTGGACAAAAGAGCCTGGAGGGGTACAGTCATTGGGGTTGCAGAGTTGGACATGACTGAGCGACTAACACACTTTCTTGGGGGCAGCAGTTCACACACCAGGTCATATAGGTTTGGTTCCTGGTAAGAACCCCCTTCCCACCTTCCCAGTGTAGTTTCTCGAGGCAAGGAGAGAGCACATCCTAGTGTGTCTGCCTCTTCTTACAAGGATGTTAATTTAAACTCCATCTAAACTTAATCACGTCCCTTGGACTGCAAGGAGATCCAACCAGTCCATTCTAAAGGAGATCAGTCCTGGGTGTTCTTTGGAAGGAATGATGCTAAAGCTGAAACTCCAGTACTTTGGCCATCTCATGCGAAGAGTTGACTCATTGGAAAAGATTCTGATGCTGGGAGGGATTGGGGGCAAGAGGAGAAGGGGACGACAGAGGATGAGATGGCTGGATGGCATCACCGACTCAATGGACGTGAGTTTGAGTGAACTCCGGGAGTTGGTGATGGACAGGGAGGCCTGGCGTGCTGCGATTCATGGGGTCGCTGAAAGTTGGACACGACTGAGCGACTGAACTGAACTGAAACTTAATCACCACCCCCAAAGACCTCATCTCTGGATACCATCACATTGGAGGTTAGGGCTTCAGCATGAATTTGAGGGCACAAACCATTCTACCCATATTACCAGTGGTCCCCGGAAGTCCACTTTAATTTTTCTTTAGAAGCTAAAGGACTTGCCTAGAGGTCCAGTGGTTAAGACTGAGCTTCCTCTGCAGGGGGCACAGGTTTGATTCCTGGTCGGGGAGCTAAGATCCTACATGTTGCAGGGCAGGTAAGCCCACACAGTACAGCAACTGTGGAGTTGAGCCTGTGTTCTGGCAACAAGAGAAGGCTATGTGCACGCTGAAACTGAAACAAGTCTGAGCGCTGCCACAAAGACCTAGTGTGGTCAAAATGAAAACAGTTAATGCTACTTTCAAAAAAACTGTAGTTTGAGAAATGCTAAATTTAAGACCCAAGAAGGAAACCAATAAGATGGTGTTTTATAGACAGAAATTCGGGCAGTGCAGTTTAAAAGGGAAGCATTGTGTTTACAAATAGGTTTTGAAATGTTTGCCAAAATTTTGGTGATATCTTTAATAAAGATGTTTGTCTCTAACATCCAAAGAAATAAATAACAGTAAAGCAAGAAATTCGGGCAGAGGAGAAATTGGGATTAACCATTTATATTTGAGACTTATCAAAAAAGTTTTTCTTAAATCAGTCTTTCTTAAAATGTGGGATACATACACTTGTATAAGAGATGAACTTAGGTAACATATGGACCCTGAAATAACATGTAAGCATGGAAGCAAGTAACACTTGTGTCCCATGTTGAAGAGAAACACTCTAGTTTGGCTTTCATGGCTCTTGACTGGCCCTCTGATGTGTAAGCTCACACTTCCCAAGCATCAGGCCCAACTTTGTGCAGCCAACACCATTTCACATCATGCAGATTTTCCGTTTTTTTGGCAATGATAGTTTCCTTCTGAAATAAACAGAATTTCTAAGTCTTTGACTTGAATGCAGTTGGCTAATGTGTATCACAGAAGCAGTGATGATGGGATGGAAACGACCCAAGTCCAGGAGACATCTGGGCACGATCATGCAGAGTGCAGAGCTGGAAGGCAGGAGGGACAAGATCAGGACTCTGGGAACTGTCATCCACATTCAAGGGGAGGTCCGAGAAGTCTCAGAAAAGAAGGATGTCGGAGGCAGAATTTGGTCCCTAGAGGAGAAAAGCCAAAAGGAAGCATGTTTCCAGGTGTTGTCAAACACTTGAGTTAATTGAGGTCTTGTAATCTAACCAAGAAAGGGTGTTGAAGTTACTCATGAGACATGTGAAAGTTTCAGGGGAGTTGAGGTAATATCTACAACTTCTAAGGGCTAAATTGGGTGCTGAGGAAGTGGAGGAAGAAAATGTCTTTAGTCAGAGTTGAAGGAAAATAGAAGAGGGTTGGGTCAGCATTTTGAAAAGAGAAGCAAGCTTAAGGCTGAGCATATTTATAGACCAAGATCAGGCCGCCAGTAACAATAGGAAGAGGAAGGAGGCGGCACCGTTCTAAACATTTATACAAAGTGGCAACTGCGGGGTGCCCAGGGAGTCTGGAGGAGTGGGCAAGCGTGTTACCAGTGTGGCTCCAGGTGTTCCCTGTCAGTGCTGTCGCGTCCTCTTCTTTGTGACCCCATGGACTGTAGCTCACCAGGCTTCTTTCCATGGAATTTTGCAGGCAAGAATACTGGAGTGGGTTGCCATTTCCTACTCTGGGGTTCGCTCTCACGGTTTAATGTTCTTTGCAAAATCGTGGTAAATATGGTGCACTAGCACATTTCAGTCAACCCAGACATGGATCTGTGATTTGTCTCGAATTTCCACCGACCATACCTGCACTCTCGGCATACGTACCTCAGAAATTATCAAGTGGAATCCAAAAACTATTTTTTAAAATTTGTCTTCCAGGCTCTGTAATTTCCAAAGGAAAGTGAGATAGATTAAGGAAGTATACCTTGTCATCGGTCACATTGAAGGCTTTAATCCAAGAGTCTGTTTTCTATGACCCTCAACCAGCCTGTAGGATATCAGAAGGCAGAACCTAGAGCGTCTGCAGTTAAGCGTTAAGAGCAGTGCCATCTAGCGGTGATGTGTAGCAGGTCAAGTTTTGCGTTCGGGAATTTTTGACAGTGGGACTTAGTTTTCATATTGTAGATGGTAATCATTGTTTTTGCCATCTTCAGGCCATACTAAAAGAATCCTATTTCAAGTTTTCTTTTATTAACTGCTTAAAATTTACCAAGGGCAGTGATGAAAAACTAGGACTCAAAAACTTTTAGATCTTCCATCAAAAATCTTCCAAATATAAGAGGAGCTTTGGTATGCCAACTATTTTTTGCAGTCACATCTGTGCATTACAAAATTTTTTGTCCCGGTGGATTCACAGAAAGGAGACAGGTAGCACTGGCAGGTTGCCTTTGGAGAGAGCTGAGGAGCCAGAATTGAAGGGATGATTTCTCACCGCATACCTATTTGAAACTCGGAAATTTGAAGCAGGCAACTGTTATCTTCAGTGAGTTCGTTTAAATACACAGGGTACTTGCTGAGATTTTTACTGTTGCAGGTCATGAATGAAAAGCTTCAGCACTGCATGGAGCTAACAGATCTGATGCGGAATCACCTGACGGAGAAGAGGGCACTCCGCCTGGAATGGATGATAGTCATCCTTATTACCATAGAGGTAAGTTAAAACTTTCTTGAAAGCAACTTGACAGAAGATAACAGGAAAGAACATGACTTTGTCCTAAATACTTAAGTCTGTTTGCAGATGAGGCAAGTTGCAAGTGACTGTGGTAATATTTTAAAAATGCATTAAAGTATTATTTTTGGAAAAGTTCCACATTTTATCTGGCTGTGCTGCGTGGCCTGTGGGACCTTAGTTCCCTGCCCAGGGACTGAAAACGGGCCACGGCAGTGAAAGTACCAAATTGTAACCACTGGATCGCCAGGAAATGCCCTCATTCTGAGATGGCACGTAAGAGTTCTCACTGTAAATGTGTAACCTACAGCCCACAGCAGGTGCTTGTGCCTCAGAGGTGCAGCTTGCCCAGTGGGGGAGACAGAGTTGTTCTTATTCCAGGAGCATTTTTCATTAATCACAATCAGAAAAGTCATCTTAAGTCTGTACCAACCAGTGATTTGTCGTAATACTTCTTTTTATTTGTAAGGTACTGTTTGAACTGGGACGAGTATTTTTTCTGATTAAGTGATGACCAAAGGAAAAGTATCGTTGCAAGAGATACTCGAGTTCTACAATCAAACATTAAGTATTCACCTGCTGAGATATCTTTTAATAGGTTATTTTTTTTTTTTAAATCAAGGAATTGTTACAATGATCTCAGTTTCTAGTATTGCTGCTTGAATAAAAACTATGAAGAACCCAGCATCTGGGTCTATAACACTGATAATTTGAAAGGATTTTCATTTTATGTATTTTAAAGAGCTTTGGATAATCTTGGTAAATTTGGGCATTGCTCCTAACCTACCCCAAGGAGTCCCAATCTTGGCCCTAAGAAAACATAACAAAAACTCCAGTTCGGAAATACAGAAGATAGGCTTTAATGGCAGAAATTAACTTTCCATCCTGTTTTTATGTGGCATAATGAGTCTGCTCACTGGCACTTTCCTTTTATTAATCCATACTTTCCATCCTTTCACTACCAAGTTAGTCAAAATATCCTTCCCACAGAGGAACTTTTTCTCACTCTTTAGGGGAATTTAAAATACCAGGTACAAAGATTTTAATATTTATATGCTATCTTGAACTGATAAAGTCCTTTTTATCTTCAGCTTATGTTTATGCATATTCCCGCCTGCCCTACTACCCTCTCCATCACATGAATTTAATGTTTTTTTTCATGTTATATACATATCCAGAGTATTACTATTCTAAATTGGGACACTGTCACTTTACTGCCAACTGCTACACAGTATGCAAGAGAATACACATGTATCTGACCCTCACTGATGAGTAATGTATTTGCTGGAATAGTGTAGAGTTGCCTATCCTGGTATGTCTCAGGGCACTGCAGGTATCAGTCTTGAGTACCACTAAGTGCCTATGCCAGGGGTACCCAAGGACTTTCCAAGCAACATGGGCATAGACAGTTCAAGAACTGCTTTCTAGATCAAGTTCCACACACAAGTACATATACCTCTAAGCAGTTTATTGAGCCTGCTCTCCATTTTCCCATCTCACAGTGTACAGAAAGCATCTCACCCCTCTTCATTTTAGTTTGATCCACTATATTTTAAAATCTTTATGTATATTTAACCTGCATTTAAGGACTTCCCTAGTGGCTCAGCAGTAAAGAATCCGCCTGTGATGCCGGAGACGTGGGTTTGATCCTGGGTCAGGAAAGATCCCCTAAATAAGGAGATGGCAACCCACTCCAGTATTCTTGCCTGGGAAATGCCATGGACAGAGGAGCCTGATGGGCTACAGTCCATGGTGTTGCAGGAGTCTGGACAGGACTTAGTGATTAAACCACCATCATCAACCTGCATTTAAAAATTCTTTAGAAAGCCAAACAAGGTGTTTTGTTTTTTTTTTTTGGATTCCAGCTTTTTTATTTATTCCCCTTTTAACAAAGTAGAAGAAATAATACAGGATTAAAACTGCAAAAGTAGTTAATTGGTAGAACACACATTCACACAAAAAATCTGGATAGGAAGACAAGCTTATATACAATGAGGAAACACAAGTAAATGATGGTAGTTTGTAGGTTGTATACGAAACATTTAATAAGTCAAACATGCTACACGGTGCCACTGTTTACAGCAATATTGAAGGGGAGAAAATAACACTAATTTAGGGACTGATATACCACAAGGTCCAGGTTTCACAGCATCAGTGCAAACAAGGTGTTTTTGAAAAAACATTGATTGGGTTATCTCTATACTCTTTATTGTTTCAATCGAAATGCAAAATACTAAAATGGTTTGTTTCAAATGTTAAGTCTTATAAGAGATTCATTTCCATTTCAATGTAACCATAGAGACAGACAGACAACTGGGAGGCAAAGAGAGAATGTAGAAACTGTTTATGATTGCCCTATGTCATTTTTTTACACATAAACCGTGATTACACTGGAAAAAAAAAAAAAAAAAACCAAACAAGGACAATTTGAAATACTGGTCAACAGAACTTTCTTTAATGGAAACCATGTTATCCATCCCTCCATCCCCCATTAAGAGGACACTTTCAATAAAAACTTTCCCTTAAGCATCCATGTGTACAATTTGGGTCAACTGTGTAATAAAATTTTAGTTAACAAAGAGAGCACAAACATTTATTGCATTATGGCCATGGCAAATTAAAATTTAACACTTCAGTTTATACACAGTTACAAAAAACGAGATAACAAAACCTTCAAACATAAAAATTTATTAGGATAACGTTTTGTGGGGGAAATATAACACAAATACAGTCTTTCAAGAAAAAGGAACATTTAATCACTTACTTCTGTTTAAATGGATCATGATGGACATCATTATGGTATTAAATTCCACTGAAACATTAAAGATTGATGTGTTATAATCTATATTTTTATTATATGACTTATAATAGTATTTTTTAAATATCAATATTCATGTCAGAAATTATATCTTTTCAAGTATTTAAATTTATGATAAAAGCTTCAACCTAAGTTATTAGGAAAGTTTTTAAATTATTTTAGGTTTAATACAAGCAAAATAGTTTTTGAAGATCACAGCTTCTCTCAGAACAAAATGTCCATGAGATTATACTAGAATATTGAGAGCCTAAAAAAATATTGATAATATTCATCAGTGGCTCCGGAAGCACTCCTCAAAAATGGCACCAAATTTCTGTCACAGAAGCTCAGTGGTTAAGACTCACCTGGGTCTGAGTCCTCAGGCCACACCACCTAGCAGCAGCATCATGCTGGGCGAGTCACAGAGCCTGTCTGGGCCTCTCTCACTTGTAAAATGGGTGTAACAGTAGCGCTACCTCACAGGGCTGCTGTGAGGGTTAACGGAGTTAACCAACCTCAAGCTATGAGAGTTAACTGTTAGTACATCTGGGTAAAAACCCACATAAGATCCTGAGATTAAATGAAGACTGACTCAGAGCCCCAGCATCCCCCTCGGAACCCCGGTTAAGGAACATGTGCGAAGCTTGAAGTGCATGCTGCATCCACATAAAGTGCTTCATTTAAATACAAAGCAGTGTCTCCACTGTCTAAAATAGACTGTCTCTTCAATGCAAGCCCAAAAAGACCTTTTAAACTCTACACATCTTACATATACCAGGTGGTATTATTTCTAAATTTTTAACAAAAATCAACCATATTCATTTCTAAATTTTTTACAAATATCAACCATATTCATTTTAATTTTATTTTAAATTCATATTTATTTTTAATAAATTTATTTTTAATGGTTGTCTACCCCTTAAGAGCAGTTTTCCCAAATAGGGTCCTCAGGCTTTCACGATGAGTGATTCCTGTGTTCCGCAATCAGAACCAGGTTGCTGCTGGGAAATTTTTTTTTTTTTTTTTTACAACTCCAAGGAAGAAATCCTTAGGCTCACTCAACTCAGAGCCACTAAGTTAGAGCCTAGTTATTAATTTCTACTCAGGTTTATAGATAGATTTTAAGTAACCGAGTCTCAGAAGACTTGATTCTCCAATCCAACCCATTTTCTCATGCAATCTCCTGCCTTTATCAAGTGTGTGTGTGTGAGAGAGAGGTGTGCTAGGAGAAGGTGGTTAAAGATGAGAAATAGAGGGAGGTTTTATGAATACTTCCAATCCAAATCTGTTTTTACTTTTTGGCTCCCTCCATTGCTTCTGAATTGCCATTTTTTAAGGAACAGATAAGGTCACTATTCCAAACTCTTTCCTCAGCAGAGCTTTCCTCCCCAGGCTTAACAGAACTTTTCAAAGGCCACATTTTTACTCCTTTTGCACAATTTGAAACATTTCCTTAAAACAGATTTAAACATTCCTTAAAAACAAAATGTTTCAACATCCCCTTATAACAACAGGCTGGAAAGCATGGGTGCAAGCCTGTACAGCTTACAAAGCTAGTCATTCTTGCACAAATTCACCCAGTACTTATTCCAAAGTTATGACATGCAACTCTGGACTCCCATATCCAGTGATAAAACATTAAGGGCCCTACTTCCATTTCCATGAAGGCAGCAGGTAACAACTAAGCAATCTGCTTGACCTATGAAGACATCTATAGAAGAGATGGTACGAAAAGCTAAGAAAGGGGAACACAATAGCTACGTCAACTGAAGAACTTCAAATTTTACTTCAGATTTAGACCTCACTATGTGAACTGAAAAACTCCAAACACAAGACTGTGGGTTAAGTATAAAATTTGACTTTTAATTTAGCTTCTATACATGAGACTTGCAAATCTGCTTGTCATCAGTTTTTTAAAACACCACTAACAGAAAAGTTCAGACCTGGGACTCCCTGGTGGTCCTCCCGCACAGGTCTGACCCCCAGTGGGGAAGCCAAGAAGACCCCACATACCTGCGGTGGGGTGTAACACGTTATCAAATACCTGATGCCTCACTAATGAAATCTGAGCTGTAAACCCCAAATTTTCTTCATGTGGCCCTTTGAGATCCTGTGTTCCCTGGCCCTGGGGGATTCTGGGAGGCAGCCAGGCTTTCAGCCTTAAGCTGGGGAAGGCCTGGGCAAAGCAGCCAGCTGTTACCTACCTTCACACCACATTTTGTAAATTAATGATGTTTTAACAGCCACTTTTTCTCAAATTAGGACTGTGCTACAACTCTACCGATCTTTAAAAAAAACTTCCCCTAACCAACCAGCTTCATAAACAAGATGATACACATACAGTTGTCACCAACTGGGGGAGCAGTTTTTCCCTATAAATTTCATCATTTACTTCACTTTCAAACATAAAAACTCCAGTCACACAACAATTCTATAAGCAAAAATTCAGACTTGCATTTTTTTGTTTTTTTAAAAGAAACATTTCAAAACCAACATCTTTAAAAATCAGTTGTACTATTAATATGTTACAACTTTTTATGACTCACACAGCTGGCTGAAATCAGTCTCAAAAGACTACATGATTCCATTTATATAACATACTAGAAGTGATGAAGGAGAAATCAGTGCTGCCAGGGAGGAGTGAGAATGGAGGTTAGCATGTAAAAGGACTGACTGGGGGGGTTTCTAAAGAGAGAGAACTGCCCTGTATCCTGAGTGGGTTTACACAAATGTAGACAAACTTCACAGACCTGTACACCAAAGGGGGGGGGGGTTACCTTTACTGTAAGATAACTCATTTTTTTCAAATCAGTGATTATTTTAAAACTTATTAACGGTCCTATCACTTACTAAGGCATTGTGTGAAGTCCCCTTACACACGTATTTTTACACTCACACAACCCTGTATTATCATCCCTATTTTAACAGAACAAACTGAAGCTCAGACATTAAATGCATAAGACATCAAAGGCCAGGCAGCGTAAGGGACAGAGTATGATTCCAACCCAGATCTGACTCCAAAGTCTAAATATTCTTAACCACAGTAACGTATACTCCCTTCTGTCTATTCGTAAACACCTATCACTGTCTCTCCCAATGTCAGGCAGCTATTAAGGTTTCTCCTATAAACGTGCAGATGAACAAAACATGACTCTGTAGCAGCACTGTCCAACGGAACTTTCTGTGACAAGTGTTCAGTAATATCTGTGTGGTCCAATATGGCAGCCTCTGTCCCCATGTGACTACTGAAGCGCACGTGGTATGGTGACCTTAACCTACACGGCCACATTTAGCTAGGAGCTATTGAAACGGACAGCAAAGTTCTAGAGAAGTAATTTACCAAGAGCAGGCATGCTCTTGGTAAGAAGCAACTTATCAAAATATGATGCCAACTTGCCAACCATAAAACAATTCAGGCAGATGTATACTGAAGAATGCACAACCCTGTACACCTCATAAAACCCTATCTTCTCTTTGAAACATCCACTCACCCTTTAAGATTCAGTTTCAACACCAGCTTCACCGCGCCAGCAGAGCACCCTGCACCTTGTGTATTAAGTATATGATTGTATTCTCCCCACTGAACTGTGGGTATCTCAAGAACAGAGCCGGCGATTGACATATACACCAGCCGTATGTGCCACCTATATCCAAAAGCTTTCTACATTTTTCATTCAGTTCTGGTGGGAGAAATTATCACTGTGGGTCGCTTCAACTACAAAGTCAGTTCTGTAGGTACTTGAGCACCAGCAGTATGTATGAAAGGAAGTCCCTGTAAGAATCCTACAGTGTGACGGGGGATACGACACATAGGTAAACAGACACCAAGAAGAGTAATTACAGGGGTATGCACAATCAGTGCTTTAGGGCAGAATTGAAGGGTCAGATGCCCTGGTTATAAACTGGAAAGCGGTCTAAGAAGAAAAAAGCCACTATCCAATTCTGTAAGAGCAAAAGTGTTAAGATGATTTACTATATCCCCATGTATTAGAAAAGCCTAATGGATTAAAAAAAAAAATTCAATGCAGGCCTTGGTAATTTCTCCTGGCTTCACTCACACTAGCAACGTCAGGTCCTCACCCAACTCCTATACCAGTAAGCCAAAACCAGTCTTAGAACAAAGCACTCTAGGTCAAAAGTTTCCATGAAAACGTCACAGCAGAAAAACACAATACAGTCTTCTTTACATGCACACCCTGATTATCCTTTAGTTTTAATGTTGTCTTTTAGGTCCTGGAAATGTGCTAACTGGAAGTTACCAAGCACAGTCTCACAGTCAGTAATACAAGAGATAACAGTAAAGTAGTTCAAATTCATTTAGTAAATTTTCTGTTTCCTCTAAAATCAGCTGGGATGGGGGTACTGGTATGAGGAGCCTGCAAATCCATAAAGACATCAAGCATTATTCAGAGGCCAAATAAATTGAAAATATAACCACAATCGCATATAAGGGTTCAAGCTGGAAAACTAGAGAACACAAGTTCTACACTATAAACTCTTTAGGCAAGATTTTTTTTTTTAAAGGCAGCCAATTTTCTCACCTCTATCAACACAGATTATTGTTTTCTCATGACAAAAGTAAGAGAAAATCTGTTTAGTTTTCCTAGATTGAATGGAGTTGACTAATTGCTTGAGACTCTTTCCTCAAATTTTAAGAGCGAGGAAGGAGCGAGACTAGATGCCCTCAGAGAAAACCCTGCCTTTGTTACTTACAGACCGACTTCAGCAGGAACTCGGGTTCATCCTGATCCATCCATAAACAGGAGAAATACAGAAATGTGGTAATTATTAAAATGTCATAAATTCTGTGATACTCTTCCCTTTGGCTGTGGGCTGGACCAAGTGACCTGATTTTAACTAACAGCCTGTGGCAGGGTTGATGTGGTTTCCTCCTTACTCTTGCTTGGGTCCCTGGCTCCGGGGGAAGCCAACCACCACCCTGTCGACAGGACACTCAAGCAGCCCAACACAGAACTGAGAACTACCAAGCACTAACCGGCTCGAGTGTGAGCCACCTCAGAAGCAGATCCTCAGTTAACACCCTGACATTAAAAAAAAACCAAACACACCTCATCAAAGACCCTGACCCAGAACTACCTAAACTACTCTACTCTCAGATTCCTGACACACAACAATTCGGAGATAAACAAATATTTACTATTTTAAACCACTAAGATTTGGGGTAATCTGTAACAGAAACTAATACTAAAAACTAAAATATTAGTGTTTTTCAAACTGTGCACCCTGATCCATTTGTGATTTATGAAATCAATTTAAAGCACCATAATCTGCTATTTTTTACAAAAAAATCTAAAAGAAAAAGCAGGAGAATATATACTCAAAATAACAAGTACTATTTCCTAAAAACTGTTTCTTTACAAATATGTGTATTGTTGTTATTTAGTCGCTAAGTCATGCCCAACTCTTTGCAACCCTATGGACTGTGGTGTGCCAGGCTCCTCGGTCCATGGGGTGGGTTGCCATTTCCTTCTCCAGTGGATCTTACCAACCCAGGGATTGACCAGTGGTCTCCTGCATTGGCAGGCAGATTCTTTACCATTGAGCCACCTGGGAAACCCATTATGTGTATACCAGGTAGCACTTAACAAAATGTATTTCTTAGACCGACAACCGAAAAAGTTTGAAACCCACGTGCCTACAATAATAGATTTTAAACAACAACAAAAAAATTCCTAAAGTATAGGGAATCCTTGAAGAAATATAGTCTCAATAACAACCAACTATAAAATAAGCATTTTCTATAAACGTTTTAACAAAAATAAAATAGGAGACACTCAAAATACATCTTTTCTGACTGATATGTTAAGCCTGTAAACACAGAAGGTGTGGTATCTACCCTAGCCTTATAAATCTAGCACGTAAAAAAGTATATTGTTTTTCTAATTTAAGAGATTACCCATAGGACATCCTTCAAAAAAGTGTGCAATAAAAAAGCTTTGGGATCTATCCACATGTACTACTTCCTCTTAATATTACTTTCATCCTCAGTGTTAAAGGAAAATCTATCTTCAACTTGAGTGCACACAAATTTTTGCCCCACCCCCTGAAAAAAAAAAAAGTGAAATACAGTACTATTAAATTGCTCTCTGCCCACTGTCTCACTGGAACTATTCTCTTCAGAACACAATCAAGTGTATTATTTCTCTGGTTGCACCTCAGTATAACATATACCAAAACTTTTAGCAACACAAGAATATGCAGAATATTTATGCATAACTTCTGATGAATCCATTCAGATTATTTTCTTGCACTGTGATTTTCTTTGAGGTAAAGTGTGAAATTATTTTTGAAACCCTAATTAGCCAAATTTATTTTCAAAATGCAAAATTCAGTACACAAAGTAAACAGATGACTTATTTAACTCAGGGCATTTGTGGCTCTCCCACAACCAGACTGACAGCTTCCCAGACCTAATCCTGACATACACTACACTAACCCTTCTCTGCAAGAACTGTTTGCTCCCCCACCTTTGCATTTGAGTCCATCTAAATGTTTCTGCTTCAACCAGTTGCAGAAAACAAATATAATCTGTATATTTTCCTTTTAATGCTAACACTTGATGATGATGACTAAAAAATAATTGGCATATTTGGCAAAATCCAAGTACCTATGATTATGCCTTCAAAGAACTAGCAACAAAGCAGTCCACTTCTAAGTCAAGAGCAGCATCTTTGAAAGACAAGACTAGGATGCTCCTGACAGCACCTTCTCTAGGAAAAAGATTCAGAGTAAGCCCTGAATTTATTTCTATACAACCATATAGAGTAATACTGGGAAACTATCTGTTGATCTTGAGAATAAGCTTTATTACTCTGACTGAAGGTCAAATACCTGAGACACATTGGCAAGTTTCTGCCCAATGGCTTCATCTGAAACTTTAGCATTAATTTTGTCCAGTTTTTCCTTTTTCTTAAATCAGTTCACTCTCCCTGTGAGCACTCATCAGACCATAAATTTGAAAGTTCAGTCTTAGAGTATTAAGAAACCAAGATCAAAATCACTTTAGTTTCCAAATGAGATGAAACAGATTTCAACTGCAGAGCCTATCCCAGGAACCCCACATGCCAGTCTAACGGCCAACTTTTGATGTTTAAGTGATAGTGCACCATAAATACTTACACCAGGGTCAGAATTCAGTTTTGCAAGGCAGACATTTAGCCACTCACCGAGTCATTTATCTAGCTGATCAAAGAATGAGAAAGGTCAAGGCAGGTATGTACTAAATCTATTACTCACTTTTGGACCACTGAAGTTATCCAGCTATGTATCGTCTTCAAGAAAGAAGAAATTAGTCATCAGTAGCACCAGGTACAACCCAGTTACCAAATGACACTCAGCACGGACATTTCTGTATGTTAAATCAATTCTGCATTAAGATAGTAAGCCTGCCTGAAGTGTTTTGTGAACAGGGTGCTGTGTAGGTCTCGCTACATAAAATAAACCAAAATGGGCTCCACATCAAATCAAGGAGCTTATAATCAGGAAAGCATGCTTTAAAACCAAAAAGAAGCCTAGGGAACTGCCGCCTCCATTTCCAAACAGATTAAGCCATAGTCTTAAGTCTTCAAACTCCTAGACATGTAAAAGAATTCATTAAATGCATTCCTCAAAGGACAACATCATACTTCTACAGATACAAATAAAATTCTAGCAAAATGGCAATGACGCAAATCTTAAAATGTTAAAAATCACCATCAAACAATATTAAATTCCATGCCTGTCTAGTTGCCATGTTTCAGGAACTCCCTGTTAAAAAGATTTCAGGACCTCTAATAAATTTGACAGAATGGCCAATTCTAGAATCCACTCTAACAGTATCTCAGAGACCAAAAGTTAAGAATCTAAATAGTTCCTAAGTAACAAACATGCTTTGCAGACCTCGATTTTTCTGCAGACTTCTATTTTTCTGGACCAAAGCTTCACCAGCTAAAACCCAACTGCTGCCACAAGCATCAAGTTAAATCCTAACAGAAACGTCTCACACTCAACCGGTCAGTAAGGAAGCAGTTCTATCTCCAGACACACCACAAACAAGCATTTCTATTCCAGCTTGACTTCCTGACTACCACTGGCGATCTTTAAAAAAAAAAAGAGTATTAATAATTCCACAATGAGCTCCTTGATTCATTCTCAAGTCCGTTGCAAGACTTAAGCTTTGAAACGTATGCTAATTCGGGCAGCAGAGGGACAAAGGTGCGGGCAGAGAGATGTCAAGCAGGCCGCTTGCAGCAGGATCCTAGCATGAGTTCTCCGAGCCTTCCCGGAGCATCTCCAGGAGCTTCCTACCTAACGCTTTATGTAAACATGGGGCTTGTGACTCAAGCCTCCAGCCCCAATAGGTGGAGAGAAGTTTCCTCGCCTCGGCTGCACATGGTTTGCAGAAGTTTGGCTGGAGCGTAGCGCGGAGCCTGGGTGGGAGCGGCAGCGTACTTAGTGCTGCAGGCGGCGGCGGCGGCGGCGGCGGCAGAGCAGCAGGAGGCGGAGGCGGGCGGGGGGAGGGGAGGCGGCTGGTGGGGGGGGGGGGGGGCGGAGGGGGCTCTTGCCGCCACAGCTCTCTCGCCGCCTCTCCCCCCCGGCGGGAGCCGCTCTCAGCCTCTTTGCACTAGTCGCTCCGCTCTCTCGGTCATGTGACCTTAACGTAACCGGACAGGAAAAGCCCCGCCGCCGCCGCGCCGGAGACACCGACCGCGGCGGCAGCAGCAGCAGCAGCGAGAGGCAGAGGCGGCGGCGGCGGCGGGGAGCACGGCCAAGGCTGCCCAGCGGTGCCTCCTCCACACCGCCCTCCCTCCCCGCCGCAGCAGCACCGGCGACAGGTAAGCGCGCACCGCCGCCGCCTCCCGGGGCCGGTGCCCACGTGCCGCCCCCACAGCCCAGGCTCCGGGAAGGCGGAGGGCGGGGGCCACCGGAGCGCGCAAACGGTTCCGGCAGCGGCGGTGGCAACAAAGAAGACGAATGACCCCCAGCCCCCAGTCCCGGGGCTTCGGGTGAAGGCAGGCGGAGGGCCCGGGCCACACGGGGACCCGGTTCTGGGAAGCGAGGGCGAGGGGGCACCCCGCGGGGAGCGGGGGCGGCGGCGCCTGGCGCCGGGGCTCTGGCCGCCTGACAAAACCATCCCCCGGAGCCAGGCGGCGGCGAGTCGGCGGCGGCTCCATCCGGGGCTTTGCGGGAGGGGGAGGGGACGGAAGCCGAGAGGGCGGGCGGCGGAGCGGAGGAGGGAGGGAGGGAGGAAGGGGAGGGGGGCGATTCGCGTTCCGTTCCCCGTCGCCGGTCCCTCCCTTCCCACCGCCACCGCGAAGCGCGTCCCGAACGGCGGCGGCCGGTGAGCGTCCCGCGCTGGAGCCCAGAGAGGCGGGCCCGTCAGGTGCGTAATCCTTCCGACGCCTCGCCGCCGCCTCCTGCTGCCGCCGCTGCCGCTGCTTCTTCAGCGGCAAGGCCGCGAGCTGCGGAAGTGGGTTTGGGGGAGGGGAGCGGGGAGGGAGGGGGAGGGGAGGGATCCGGTCGGACCGGAGCAGGCCCGGCCTCTCTGGCGCTTCTCCCAGCTGCAGCGGCTCCTACAGCTGCTGCCGCTACTGCTGCGGCTCCGCCTCCCCGCTCGCGGGCGGGGGCGCGCACGCGCGCTTCCGGCCTCCTCGGGTCTCGCGCTGTCTCCCGCTCTCGCGCGCGCTCTTCCCCTCGCCCTGTCTGGCCACCTCCCCGCCCCCGGAGCCGAGCTGTTGCGCCGGCCGGGGCGTTGCGCACGGCGTAGGCGTCGGCATTGTGTTAAACTCCGCGGGACTTGGGCGAGCGCGCGCGCGCACGCGGGACTGAGGGTGGCGGAGAGCGTGAGGCGCGGCCCGAGTGCGTCGCTCCTCCTCTCCCCTCCCCTCTCCTCTATCTCCCTCGGGGCTGGGGGCGGGGCCTGAGTGCCCGGCGCCGCGGCCCCGCCGGGCCCTCCTCCGGTCCGGGCGGTCCCGCCCCGGCCCGGCCCCCGCCTTTTGAGGCGGGGCGGAGCGAGGCTGACTGGGCGGCCGTTGGGCCGCTCTCGGGCGGGCGGGGAATGCGGGCCTCCTTGGGCACTGCCCGGGGCCGCCCGCTGCGGCCTCTGCAGCCGGTGTGGGCTCGCTGAGCGGCGGCCTCGAGCTTCAGCTCCACGGGAGATCTGCGCCACGGATAAGCCGAGACTCGCCCAGGGCTGCGCTGTGGTTTCTTGGCTGCTTGGCCTTGGGCCGTGAGACCCGCCTCTGAGCCGCGCTCCCCGCAGATGGGGCCCTCACACCCGAATAGAGCTCCGCGGAGGGGAGGTTGGGGCTCGGAGGCTGCTTGCAGGGGCCAGAGTCGTTTTCTCTGTGTGGCGAAACCCCCAAACCATGAATTTTTAAACAAGGCTGCATAGACTGTTAATGGCCGAAAATGCTTTAAGAAGCAACGTTGTTGTCACTTTTAGCTGGTAATGAATTAAGAGGGCAATGAAGGCAAGGGCAGCAGAGCAGGCAAGAAAGTGATTGGGTGGAGTGAAAATGCAGTTACTGCTACGCCATTTACTGCACGGACTTCATCTGCTGAACTCCTAATTATGCCCTAGGGAAATAACCCAGGCCCGTTGCTCCCCCCGCTGTCTGCAGTGTTCTTTAGCTCTTCATCTTACAGCCCACTTAGAGTGTGACTCTCAAAAGTCTGTTCGTTTTCATAGGTTATTGTTTTAGTAAAATAAAGCATTAAAAGATCGGTGCCCCGGGGCTCAAGCAGAACTCTAAGGTGCTCTGGATTTCCTTAAATGGGCTGCCCAGTCCTCTCTAGGACGGATCATCTGTTTTGACCCTAATGGGTCACTGAAGTAGGGTGTAAATACCAACATCATTTTTAGTCTGAGGGGCTTGACATTTTAATAGAAAATCAGAATTAAATTTTAAACCCTCATTTCTCTGATTTATTACAAACCAAAATTAATTGTTAAAGTACATTTTTATTTTGCATTCCAAGTAATCTTGTGTGTCTAGGGCGTTTTCAAACTGCTGAAAGTAATTTTAAAGATGCTTGTGACTAATACTACATTCCTTTAAACTGGGCGTTTCTCACTTAATTTGTGGTTTGTAGAAGTTTATTTTCTAGCCAAAGAATTGACCTGTTACTGAAACCACCGCAAGATCTCAAAGTACAAGAAGTGGTATACCAGTAGTATTAGTGTCACAAGCGGTCAACAGTGGAGTCCTGGTAGAAGGTGGCAGACAAACCACCGCTAGAGCTTTGCTGCACAGACCAGCTGCCTGCTTGCCCATTTTAAAACTTTTCTTCAAAAAGAGTGTAAATATATTGTGCTCCCCAAACTCTTCTACTGGAATCCTCCAGCAGCACAGAATAAACACTAGATGTATTACGTCACAGAATAAATCTGCCACCATGACCATTTCTTTTTTCTCTGATGATTAATAGGAACTTTGCACTATCTTCCAAAACCTGCACTTTTGTAATGTAAAAATTTTATTAAATAATATAAAATCGTATTTACCCAAGGAAGATATGTTACCCTGTATACATGGCCCTGTATAGGGAGATGCGCTTTCCCTGTCTTTGGAATCATGCACCTAGAAGCAGGGCATGAAGGAAACAGCTAAGGCTGGCGTACAGCCTTTGCTTGGGGTCAGCTTTGTTGATGCTGGAGACTCTCCTGCCGTTTCTTAACCTGTGTCTTGCTGCTTCACCCCTGGACCTACTTGCCTTTCTTTTGAGTAACTTTGAGCCTTTGAACAAGTAGTGCATCGCCACGCCCTCAACAGTTAGGGAGGAACTGCTGGTCAGCTGGAGGCTTTACCATGAGCTTCAAAATACACCTGACAAAGGGGCATTTGTTCCTTTTCCTACTTCTGTATAATCTTTGGGTCATAAAGCATGGCCCTGAAAATCAAAAAGAGAATTGCAAATTGTTTTTTCCTTGAAGGAAAAAAAACTTTTAACATTCTAACCATTAAATCAACACTTACTAACAACCTTTTTAATGCTCAAGTAGGTTATAATTTTTATTACCAAATTCAAGATAAATAATTAAATATTACTTTGAATCCACAGTAATAAGAGTGAGTGTTTTACAGTGCTAATATGCCCTTAAGAGAGGAGTCAGTAGCCATAGAGAGAACACTTATGAGGAGTTGGCTGTCCAAGAAAGATGGTTAAGACCTTTTTCTTTTTGTTTTTTCTTCTTTTTTTTAATGCAAAGGCCAAATTTGAGACTTGCATTTTAGGCTCAAATGCATAATCTTCTGCTCACATGCATCAGGTTTGTTTGCATCATGTGATATTCACACATCAATAAAACTGTGCAGAAAGATAAGAATTTGTAAAGCACATTACTATATCTGGCTAAGTACTGATCAAACAAATTTTTTCCTTTACAAGACAACTTTCATGTACAGTTTCTTTAGTGTGCACTCCTGAGTTCTGCATGAAGCAAGGGTAAACATCAAAACTGTGTGAGAACAATATCAACGTATATACACGTTTTCCTACACACCACCTAGTCATTTAGATTCTCCAAGTCCCTAAAGTGATTCTGAACAGGGATTGTCTTAAATACGGTCTGCCATCCCCTGTGAATCCCCAGGATCTTTTTTCACGTTCCAAGAGGTCAAAGCTATTTTCATACTGGTACTAAGATGTTACTGGCCTTTTTCACTGTTGACAAAATGTGTCAACACTGGGGAAGTCTGCATAATTCAAATGAGCTGACATTTTCCAAATGACCAGTGGATGACATTGTCTTGAATGGGTAAAAGATTGATTCAAAGTGCAAGACACAACAATGAATTTTACCATAGTAGAGCAGGAAAATTTCATTCATTGATATACTTTAAGATCCCACAACTAACCTCTAAGAAACTACTGCTTGTCAAGTTTTGGTGTAATATCGAAGAATAATATCCACAATTACCTGAAAAGGCTATTAAATGCTTCTTTTTTATTTTCAACTGCGTATGTGTGTGAGACTCGATTTTCTTTAATACTCAACCAAAACAGACATAACAGAATAACTGGAGAAGCAGGGTAAATGCAGAATCCAATTGTCTTCTATCAGAGATTTGTAAAAATACAAAAAGATACCACTTGAAATTAAAAAAAAAAAGCCACTTCACTTTTTTTATTCTTTTGGAAAATATAATTATTTTTATTTTTTTATTTTTCACAAATATGTGTTATTTATATTAATGTGCAATGGGCTTATTATTGGTATGTCTGATTGAATTAATATTTTTAAATTTCTCAGTTTTAATTTCTAATATAAATATAAATACTTATTTTCCACATAAACAAAAGCTCTTTGATGTACTCAGTAATTATAAAGAGTATGAAGGTTCCTGATGCCAAAAATTTGAGAAACCTTGAAATAAAATAGTGAAGTAAATTATTCCATTAAGACTGATCTACAAATACATTTGGAGCTCCTTTCTGAGGAGGTATATATTCTGAGCTATCCCTATAGGTGATTCTATTTTCCTCAGATTTCCTCAGATTATATTTCCTAGTCATGATACAGCATATGAAAAAGAATGGCAATCTACTTTGGGATTACTAGAAGCAAATTAAATTAGGTTTTAAATTTTGCTGCATGGTCATATTAGGTTTCCTTAAAGTTGATTGTAGCATAATACCTTTAGAACTATCACTTTAACATCAACTCTTTATCAGCATAAATCTCTGACCTGCTTCTCCTTGATACCCAAACCATCCATGAACTGCCTCCTTCTGACCTTAACTTATACTCAAATTAAAAACTAATTTTAATGTTCACTTAAGCGAAATACAATTTTAAAGAAATATTTTACAAGTGCCTTGCTATTCAAAGTCAAAATAAGTGCCATTGGTTAGCGTATGTCCCCTCTTTTGTAATTTCTATGGTGGATTAACTAAAGAACTCTTAAGAAATATATGCCAGTCTGTCACCACAACTAAATAAGATACATTTCCTAGCCTTGAAATACAGTTTTAAAATATATTAAAATTCAAACAGCTAGCCACATTCAAGTTTACTTTATAGGCCTTCAAATATTAATTATTAATAATACTAATTGAAAAAGCTATTTTTTTCCTCCTGGTAAGTGGTCTAAACTACTTGAAAGAATCAATCTTACTTGTGGATAGTGCTTTTCTGTTACTGATGTGTCCTGTGCATTGCAATATTCATTTATGCTTCACTTAAATAAAATCAAAGACTTCAGAGGACCCTTTCAGTGCCCTTGAAATGGGTAGTCTAAGTGATATTTAGTATCTTAGAAGGGCTATTATCTTTAAAAAGTGAATCATCAATTCCCCAAAGCTGTTTTGGTCTCCTGTTCTTATACCAAAAATGAAGGAGGAACTTGAGTTGTCAGAGTATAGTGTGATTATATTCATCCCATTCAGCTATTTATCCAAAAGATGAGTAACTTAAGGATCAGCCCACCATGTGTCTATGTGATGGCAGCTAAAAGTACTGGTCATCTAGGTAGTGTCCTATTTTCAGAGTGATTCAGTGATAAAAGCCGAAGCATTAAAGTGTTATTAATCTGTTTCAACATACTGTGTCTTACAGTCTCTGAATTTACTTAAGGAAAAAACCACTTGTACAAATATACATAATAGAGAAGACATTCTATGAAATCCCACTTTTAAGAATTGACTCTCTATCTCTAATTTTCTTTAGTTCCTCTACTCCCAATTCTGATATGGTAAAACAAATGATTTTTTATTTGTTTGTTTGTTTAAGTTCCATTTATAGTGTTGAATGGGTGGGGGCTTTATTATATAGGTCTTCAGTTTTACATCAGGTTGTTGGCCCTCTGTGACTGGGACTGATGGTGCTGTCACTCACTAAAGCCAGACATCCTGGAGTGAGAAGTCAAGTGGGCCTTAGAAAACATTACTACCAACAAAGCTAGTGAGGTATTTCAAATCCTAAAAGATAATATTGTTAAAGTGCTGCACTCAATGTGCCAGCCATTTTGGAAAACTCCAGCCACAGGTCTGGAAAAGATCAGTTTTCATTCCAATCCCAAAGAAGGGCAGTGCCAAAGAATGTTCAAACCACCATACAATTGCATTCATTTCACATGCTAGCAAGGTATTGCTCAAAATCCTTCAAGCTAGTCTTCAACAATATGTGAACCAAGAACTTCCAGATGTTCAAGCTGGATGTAGAAAAGGAAGAGGAACCAGAGATCAAATTGCCAACATCGGTTGGATCATAGAAAAAGGAATTTTTTAAAAGTCTGCTTCTTTGGTTACACTAAAGCCTTTGTGTGGATCACAAGAAACTATGGAAAATTCTTGAAGAGATGGGAATACCAGACCACCTTACCTGCCTCCTGAGAAATCTGTACACAGGTCAAGAAGCAACAGTTAGAACTGGACATGGAACAATGGACTTGTTCAGAGTTGGAAAAGGAGTATGCCACCCTGCTTATTTAACTTGTATGCAGAGTACATCATATGAAATGCCAGGCTGAATGACTCATAAGCTGGAATCGAGATTGCCAGGAGAAATATCAATAACCTCATATATGCAGGTGACCCCACTCTAATGACAGAAAGTAAAGAGGAACTAAAGAGCCTCTTGATGAAACTGAAAGAGGAGAGTGAAAAAGCTGACTTAAAACTCAACATTCAAAAAACTAAGATCATGATGTCCAGTCCCATCCCATCACTTTATGGCAAATAGATGGAGAAAAAGCGGAAATGGTGACAGATTTTATTTTCTTAGGCTCCAAATTCACTGCAAACAGTGACTACAGCCATGAAATTAAAAGACACTTGCAAAAAAAAAAAAAAAAAGACACTTGCTCCTTGGAAGAAAAGCTATGACAAACCTAGACAGCATATTAAAAAGCGGAGACATCACTTTGCCGACAAAGGTATATAGTAAAGGCTATCATCTTCCCAGTAGTCATGTATGGTTGTGAGAGTTAGACCATAAAGAAGGCTGAGTACCGAAGAACTGATGCTTTCGAACTGTGGTGCTGGAGAAGACTCGAGAGTCCCTTGGACAGAAAGGAGATCAAACCAGTCAGTTCTAAACGAAATCAACCCTGAATATTCATTGGGAAGACTGATGCTGAAGCTCCCATATTTTGGCCACCTGATGCCAAAGTATTGGAGCTGACTCATTGGAAAAGACCCTGATCTGGGAAAGATTGAGGGCAGAAGGAGAAGGGGGTGGCAGAGGATGAGATGTTAGAAAGCATCACTGACTCACTGGACATGAGTTTGAGCAAACTCCAGGAGATGGTGAAGGATGGCGAAGCCTGGCGTGCTGCAGTTCCTGGGGTCACAGAGTCAGACATGACTTAATGACTGAACAACAATAGAGCAAGGTAGTATTGTGTAAAGAGTGTGAAATTTATTCCCAGAATACCAGGGTTCAGTGGACCCCTGTTAGGTTACAGTTTTAACGTCTTTGAATTATCATGTAGTGATTTAAGGATGTGACTTCTGGATTCAGACACACCTGGCTTCTCCAAAGACTTTGTGACATAAATCAAGATTTTGGAGCTCCGGGCCAATAGCAGTATATATAGAGAGACCATCAAGTTCTCTGTGTCCCGACTGGAGTGTCTCAAAGTATCTCATTCCCAACATGTCTGGATCTAACCTTGTGATCGTCTCCCACAAAACTGGGTTTCTGCCCGTGTGTCCTCCACTGGGGAGAATCACATGATGTACGCAGTTACACAAGTTAGAAATCTAGGGGTTGTCTAAGATACCTTGATTCCGCACCCCCGCCCCCACCCTCCTCCGTTTAATCCACCAACCAACCAGTTCTGTTGATTTTTTTAATCTTCTGTGTTTTAAATTCTGTCCATCTCCCTCTATCTTCATCACCACCATCCAATTTGTCATCTGTCATCTAGACAACTGGAAGACCTCTGCTCTCAACCACTTCTAACAGGTCTCCTCTTGCCCCCCACTCTGCCAACACCCCCCACCCCCAATTTGGTTAGCCCTCCAGCTGCAGCCAGAATGATATGTACATCATAGGCAACTGGTCATGTTACCCTGCTTCAAGTCCGCCTTGGCAGCTCCTCTTGCTCTTAAGATATGGTCCAGAATCCTTAACAAGACTAGAGTCTCCCACCTCACCTGCCTCGTTTCCTCTCTGGCTCTTTGCCCTTCAGTGACATTGACCCTTTTTCTCTGTTCCCCAGTTCCATCTTGCTCCCTCCTATCTTAAGGCCTTTGTAAATGCTGACCCCTTGGCTTGGGATACTCCATCTTTGCCCGGTTAACTCTTCTCATTCTTTCAGTTCAGTTGCTCAGTCGTGTCCCAAGTCTTTGCGACCCCATGGATTATAACACGCCAGGCCTCCGTGTCATAACCAACTCCCAGGGTCTACCCAAACTCATTTCCATTGATTCAGTGATGCCATCCAAGCATCTCATCCTCTGTCCACCCCTTCTCCTCCCGCCCTCAATCTTTCCCAGCATCAGGATGTTTTCAAGTGAGTCAGCGCTTCACATCAGGTAGCCAAAGTATTGGAGTTTGAGCTTCAACATCAGTCCTTCCAATGAACACTCAGGACTGTTTAGGTTGGTCATAACTTTCCTTCCAAGGAGTAAGCTTTTAATTTCATGGCTGCAGTCACCATCAGCAGTGATTTTGGAGCCCCCTCAAATTAAGTCTGACACTGTTTCCCCATCTATTTGCCATGAAGTGATGGGGCCGGTTGCCATGATCTTAGTTTCTGAATGTGGAGCTTTAAGCCAACTTTTCACTCTCCTCTTTCACTTTCATCAAGAGGCTCTTTAGTTCTTCACTTTCTGCCATAAGGATGGTGTCATCTGCATTTCTGAGGTTAGTGATATTTCTCCAAGCAATCCTGATTCCAGCTTGTGCTTCCTCCAGCCCAGCATTTCTGCATATAAGTTAAATAAGCAGGGTGACAATATACAGCCTTGATGTACTCCTTTTCCTATTTGGAACCAGTCTGTTGTTCCATGTCCAGTTCTAACTGTTGCTTCCTGACCTGCATACAGATTTCTCAAGAGGCACGTCAGGTGGTCTGGTATTCCCATCTTTCAGAACTTCCACAGTTTACTGTGATCTACAGAGTCAAAGGCTTTGCCGTAGTCAGTAAAGCAGAAGTAGATGTTTTTATGGAATCCTCTTGCTTTTTCTATGATCCAGCAGATGTTGGTAATTTGATCTTTGGTTCCTCTGCTTTTTCTAAGACCAGCTAGAACATCTGGAAGTTCACGGTTTACATATTGTTGAAGCCTGGCTTAGAGAATTTTGAGCATTACTGTACTAGCATTTGAGATGAGTGCAATTATGCAGTAGTTTGAGCATTCTTTGGCGTTGCCTTTCTTTAGGATTGGAATGAAAACTGACCTTTTCCAGTCCTGTGGCCACTGCTGAGTTTTCCAAATTTGCTGGCATACTTAGTGAAGCACTTTCACAGCTTCATCTTTTCAGTTCAGTTCAGTTCAGTCGCTCAGTCATGTCCAACTCTTTGCGACCCCATGAGTTGCAGCACACCAGGCCTCCCTGACCATCACCAACTCCCGGAGTTCACTCAGACTCATGTCCATAGAGTCAGTGATGCCGTCCAGCCATCTCATCCTCTGTCATCCCCTTCTCCTCCTGCCCCCAATCCCTCCCAGCATCAGAGTCTTTTCCAATGAGTCAACTCTTTGCATGAGGTGGCCAAAGTATTGGAGTTTCAGCTTCAGCATCATTCCCTCCAAAGAAATCCCAGGACTGATCTCCTTCAGAATGGACTGGTTGGATCTCCTTGCAGTCCAAGGGACTCTGAAGAGCCTTCTCCAACACCACAGTTCAAAAGCATCAATTCTTCAGTGCTCAGCTTTCTTCACAGTCCAACTCTCACATCCATACATGACCACTGGAAAAACCATAGCCTTGACTAGACGGACCTTTGTTGGCAAAGTAATGTTTCTGCTTTTCAATATGCTATCTAGGTTGGTCATAACCTTTCTTCCAAGGAGTAAGCATCTTTTAATTTCATGGCTGCAGTCACCATCTGCAGTGATAGGATTTGAAATAGCTCAACTGGAATTCCATCACCTCCACTAGCTTTGTTCATAGTGATGCTTCCTAAGGCCCACTTGACTTCACATTCTACGATGTCTGGCTCTAGGTGAGTGATAACACCATCGAGATTATCTGAGTCATTAAGATCTTTTATGTACAGTTCTTCTATGTATTCTTGCCACCTCTTCTTAGTATCTTTTGCTTCTGTTAGGTCCATACCATTTCTGTCCTTTATTGTGCCCATCTTGGCATGAAATATTTCCTTGGCATCTAATTTTCTTGAAGAGATCTCTAGTCTTTCCCATTCTGTTGTTTTCCTCTATTTCTTTGCACTGATCACTGAGGAAGGCTTTCTTATCTCTCCTTGCTGTTCTTTAGAACTCTGCATTCAAATGGGTATATCTTTCCTTTTCTCCTTTGCTTTTCACTTCCCTTCTTTTCACAGCTATTTGTAAGGCCTCCTCAGACAGCCATTTTGTTTTTTTGCATTTCTTTTTCTTGGGGATGGTCTTGATCCCTGTCTCCTGTACAATGTCATGAACCTCTGTCCATAGTTCATCAGGCACTATGTCTATCAGATATAGTCCCTTAAATCTATTTCTCACTTCCACTGTATAATCATAAGGAATTTGATTTAGGTCATACCTGAATGGTCTTGACTAGACGGACCTTTGCTGGCAAAGTAATGTCTCTGCTTTTGAATATGCTATCTAGGTTGGTTATAACTTTCCTTCCAAGGAGTAAGTGTCTTTTAATTTCATGGCTACAGTCACCATCAGCAGTGATTTTGGAGCCCAAAAAAATAAAGTCTCACACTGTTTGCACTGTTTCCCCATCTGTTTCCCATGAAGTGATGGGACCGGATGCCATGATCTTCGTTTTCTGAATGTTGAGCTTTAAGCCAACTTTATCACTCTCCTCTTTCACTTTCATCAAGAGGCTTTTTATTTCCTCTTCATTTTCTGCCAATTAATAAAAATAATCATTTATAATTACTTGTTCTATTCCAAGCCTTCTTAGTACTTTACATGTATTACTCCCCCCCCCCCTTTTTTTTTTTGGACAACCATGAGACTTATTTACAGATTCCATGAGGCAAGTCTAGACAAGGCTATGGTTTTTCCAGTGGTCATGTATGGATGTGAGAGTTGGACCATAAAGAAAGCTGAGTGCCAAAGAATTGGTGCTTTTGAACTGTGGTGTTGGAGAAGACTCTTGAGAGTCCCTTGGACTGCAAGGAGATCTGACCAGTCCACTCTAAAGGAGATCAGTCCTGGGTATTCATTGGAAGGAATGATGCTGAAGCTGAAACTCCAATGCTTTGGCCACATCATGCAAAGAGTTGACTCATTGGAACAGACTCTGATGCTGGGGATTGGGGGCTGGAGGAGAAGGGGACAACAGAGGATGAGATGGCTGGATGGCATCACCGACTCTATGGACATGGGTTTGGGTGAACTCTGGGAGTTGGTGATGGACAGGGAGGCCTGGTGTGCTGCAATTCATGGGATCACAAAGAGTCGGACACGACTGAGTGACTGAACTGAATGGTCTCATGGTTTTCCCTACTTTCTTCAATTTAAGTCTGAATTTGGCAATAAGGAGTTTATGATCTGAGCCATAGTCAGCTCCCAGTCTTGTTTTTGCTGACTGTATAGAGCTTCTCCATCTTTGGCTGCAAAGAATGTAATCAGTCTATCTTCGGTATTGACCATCTTGTGATGTCCATGTGTAGAGTCTTCTCTTGAGTTGTTGAAAGAGAGTATTTGTTCTTTATGGTCCAAATCTCACATCTGTACATGACTAGTCTAGCAGAAAAATGATAGCCTTGACTATATCTCTTTTTTGGCAAAGTGATGTCTCTGCTTTTTAATTCACTAGGTTTAATACATCTAGGTCTGTCATACCTTTTCTTCCAAGGAGCAAGTGTCTTTTAATTTCATGGCTGCAGTCACTGTCCACATGCTTTGATTGTTAATCATTATAATTAGCAATGAAACAAATAGTAAGAAGACAGTATACCGTGGTATTGATCAGGATTAAATTATGTGTGTAAAGGGTTATTATAAACTATAAAGCACTGTTAAGAACATAATTACTAGCACGAAGAAACGAGGTGACATTTTAAAATTGAAAATTTCTTCCAAAATACAGCACACTTTAAATTGATGAGAATTTGAGGTTAATCTAGGAAAAATAGAAATTGAACTTTTACCCCAATCACCCAACTAGTCAGGGGCCAATCTGTGATTAGAACTCAGCACTCTTCTCTCTAAACATATAGTCATTCATTTAATGAATACTGAACACCAGAGAGTATGCTTAGGCACATGAGATAAAACAATAAATGGTAAGACTCAATGCCAACTTTCCAAAAGCATCAGGCAGGTTCATGGGTCCTCTGGAGGCAAAAAGACCCTCCAGTCTTGAAGGTCAGGGGAATTTTGCAGAGGACAAGTAGAGGTAGGGGAAGGGACAGGTCGTCAGCAGTGGGTCCCTCTGCAAGGGGCACATTCCAAGGCCCAGTTCAAACTGGTCCCATCTCCTGACCGTGAGAGTAGAAATCAGGTTGCTGAGCTGCTCAGCTTTGAGAGCGAGGCCTGTGAGCAGTGAGGGTTATGTACTGTTAGTAGCCCAAGAATGGCCTGGGCATTGAGGATCTTCTGGGCAAAGAAAACTGCAGCTCATCTCCCAGTTCATCCAATTCCCCACGTGAGTAAAATACATCATTTTATCTCCTTTGTCATCAACACACTCAAATGAAACTGGATTTGTGATAATGCTTGGACTTTTAGAACAAATGGGATACTTGATGATCACTTGGTAAAGACTACTATACGGACAGTCTTGAATCCAGAAAACAATTATACATAGCTTAGTGTCATAAAGTAACATTTTATGTTGTAATTTTTTTGCGTATGTTCCATATGTTGAATACAGTGCCACTGTCCTGCCTCTAGAAGTATATTCTGTCATTATGTCCATCTTTTTATGTAGAAAAGCCCTCCATCCCTAATAGGTATATGAATATTTGATATATTTTCTTGCAAAATAAAGAGGGAGCACACTCTGTCAGACCCCCAGTTTCAGGATTGGTTGGTTGGTTTTTAGTAGGTCTGGGCAGCCCAGAAGTCTGGAAACCAGTAGTTGAGATTAGCACTAGAGCATGGTGTGCAGAGTGAGCAGTGGTGGGGTCATCTGGGGTCATGCAAGCCATGCTGAGGAGTGTGGCTTTCATCCTGCAAGCCATGGGGAGACTCAAGAGGATTTTCAGCAGGATAGTAACATCAGATTTGCCCTGGGAGAGACAGTTCTAGCTAACCTGTTCTGTTTGGATAAATGGGAGAGGCTGGAGCTGGAAACAGGGAGATGAGCAGGGAGGTAGAGCTAAGGCATGGGGTGGGATGAAGAGTTTTAATTGGTGGCATGTGGGTGTCTGACCGACATGGGTTCCTGCCTTGGTCAAGGGGTGGATGATGGCGCCATGCGCTGAGCTGTGGATACAGATGGAGTGGGTTTGTGTCGATGGCTTTTATTGTCCTTTGGGGATTTGAGCTGATTTGCCTAGTCTGAATTTAGGGCTCAGCCCTAAATTGGCTGTGCGGGACAGCCAAGTGGGAGTGGATTGAATCACCACGGAGAGTCTGCAGAGAAGCAAGCTGTGGACCAAAGGCAGAGGAGCATCTGCAGACGAGGAACCTTGATGGGGGTTAAAATAGAATAAATAGCCAGAGGTGAGAGGAAAACCAGAGTGTGTTGTCCTGGAAGCAGGGCCTGAATATTTATGGAGCAGGAGGGAAGGATATTAAATGCCGCAGAGAGGTCGAATAAGCTACTCTTGCATCGGGCTGGGGAAGAGGCCCTCAGTGACCTTGGTGGGCAACACAGGGCAGCAGGAGTGATGCGGTTGGGTGAGCAGTCGATGGTGGGAAGAGCAGATGTCCATTTCCACAAAGGGAGGGTAGTTTGGAGCAGAGCCAGCCCATGAAGACGCTCAGTCCTCAGCCTACGTGGCATTGTGCAAGTAAAGCCTCACGGAAACGATTATGAAGGGGACCGCTGGGGCTAGAGCAGTACTGTCAGCTGGGCGGGGATGGAGGAGGGGCCCAGTACCCCATCCTACCCCCTTTTCTCACGCTCATTCATACACGAAAGAGTCGGGGTGGGGAGAAAGACATTTTTGGTCTCTAAGATTTTAAAAAATTGATGCATATGGGTTTTTCCCCCAATGTGAATTGGGGGAAAACATATGACACATTTTCTTTGTTTTTCCTCTTCTCAGAGACTCTAGACACGTGTTCTTCCTTCTGTATTTGAAAAACACTTTCAGTTCTTTTTTTATTCTAGATGGTCCTAAATTGAGATCCTAAAATAACTAGTAGACCCTCTGTAAAAAGAAACATTTTGCAGTTTTATCATAGTTTTATTATCATCTGAATAAGATACTTATGTTCATCTATTGATGGAATGAGGTGGGGAGCCATACGTTTTGCTAAATTGAAGAGATGATATATATTCGTTAATGTAATAACCCCAAACCTCAAAATCATCCTGTAAAATATTGATCAATTTGGTGAAAATTTTATATGTCAAAAATTCTCTAAAACAGAATCAAAAGAAAGTAAGAAAAATGTTATCATCAATATCCATGACAGAGGGCTCATTTCTTTATATAGAGTTCTATAGTTCGATAAGGAAAAAATAAAATAACCTGATAGACAATGGGCAAAACTTATGAAGAGAAATAAGAGGAAGTAAAAATATACTTCAATTCATCAAATTCATGGAAAGTAAAAAGTGGTATTGGCAAAGAGTCTTTAAAAAGTGTTAATACCCAGTGTTGGCTAGAATGTGGGGAAATGGGTAGAGTTGGGAGTGGACGAATGCTAGTGTGTATCCTTAATATTTGAATCTCTTACAGCAATGTTTACACTTTAAAATAGCCATTAAAAATCTCCAATTAATTTTAAACTAACATACTTGTATGTAGTATGTTCCAACAAATCAAATGAATTCCAGTTTAAGTCCCAATTCTTGTATTTATGGATTCTGTAATCTTAGGCAAGCTACCTGACCTCTCTAAGCCTGTTTCCTCTTTTGTAAAATGTGGGTACCGTCTCTGTACTGAAGTGTTAGTTGCTCAGTCGTGTCTGACTCTTAAATGACCACATGGACTATAGCCCACCAGAGTCCTCTGCCCATGGAATTCTCCAGGCAAGAATACTGGAGTGGGTAAGCCATTCCCTTCTCCAGAGGATCTTCCCTACCCAGGGATTGAACCCAGGTCTCCTGGATTGCAGACAGATTCTTTATTGTCTGAGTTACCAGTGGGTAGCAGGACCTCACATAGCTCGTTAGTGTGAAAATAAATGAATGGCATGAAGAGAATGGTTAATGGTGAACATTCCATAAACAATAACCTCTTATTGCCATCAAAAGATAAACAGTAATTCCTTACTATACTTGTCAATGAAAGTGACACCCAAAGCTGCCTGAACGTGGATGTGTTCATGATCAGAGTCAGAGGCCATGATAAAGCAGCTCAGCCCAGTTTTCTCTAAAAGGTAGATACTTTTTGCAGAGAAGGGCAAGTTAGTGTTCTGGCACTTTTCAGAGAACAGCTTTGAAGACTAGTTTCTAGAGTTCTATCCTGGTCAGATTAGAGTGTGTTTCTTCATCATCACAGTTACTTTGCCCCCTGGCAGCATCTCTGGCTTTCATCATGAGCCTCATGCCTTTTCTCTGTCTCTTCTTCCTCATCTTAGTGCTTTTGCCTTCTCTGACTTGTGCAGAAGACACTGGGGAACTAAGTTCCCTATCCACACCATCAGTGTTCACGTGCAGGTGAGGCTATAATCCAGGTCTTCACACTCAGGAGCTACAGCCAACATGGGTGGCTCTCCTGCCTCTCCTACTTGGATCAAGCCCTTGATAGAAAACACAAAACTTGACATTTTGGAGTCTTGCTTTGTGAACCGGATCAGTCTCTTAAAGTGTCATTCCACTTTGCTCGTTTATTTTAGGGCACACTTGTCAATTTCTGAATCTGCCAGATCATCTCTAGAACAGGAAGCAGGTTGGGGAGTTGAGCACCAGCTGAGCAAGAACCGATGTTTCTGTGTCTGTTTTTGTCTTTAAGTTTATTGGTAACTCTTTCTCCACGGTCACTTTCCTGATTCTGAAGTTAAGCGTCGTAGTTTTATCCATTTTTAATCTAATTAATTAATGTGTGATGAGCTTTTCTCTTTCAATTATTTGAGATAACTGTGGATTCACATGCAGTCGCAAGAAATAATATAGAGAGATCTCATGCACACCTCACCCAGTTTCCTCTAATGGAACCACCTTTAAAATTCTGCTCCCATCATAAGCAGGGTACTGACACTGACACAGTTGAGCTGCAGAACATTTCTGTCTCCACACGGCTCCCTCTGTTGCCCTTCTACAGCCAAACATCATTGGCCTCCTCTCCCCTGGCCCCTCCACCACTCACCTGTTCTCCATTTCTGTAATTTTCAAAAATGTTACGTAAATGGAATCCTACAGTATGTAACCTTTAGGGACATAACTCACCCAGGTTGCTGCACTTCATTTCGTCTTAAGGCTGAGTAGTTTCCTGTGGTTAGGGCATACCACGCTGTTTAACTGTTTAACTGAAGGGCATCTGGGTAGATTCTAGTTTTTGACTGAGGAATAAAGGTGCAGTGGATATCCAAGTACTGGTTTTCGTATGAACCTAAGTTTTCATTTCTCTGGGATAAATGTCCTTGGGTACAATTTCTGGATAGCATCATAGTTACATACTTAGATTTAAAAGAAATTGCTGTTTTCTAGAGTGGCTACACCATTTTGCATCCTTACCAGCAATGGTATGAGTAGTCTATTTCTCTGCATCCTTGCCAGCATTTGCTTGTTGATATTTTATATTTTGGCCACCCTGACAGGCATGTAGTGAGCGTCAGTGTGGTTTTAGTTTGCTTTTCCCTAATCGCTACTAAACATCTTTTCACGTGTTATTTTGCCATCTGTGTATCCTCTTCGGTGCAATGTCACTTCAAGTCTTTTTCCCATTTTCTAATTCAATTGTTTTTGTACTATTGAGTTTTGAGAATTCTTTATATATTCTTGATATTAGTCCTTTATCAAATTTTTTTCTCCTAGTCTTTGGCTTACCTTTTCATCCTATTACCAGGGTCTTCTTCAGAACAACAGATTTTAATTTTTCTTGTTGTTATTTAGTTGTTGTGTCCAACTCTTTGGGACCCCATGTACTGTAGCCCACCAGGCTCCTCTGTCCATGGGGTTTCCCAGGCAAGGATACTGAAGTTAGTTGCCATTTCCTTCTCCAGGGGAGCTTCCCGACCCAGGGATTATACCAGAGTTTTTTGTGTTGGCAGGCACTTTCTTTACTACTGAGCCCCTCTGGGAAGCCCTTTTAATTTTTATGAAGTCCAGTTTATCAATTTATCCTTTTATAGGCTGTATGTTTGATGAATCCTAGAGCCTCTTTAAATTTTGTCCCATGTTTTTCCTCAAAAGTTATAGTTTGGTGTTTTCCATCTGAATCTGTGATGCATTTTGAGTTATTTTTATGTAAGATATGAGACAGATTAAAATTCTTTTTCTTTCTGTTTTCCTTTTGCTTTCTTTTTCGTCTATGAGAGTCCATTGGATCCCACAGCATTTTTGAAAATTGTTCTTTCTCCACTGAATTATTTTTGTGCCTTTGTCAAAGATCTACTGTACATATTTCCGTGGGTCTACACCTGAGTTCTGTTCCACTGATCTGTGTGTTTATCCCTCTGTCAGTGCCGTGCAGCCTTGAATACTATAGCTCTGTAACACCTCTCAAAATTAGACTGATTCCTCCCACTTTATTCCTCTTTTTAAGCACTGTTTTAGCTATCCTAGTTTCTTTGCCTTTACATAAACACTTTAAAGTACTCTTGTCTGTATCTACAAAAAAAGTCTTGCTGGGATTTTGATAAGAATTATAGCAAAGCCATATATCAATATAGAAAACTGATTTATATTATGTCTTCCTAAACATGTCTACATGTCTTCCTACAGCATGTCTCTTCATTTATTTAGATCTTTGATTTCTTTCATGAGCCTTTTCCAATTTTCAGTATACAAGTCCTATACATGTTTTGTTAGATTAACATTTATGTATTTCATTTTTTTGTAATTGTAAATGATTTATTTCTAATAAATAAGTTTGTGTCCACATGTTCAGCATTAGTATATAGAATTACAATTGACATATGTTTATCTTGTATTCTGTGGCATGACAAAAGTCATTTAATAATTCCAGGAGGTTTGGTAGATACTTTGAGATTTCCTATGTAAAAGTCATGTCATCTGCAAATAGGGACAATTTTATCTCTTCCTTTCCTGTCTGTAAGCCTTTTATTTCCTTGCTTGCTTTATTGTGCTGGCTAAAACAATTACATTGAATAGTATACTGTATTGGATAGTGGGAACAGACATCCTTGCCTTGTCCTCAACTGTAAGGAGAAAGCGTTTGCTCTTTCTCACCATTAACTGTGTTATTAAGTATAATGTTGATGTATGTGTGCTCGGCTTTTATGAATGCTATTTGCCCATGGGAAGGAGCAGTTTCCTGATGCAATGTACTCGCTCCCCCAGAAGCAGTTCCCTTGATACAGTTAGATTGAGGCTATGTGGTTTGCTGGAGTGAAGGAGGAATAATGAACTTAGAATTTTGAAGATTCAGATCTAAATTTTGACTCCCCACCCCGCCCCCCACCATCTGACCAGATGGCCCTGGCTAACTACTTACCCTTCTCGAAGCCCATTTCCTCCTCCACAAAAGAGGGAGAAGAGCACCTGTCCTGTGTCCTAACCCTTGAGGAATAAGGGATGTGGGGGTTATTAGAGCCCTGCCAAGGCTTCCCTGTCTACACAGCAGGAGCTGGAGTATTGCCCAGACTTACTGAGATCTTTCTGTCTTACTCTGCTGTGCCCCGACCAGCACCTTAATTTACTCATCTCTCTGGAAGGTTTGACAACTTCTAATGGATCATTAGAATTTGCATTTGAAATCTTAAACTCAAAGACCCAGAAATGTTTGCTGTCTGGCAGGCTGACTATTCAAGTCCGGCTCCTGGTTCCCACACTTAAACCATCTGTATAAACTCGGGCAAAGCATGCAGTCCCCGAATTCCCCATCAGTTTCATCATCTGTAAGATGGGAGAAATGATGGAACTACTTGCCAGGGCTGTTGTGAAGACTGAATTTATATCACGTTTCTAACAGTGCCTGACCTATTAGCCGTGATCATTACTGTTGGTGACTATAAGGACACATACTGATTTGTGAACCACCTTTCTTAAAAAAAAAAATTGTTTGCCTTGCAGATTTTTTAAAAAATGGATTTGGCCAACCATGGACTTATTCTCCTGCAACAGTTAAACGCTCAGCGAGAGTTTGGTTTCCTGTGTGACTGCACGGTTGCCATCGGCGATGTGTACTTCAAGGCACACAAATCAGTTCTTGCTTCATTCTCCAATTACTTTAAGATGTTGTTTGTCCATCAGACCAGGTAACTAACGTGGTTGATAATAATCTAATGACTGTAGCCTCTGACCTTCCACGGCCCTCTTTCCCACTGAACCTGTTCTTTGCCCTCATCAGGACCATGGCTCTCATGACCTCTCCCTAGGCTCCCAGTCCCTCGTGACCTCACCTGCCTCAGGGAGCCCCTCCACCTCCAATCAGCCGCACTGGGGCTCCCCCGGCCCAGTCCAGATCAGCAGCCTGGGTCCAGTAGGAAAGCAGCGTCCTCCTCCAGCCCTGCCCTGAGTCTCGCCTTCCCCTACCCACAATTGGACTTTGAGTATTTATCTTTAGTCTCCTAATGAGAAGCTTGACAGCATGAATTCCCACCGTGTCCTTCTTTTCTCCCCTAAAATGACTCCATCTCCTTATTTTTTCCTCCCCATCTGTCCTGTCTTCGAGAAAAGAGCCCCTGGTTTCTAAGGAAGATGATCCTCCTGCTGCCCTCGTGTTCCCAGGTTCGCCGTAGTTTCTATTCTGCATTTTTCATTTTTAACTGGTACCCTCCCGGGCATCCCCGAGTCTGTGAAGGCTCAGCACTTCGGCGACACTGCTGTCACCTGCCTGGTGGTGCTGCTTCTCCTTGTTGCACTGTGAAAGTTCTTCAGAGGGTGACCTATGGCCTCACTTCCCCACTCCTCATCCTGCACTCTTTGTCTCCACGGGGACTGCGGTTTCCATGCCATCGCCCCACGGCCCTCATTTCTCCCAAGGTCACCTCTTCATCAGAACCCCGCCGTCATCCCAGTCACTGTTGCCCGTGTCCTCTGCAGCATTTGCGCCTGTTTCCTTCCTTCTTCAGGGTTGTCGTCTGCATTTTGATGACTCTGAATCCCCCTTGTTCTTCTGCCTTCTCCACAGGCGCCTCCTGCAGTTTTGGTGAGTTGAGTCTCCTCGCTGCTCTCTCTGCCTCTCCTGACGGGCGCTTCTCTTTTCCTGGACCTTGCCTGTACTGGAAACCAGTTCACAGCCCTGGCCTTGCTCTTTCTCTGTCTCCAGAACTCTTCATTTCCCTAGGCCCCAAGCTGTCTGCTGGACATCTAGAATTAAATATCCTCTTTTATCTCATTTTGCATGACTACAGCTGAATTAAGTCTGCCCAGAAGTGCCTCTGGCTTCTCTATTTTATTTTTTCATCTTCAAGTAACCCATACTTAAAGTCTCTCTAAAACTGCCCCCAAATCATGTTTTCTTCACAATTACCTTTCACATTCGTTTTTTCTTTCCCTTTTCACTTCCTTTTCCTAATCATTTTCCATATTACTATCAGATTAATATTCCTAAGCACTGCTTTGATTGGCATGTGCCTTTGTTCCAGAACCTATCAGATTGTGTTATTCTTTTGATTGGAAACCTTAGAGGACACTTATCACATGTCAAAGTAGCGCACAGATTCTTCTTTCTGTCTTTCAAGGCCCAGCAGGCAGGGAGCCTGACCTCCTTCCAGCCAGTTTCTGAAGGCACCCCCTCAGGACACTCCATCCCCCACTGGAACCACACTTTGTTGGCCTTTGCCCACTCCCTGAGCCATAGTCCGTGGCTGTAGGTCATCTCCATGACCCCCACCCCCACCCCTCCAACAATCGAGTGAGCTGAAATGATCAGGCAATCAGTCTTTTCCTCTCTTAACCTCTCAGAGCACTTTATTCAAAGCCATTTTGTAAGAGCAACACATTTCCCCTTTGTTGTTGTTACTTGTGTCCTTGCCTCCCTTCCTTGTTTGTAAGATGCTGGAGGGCATTCTACAAATGTTTTGAAAGCCACAGCCTGTAGTTCACGGATTTGTGTATAATAGCCACTTGATAGATGTCTGCAGGAGCAGAATGGGTGGTTAATAGGATTAATGGCAGGTGGAGGTTGCTTTATCTTTGGACCCTAAGGACGCCCCCTGTTCCTTTATTGCTAATGGATACCGGAAGTCTCAACACAGTGAATTAAACTGTCTTGCCAAGGGGCTGGTTTGCATTTTGAGGAATAAAAGAATACAATGTAATGATTTTTAAATAGATGCAGGAAACTGACTATAAGTGTAGTTACTCAGTCACTAAGTCCTATTTGACTCTTTGTGATCCCAAGGAAGTGTAAGTGTAGAGCAGTGAGCAAATACCATTCTAACAAAGGAATCGTGGTATCGGGCCCGAAGTTTAAGCAGCAGTGTGTTATTGCCCCGGAGCTGGCATGTACTGTTTGCGAAGGGAGAATGCTTAGGCAAAGACCAGAGCCCTGCTTTTAACTGCTGACTGCTGTAGAGATGCTGAAGTTGAAGCTCCAATACTTTGGCCACCTGATGCAAAGAACCGACTCATTGGAAAAAACCCTGATGCTGGAAAGATTGAAGGCAGGAGGAGAAGAGGGTGACAGAGAATGAGATGGTTAGATAGCATCACTGACCCAATAGACATGAAGTGGAGCAAACTCCGGAAGATACTGGAAGACAGGGGAGCCTGCGGTGCTGCAGTCCATGGGGTCACAAAAAGTCGGATGTGACTTAGCAACTGAACAACAGCAGCAACTGTAGGGAGACCAAGAATAGTTTTTCACACAGAGAGTGTTTTATGTCTGCAGTTACCACTAGATGTCTCTGCTTTATGGATGCTTCCTAAGAATAACTTCTGATAGCTTCTCACATTACTTTTTTTAAAACATTATTTTTAAATCCTTATTTTCAAAGTCTTTTAAGCCCATCCTTTACTTTTTAAAGGGTCTAGTGAAGGAAAGATTAAAAATGTAAATGACTGTGAAAGTTTTTAGGAAGGGCTTGTAGCTTGTGCAAAAATTGTATTTTTCCTCCATAAAAGTGTTACGTCCAACATACACCTGCAAACTAAACCACTTATGTGTAAGTATATTGTAGACAGCTGTTTCCTTCCCCAAAGCCTGGGACATGACCAGAGTGGCCTCGAGCAAGCCGAGCAATTTGACAGGAGGTCTGGCTGCCTGGGAGGGATAGCCATGGAGGACACTGATGGCTGGAATGTGACATAAGGAGCTTTTTAAAATAACTTTTTAAGTGTCTTGAGTGTGTCTATGTGCTTCTGCTTTAGGAAAAAAAAGATGAAGATGAACAAATCAAAATAAATTGGTGTCTGGAAACCTCCCCGGGCCCTGGGTGCTGACCGCAAACCCCAGGGCCCCACTGCTTTCTGCCTGGGGCTCCTCACCTGTCCCCCGGGAGTTTTTCCTCCCTGTAAGCCTGGCTGAAGTGTGGATGGGGCCTCCCCAACCCCATCCCTTCTTTGCCCTCAGAAATTGCACAAAGTTCATTAAAATTTGAGAGGCTTACTAACCAGTCACCTCCATTCACAGTCAATAGACAGAGGACAACTCAACTTATACAATAACCAGTAAGGGGAAATAATAAAATTTACAACAGAGTTTTTCTGGAAAGGGACCCCGCTAGGGATTTACCTTTCATGGAGGCTGAAAAATCTAGCCAGGCTTGGGATTTCCGCCCGCCCTTTTCCTTTGGCATGGAGGCAGGGGGACTCACCATCCTTCCTCCTGATTGAAGGAACATTCCATCCCCACAGATGGTAACATTCCCCGGTGTCTGGGTGGTAGAGAATTCTGATCCGGGAGGCATGGGTTCAAGCTGGGGACAGGAAGATCCCCTGGAAGAGGAAATGGCAACCCACTCCAGTATTCTTGCCTGGAGAATCCCATGGACAGAGGATCCCAGCGGGCTACAGTCCATGGGGTCATAAAGAGTCCGACATGACTGAGCAACTGAACACACAAGTCCCCACAGAACAGAAGGCTCCCTTTGGGCTCCTGGGGGTGATTTGCATCTTTCAAGGCCTGTGGCTTCCCATTCTCTAGCCTCTGCCCGGCCCTGGAAAGATTCCCTGCCAGTTCAGTCTTCAATGCGGAGTTGACTATTTACATTATGAAAGTTTTCTTCACCATACCAAATCCCTGAAGGTTTATTTTGAATATTAAATTTCACTAGGGCATCTCAATATGTTCGACTATACACAGAATATTGTTGGCATTTACCTTGGCTTAAAGGAAAGGACCACCTGCACTGGCATTCCTATTTAAAGGAATATAAATAATTGAAAGGACTATAAAAAAGTCTCCAAATAAAGACATGAGTGATCTGTGTGTTTTTAAAAACAGTCACAAAAACTCTTTCCCTTTCTGTTGTCAAAGGGGTACTAGTTTATGCTTGATCTTTGCTTATAAAGAATATATTCTATAAAGCCTTCTATACTCTATAGTCAGACATTTTACACATGATTATTTGTATGCAGGCATCTTGAAATTTATACACATTGATGGTAATACAGTAATTATTCAAGTATATTTTATCACAAATAGCTTTAAAAGCCATTTAATAGTCACTTGCCTCCCCCCTTTTTTAACAATAAAATACTAAATTTAGAAGAGATTATACTGTTACTATTTTAGCATATTGGAAAATACTTACAATAAATAGCTAAAGGACCCAAAAAGAGTCATAATAGTAATAAGTGGTATAATGAAAAATGATTATAAATTCTAAAAGCATTCAAGGCAGATGTCTTTGAGGTTGAAAAATGCATTGTCAGTAGAATATACTCACTCAGTAGGTGACAGCACTTACACCTCATGTAGATCTTTATCTCTCATCGATTTATGGTGATGTGTCAGGTTTTATTTACTGATGATTTAGGGAGGGTTCTCGGGAGCTTTTATTACTGCTTGAATCTGCACTCTGTTTCTAGGATGATGCAGACACTGAAGTCTGCAAGTTAGACCATTAGTTTGGCCACAACTCCTTTTGGTACCTTATATAAGCCACTGAACCTTGGGGAATCTCGGTTTCCATATCAATCATCATTCCAGATCTGCCTCTTCTACACAGGATTATTTTAATGGTCCAAAGAATCTTGGTGTCTTGGCTTAGAAGTTAGACTCAAATTTAAGTCCCACCACTTACTAACACTGATACTGAGCAAAGTATAAATCCCTTTGAGCCTCAACTCCTTATCTGTAAAGTGTGAATTGTTGTTGAGTCACTCAGTTGTGTCTCACTGTTTGAGACCTGGTGGATTGTAGCCCACCAGGCTCCTCTGTCCATGGGATTTCCCAGGCAAGAATATTGGAGTGGGTTGCCATTTCCTTCTCCAGGGGATCTTCCTCGCCCAGGGATTGAAGCTGAGTCTCCTGCGTTGGCAGGCGGATTCTTTACCACTGTGCCACTTGGGAAGCTCTAAAATGCAAATTAATGGCAATTCAATGAGAAAATGCCTATAAATCCCAGCTGCAGTTCCAATGATGAGGATGATTGTATTTGATAAACAACTGAGTTGTCCCATAACTGCTTTTCATGCAATCCAGCGATACTGGGATGGTGATCAGACTCCACTGGAGCTGGAATGTGGCTCGCCTTCCTGATTATTCCCAGGTCTGCTGCACTCTGCCCTTCGTGCTGGAGAGATCAGAGGGGTTCAGAGCAGGGACAGGAGATTTAGTTTTTCTTACTTTTGTGGTCTTGCTCTTAGGCACCAGTCTAACCCCCCTACGTTATGTTGTGTGACTCTTAATCTTAAAAGATCTGTTGCGCTCCAGATGGCATTGAATCAATATAAAGTCCTAGACATTTAGCTGAAAGATATGCACATCAGGGATTCTTAACCATTTACTGGGTCATGGGCCACTCAACAATGGATCCTCTCCATAAAATACAGTTGTTTATAAATGATACAATTTTACATAGGTTACTAGGAGAAAGACTACTTCAAGAGTCTATGAGTTAAGATACCATATTTCTTTAACATGAATTACCCTTTCTCGGTCCTTTAAAATATCTTTATTGTATTCCTGTCTGTTCTATTAAGAAACCTATAAGTTTTAGAATTAAATTGCATACGTTCCCATTGAACACCCTTTTGAGTGTTCCAGTTCATGAAACTCACAGTAAGATATGGGAGATGGGTCTTGTTTCATTTGCCTCCGTAAGAGCCCTCCTGGTTTTTCTCTCGGGTTTTATGGAATCACTTGAGTCACTGACTGACATCCACTGAGACTTTTCTCTTGTCTCTTTCAGTGAGTGTGTCCGCTTGAAACCCACCGACATCCAGCCGGACATCTTCAGCTATCTCCTGCACCTCATGTACACAGGGAAGATGGCGCCGCAGCTGATCGACCCAGTGCGGCTGGAGCAGGGCATCAAGTTTCTGCACGCTTACCCGCTGATCCAGGAGGCCAGCCTGGCCAGCCAAGGGGCCTTTTCTCATCCCGACCAAGTTTTCCCACTGGCGTCATCCTTGTACGGCATTCAGATCGCAGATCACCAGCTAAGACAAGCCACCAAGATCACCTCGGCGCCTGAGAAACTTGGCCGAGAGCCACGGCCGCAGGCAACCCGGATGAGCCAGGAGCAGGGGCCCGAGGCCTCCCAGCTCTCCCAGCTGCCCTCCAACCTGAGCCAGGTGAACCGGACACATATGACCCCCTCAGACCCACTGCAGACCTCGCTGTCGCCCGACCTCGTCTCCACGCCCGTTCCTCCCCCGCCCCCCGGGGAGGAAACCAACCTGGAAGCCTCCTCTTCGGACGAGCAGCCCGCGCCCCTCACCATCGCCCACGTCAAGCCGAGCATCATGAAGAGGAACGGCAGCTTCCCCAAGTACTACGCCTGCCACCTGTGCGGGCGGCGCTTCACGCTGCGGAGCAGCCTGCGGGAGCACCTCCAGATTCACACGGGGGTCCCCTTCACAGCCAGCCAGCCTGGCGAGAGCCGCGTGCCCCTGTCCCTGTGCAGCAACGCGGCGGACCTCGGCAAAGACGCCATGGAAGTGCCAGAGGCTGGCATCATCAGCGACAGCGAGCTCCAGCACATCTCGGACTCGCCCATCATCGATGGGCAGCCGCACTCGGAGACGCCACCGCCCTCGGACATCGCGGACATTGACAACCTGGAGCAGGCGGACCAGGAGCGGGAGGTCAAGCGGCGCAAGTACGAGTGCACCATTTGCGGCCGCAAGTTCATCCAGAAAAGCCACTGGCGGGAGCACATGTACATCCACACCGGGAAGCCTTTCAAATGCAGCACGTGCGACAAGAGCTTCTGCAGGGCCAACCAGGCGGCCCGCCACGTGTGCCTCAACCAGAGCATCGACACCTACACCATGGTGGACAAACAGACTCTGGAGCTCTGCACCTTTGAGGAAGGCAGCCAGATGGACAACATGTTGGTACAGACGAACAAACCCTACAAATGCAACTTGTGTGACAAAACGTTCTCCACTCCCAACGAGGTGGTTAAACATTCATGCCAAAACCAGAACTCAGACGTGTTCGCCCTGGAGGAGGGGCGGTCCATTCTCCTGGGCAGTGGGGACTCCGAAGTGACGGAACCTGACCACCCGGTGTTGGCTTCCATCAAAAAGGAACAGGAAACAGTGTTGTTAGACTGAATGTTACTTATCTTTTTAAAAACTCATTTTTACAAAGACTCTCTTACTTCCCTTCCCCCAATTCAGAACTCTTGTTCTCCATGGCATGATACAGAGAGGTCCCGGCCCCATTCCCCGCACCCCTCCTGCCCCATCCCCAGCCCCTCCTCTTAAAGGCTCTGTGCGTTATAAACCTGGAACATATTTCTTTAATTCAGGGGATATTGGAAAGATAATGGTCAGTAGTACTTATAAGCTCATAGACTTGGAGAAGTTTTAGATGATTTAAAAACCTACTTGGAACTAATGAAGGGTATATAACATAACAAAACAACTCCAATGCAATTTGGCAAGCTAAAATTATGACTTTCCCTGGGTAATAAGTCTCCCTTCTCAGAAAGACAATGTCTGAAAAATACAGCATGCTTCTTAGAGATACAGTGGGGCTCTGTAACTATGCAAAATCTAGAGGTGTGGGGAAACTTCAAACCCAAGAAAACATTCTTAGTAGCTATCCTCCAGGTGTCTTATTTCAGAATGCATCCTTTGAGATTATGTCCAGTTAGGAAAAATCATTAGTTGAGAAATCTACTTGAACAAAACACAAAAGAGAAAAAGTAATAATGTGATGGCAATCTTAATTTTTGGGTAAAACATGACAAGCTGTGGGTCTGTGTGTTTGGAAGAGAAAATGCGTGGATACTTGCTGTAAACAGGTGAATTAATGCACATGCCTTATCTAATTGCTGGCTTTTTTCAAAGCTGAATAACAACAAAATATGTGTTTCAGTTTCCAACAAATTTCTTGGTGGTTTTAAAAATCAGACTTGAAAGTACCATTCTATAGATTGTCTTTCTGAATAGAAAACAATATGCCATTCTAGCAGTTGCCAGTGGTAAATTTGTTTTTAGCACCAGTCAACTGCTTTTAAATCAGTGTGAGTATGCAGGGGTCGGGGAGAGATAGAAGAATATGCATCTTACAGGGAAAGTTGTGAGCAAATGTAGGAACTTTAATGACTTTAAATGTTAATGCTGATAGTTACTGGCAACATTCACTGAAGCATCAAAAATGGCAGAGAAAAATCAGGACAAAAAATTGCTGTTTGGGAAAAAGCTTAATTTTGATGTTTAATCTCCCATTAAAAAAAAAAACAAACCTGAAATTTCCTCCATTGGCCTGAAAGCCGTAAAAGTTGTCCATTAATCTTCCTTTAGGCCAATAACAGAATGGTCTCACAGGATAAAACAGGAGCCAGAAATAAGGACCGAAGGGGAAAGGGAAGAACAGTTAATAACTGTGCTGTATGTGTATGTTAAAAACTGAATATCCCGTCATCCTACTTCATGTATAGTTTGCGTTCTAAGATTTGTAAAGTTTTTATACATACTTTCATTGAATAAACATTTGATTAAATGGGTATATGATTTTATCTCTGTATTACTTTGTCTGCCAAAAAAAGAGGCAGGAAGGGTGATTAGAGAACATTGCCCAAGTCACTTTATTGCTGTATCTCCTCTTGTACCTGCTGAACTCTGGGCAAATTCCCCTAACCTGGGGGATACCTTTTCTATTTGTAAAATGAAGACAGTAACTGCACTGGATCATAAAACTGTGAGAATCAAACGAGTAAACAATATAAGAAGAAGCTATGAAGAGTCAAAATTTGACCACAAGTTAGTCTGGACATTGACTTATTGAACTATTTTTTTGTTAAAGGAGGAAAAAAGAGGTCAAAGTGTTTGCCTAAAGATGACACAAATACAGGCTATATCAACCTAGATTATTAAATACAAATAATCCACTGATTAAAAAAACTACAGTAGTCCCTCCCCACTTAACCCTCAGTGGATACATCCCAAGAATGTGAACAGATAGTACCAAACTCCATAGAAGTTATGTTTTTTCCTATACATCCATACTTAAGTTTAATTTATAAATTAAACAGTAAGAAAATAGCTGAATTGCCAGCATCACTGCTCTTGTGCTTTGGAACCATTTTTAATAAAATAAGGGTTACTTGAGCACTGCTGTACTCTGACAGTCCATCTGATAACCCAGATGGCTACTAAGTGACTATCGAGCAGAATACACTGGGCAAAGGGATGATTGACACCTGGGAGGGATGGAGTGGGCTGTGCAGGAATTCATCATGCCACCAAGAATGGCTGCAATTTAAAACATATGAATTATTTCCAGAATTTTCCATTTAATAGGATGAAGGTTGACCACAGAAAGTAAAACCTTCAATAAGGCTGTGTGTGTATGTGTTAGTCACTTAATTGTGTCTGACTCTTTGCAACCCCATGGACTGTAGCCCATTAGGTTCCTCTGTCCATGGAATTCTCCAGGCAAGAATACTGGAGTGCATGGCCATTCCCTTCTCCAGGGGATCTTCCGAACCCAGGGATGGAATCTGGGTCTCCTGAATTGGAAGCAGATTCTTTACCATCTGAGCCACCAGGAAAGCCCTTGGAAAAGGGCTATATATTTACATCTTACAATTTAAATGAGAGTCTTGTGCCAAGTTAGCTTCAGTGAATATCTGAAAGGGAAAATCAGAGTGTGCCTCCCAGCCCTTCCGGCAGACAAGGGGGTCTTGAAGACCAGGAAGTCATGGGAATCACTAAGGATCTGATAGGTGAAGAAGGAGAGGTAAACGCCCACATCCTGATGAAAAGGGCAGGCACTCTGTTCCCCTGCTGGAGTGCGGGCGCTCTTAACAGCTTGCAGCAGCCTCTTCCATGTGGCAGACCTGGACAATGCCGATTCCCTCCCTAAACCAAAAGTCGAGTACAGATAAAGAAGCCAACCTTACCCTGGGATGCTCTGTTCCCATTTAATCCCAAGAGGTTATAAACTAACACTTTATTCTGAGTTTGGATGGTACCAATTTTTTTTTTTTAATTTTTAAAACATATATCTAATTTTTGGCTGTACCGGGTCTTCATTGCTGCCGGCAGTCTTTCTCTAATTTGGGCGGGGGGAGGCTGCTCTCTAGTTGCAGTACACAGGCTTCTCATTGCAGTGGCTTCTTTTGTTGCAGACCACAGGCTCCAGGGTGTGCAGGCTCCGTGGTTGCAACACACAACCTGAGTTGCCCCACAGCTTGTGAAATCCTCCTGGAGCAGGATTTTGCTGCACTGGCAGGCAGATTCGTAACCACTGGACCACTGGGGAAATCTGATGGTACCAGCTGAAATAAGCTTTGGCCGTATCAGTTGAAGGTATGAGCAATCTGAACACCTAAGCTTCAGGATGAATTTGAGCTGCTGTGGTGGCTCAAGACAGTAAAGAATTCACTGGCAGTGCAGGAGCCACAGGAGACATGGGTTTGATCCCTGGGTTTGATCCCTGGGTTGGGAAGATCCCCTGGAGCAGGGAATAGCAATCCACTCCAGTATTTTTGCCTGGGAAATCCTATGGCCAACCCTGGCGGGCTACAGTCCATGGGGTTGCAAAGAGTCAGACAGGATTGAGTAACTGACACTTCCCCCACAGTCTAGCCCTTATTAACACCACTGGGTCTATTACTTTTCCTTTCTTGGGGAAAACAATAAATGATTCATTCAACAGATGTTGCTAAAAAATAGATTTGTAGGAACTGTAGGATTATATGTTACCATAGGAAATATGGGCTTAATGGGAAGAAAGCATTCCATTAAAATGTATTTATCAATTATCCTTCAATTAAGCTGAGAAATAAATTAACAAGGTAGCTTGAATAATAACAGAAGAATGGAGTCTAGGGTGGACCTCAAGCCTTGTTAAAGTCACAAAACCAGTCACTATTCTTGTTTGTTAACTTTACCTTGCCAGAAGGGGAAGGGCTGAAACATCCAAAGTGAATGCTTCAATTTCAGAATGTCAGACCTCAGTCACACATTTCAGGGAAAATCCAAATTGCTGTGTTTAAAGAGATAGAAGCACTTAGAAGGATAGTTACAGAGGATGGTATGTACGCGGTACCTCCTGAAATTTGGCTGGGAATTGTGATGGGGGAGGGGAAGCCCTCTCTTACTAATCCACTAGGAATTAATTCTAAGATAAAGTATGAGAACATGACAGTTTCTTGTCATGCAATTTAACTTGTTCTTCAGGTTGACTGCATTTTGTATGACAATCTTTGCTTTATTCCTCCATTTTGGTCCAGAACAAGTTATTGCTATATATCGCTTGCAGGTAAGAAGGATGCAGACCTAGAAATCTTTAAGCAGATTAAAAAAAATTATTGAGCTTAAGATACTGATCGATGAAACTTCCTCTTCTAGAACTAGCTCTCCCAAAACACAATTGGAAGAACAGCACTGAACTGTTAACTCTCTAAATGAAACTGTTAGCTCTCTAAATAAAATAAAAATTAAACTGAGAATCTATAGTATTTAAAAAAAAAACGGACCAGGGTGAAATGATGTTCCATGGTTTCGTTCTTCTCAGACAAAATGTTTTAAACATAAAAAGTAGCTATGAATTTTTGACTCAAACTTGTGCTAGTCTGGAAAATAGTCAAACCTGCCCTGCTTAAATTCCCTGATTACTGGGAAGATCGCGCCTCATGAAGAAGGCATTACACACTGCAGGGCTGAGCACGCAGAGGCAAGATCCTGTATTGGTTGTCTGGGTGCTCCAGGTTTAAAGTAACTCCTCCAGGCCGTCCTGTCAGACACAGGTGCTGTTTCCAGTTAAAGAAATTGAGGCCCAAAGAAGTTAACCAATTTTCTGAGGTTGCCCAGTCAGGATTCAAACCATGTGGCTCAACTCTTACCTTCCCAAATGTGCAAACATTTTTGTGGACTAGAAGTGACGGAGGGGAGGGTTGTCAGGAAAGGGGTAAGTATCTGAAAGGGAAAACTTTTTCACCTGTTAACCTATTCATGCTGCTATTGAGGAGATGAACCTAAATCTGATTTATTGCCTTTACCACAGAGGTTCTAAAACTTCAGCACATCAGAATCTTCTGGAGGGCTTCATAAAACAGACTGTAGAGTATCTGATGTTGAAGCTTTCCAATACTTTGGCCACTTGAAGTGAAGAGCCAACTCATGGGAAAAGACTGATGCTGGGAAAGATTGAAGGCAAAGGAGAAGGGAGCAGCAGAGGATGAGATGGTTAGAAAGCATCACCTACTCAATGGACATGAATTTGGGCAAACTCAGGGAGACAGTGGAGGACAGAGGAGCCTGGCTGCAGTCCATGGGGTCACAGAGTCGGACGTGACTTAGCGGCTGAACAACAGCAACAACAGAGTATTTGATTCAGTCAATTCAGAGTGGGGCCCAAGACTGTGCACGTTGAACAGGTTCCCAAAAGAGGATGATGGTGATGAGGCTAGTAGCAAAATTTGGAGAACCCCGCAGGAGGAGAAGGGGATGACAGAGGATGCGCTGGATGGATGGCATTCAGTGGACCTGAGTTTGAGCAAACTCCAGGAGATAGTGAAGGACAGGGAAGCCTGGCGTGCTGCAGCCCATGGGGTCGCAAAGAGTTGGACACGACTGGGCACTTAAGCACAGCACAGGATTTATTCTAGGCACGCTACAGTCATGGGGTTGCAGAGTCGGACGCACTTAACAATTGCACAAGATTTGTTCTAAACCTCTCTGTTCTCGTTCTGAATGCCTCTAATCTGAGCACAGAAAAGAATGCAGCCAAAGTAATTAAACACCTTAACTAGTTTTTGAGGAGGCTACCTAGACAATCTTCCTTACTCTAAGAGAGGCAAAGATCTGGATGAGGAAACAAATGGTGGTCATTACAGAGTCCAGGTCTCCCCATCCAGGGTCCTTTCAGAATAATGACGTTGCTGTTTCTGAAATATTAATACCATAAACATCTTTTTTCAGACATGTTCTTTTTGTGCATCATCTGCGTTTCTTATCTTTCCTCCTCTCCCTGTTGCCTTCTCAGTTTCTGCGGTCTGCTAGCCCCTCTTCTAGGGTGGAGGTGGGGGGCATGCACTGTGGGGGAGGGGCTCTGCCTAGGAAATCTCTCTGCCTAGGAAATCCTTCCTTGCTGTTAGCCATTTATTTCTATGATTTTTTTTTTTTTTTGATTAGCAAAAGACAAAATAATCCTTTTATCCTTCCATTTAGATGAAGATGCCCGGAAACAGACAAAGGTCCGAAGGTAGCCAGCCAGAAAGAACTGGGCACCAGGAAGATGCACGGTCTAGGGAGCCCTGGGAGAGGCCTTGCAGGCTTGGCCCCCTTCCAGCCAGAGCCCCTCCCCCACAGAGCATGCCCCCCACCTCCGCCCTAGAAGAGGGGCTAGCAGACCGCAGAAACTGAGAAGGCAACAGGGAGAGGAGGAAAGATAAGAAACGCAGATGATGCACAAAAAGAACATGTCTGAAAAAAGATGTTTATGGTATTAATATTTCAGAAACAGCAACGTCATTATTCTGAATCTATCTAATTACAACTGTCATCAGGTTGCTTCTGGTGGGTGGTTTTATTAATTACTGATGTTAATGTACTATGGTGCATTTTGCTTTCTAGTTTATCAAGCACCTTGCGAAGCACCTAGTCATACATTCTGAAACGAGGAAACTGCTGAGACAGGGTAAGCCTCATCTTTCTTTGCCACCAGAGTCTGTGCCTGAGATTTTTAAGCAGTGTCGTAGGCATCTGTGTAGGTTGTTTTCTCCCTTCTGTTTCTTCCAGGGCATAGAGAGGACAGAAGAGCCGTTTATGTCTCTCTGTCTTTTTCTAAGACCCATATATCCAGCTACTGATCCTGCATTTTCTCTTGGGAATCTCATAGGACTCTCAAATTGAACGTTTTCCAAGCAAATATCATTGCCCACCTCTACCCATTTCAGTGTGTGTCAGTGGCTCAGTCGTGTCTGACTCTTTGAGACCCCATGGACTGTAGCTCACCCAGCTCCTTTATCCACGAGATCTTCCAGGCAAGAATATTGGAGTGGGTTGCCATTTCCTTCTCCAGGGAATCTTCCGGACCCAGGGATCGAACCCCAGTCTCCTGTATTGTAGGCAGATTCTTTACCATCTAAGCCACCAGGGAAGCTCATGTACCCATGTCTCCACATCCAGCTTGGCAATGCAGAAACTTCATTTTTTTTTTTTTTCCAAGGCTTGTCATTTTATTTGGGGAAGGGATTGAAGGGGTTTTGTTTTTGTGTGGTTTTTTTTTGGTTGGTTGGTTTTTGTTTTTAGTCACGCTGCACAACTTGCAGGATCTTAGTTCCCCAATCAGGGATTGAACCTCAGCCAGTGAAAGCGCCGAGTCCTAACCACTGGACCACCAGAGAATTCCCCAGAACCTTCATTCTTCACGCCATGGTATTCCCACAACAGTTAATCAGGTATTGTGTCCTGTTAAGTTCATCTCCTAACCATCTCTTGATTTCCCTCTTAGCTCTCCAAGCCAAAGTGTCACTATTTTAATATACTCCAGTAACAGCAACCCACTCCAGTATTCTTGCCTGGGAAATCCCACAGAGGAGCCTGATGTGCTGCAGTCCATGGGTTCGCAAAGAGCCGGACACGACTTAGTGACTAAACAACAATTATCTCTTGCTAGCTGGTGATGATGATGGTGGTGGTGAAGATAGCTATTACCATAGTAACATGTTAGTCTCCTTCTAACCTCTGATCTTTAATTCTCGAGTAGCAACTCTCTAGAAGCATTGGCATTTTAGGTAGAAACTTCCTTTTTTAAGAAGGGTTGTCCTGGGCCTTGCAGGATCACAAGTATCTTTGGTCCCAACTCATTAACACCCTAACCATTAATCACACCCCTAATACCCTAACCAAAACTTGACAGGGGAGTGGGCAGAATTGGGCACTTGACAGGCAGAATCCCAACACTGCCTTGGGAGAGCATCTCTTCTCTGTTAAACTAGTAACTGTTTAGTTTAAATCCCACTCTTTAAAATGGTCCACTGGCCAATGCGGCTGTACCCTTTCCATAAAGCCTTTACAAGGAACTCTATGTCCAGGTTTCAAGTCCTAAAGACAACCCCATCTGCTTTTCCCGGAATTAGGAGAGCTTCTGAGGCTAACAAGCGTAATTAGGATCAAACACAATGTGGTTTTTAAGTTAACCTAATGTAAAGTATTCTGTGCTTGTTAATTATATCAGGTTATGTGGGAGTTTTAGAACAAACAAGAAAAAGCAGAGGGGCGAGTTAGTGCTAGGACTTAGCAAACATATCCTGTTGTTGGAAAATAACATATTGAGTCCTAATTTCGTCATTTAGGAAATATTATTCCAACTCTGGTTTCCAAATATGAATACTATCTATAGGCAAGTTTCTCTTAAGGTTGGATGTAATACTTCTCTTGTGTTAAAATTTTTCATGTCAACAAGAAATAGGAGAATATGCAAAAAGTCACGAGATTGCTTTGGATACTGTACAGATGGGGGCTTCCCTGGTAGCTCAGCAGGTAAAGAATCCGCCTGCAATGCAGGAGACTCAGGTTCAATCCCTGGGTTGGGAAGATCCTCTGGAGGACGGCATGGCAACCCACTCCAGTATTCTTGCCTGGAGAATCAAGCCTGGTAGGCTCAAACATGACTGGTGGGCTCAAACATGACTGAATCAACTTGGCATGCACTATACAGATGCCTGTTAATATTTAAACATCAAAAAAGTGTGTGTGTGTCGGGAGGTGATTTCTAAGCTGTGACAGCACTTAAAAAAAAAGAGTCATGATTATATTATTTTCATTACAATGCCATCTCTAAGTCCTGGTCACCTTAGCTACAATCTGTGTGATCGCATAAGGACAGGTGATCTATATCTCAATTTTCTAATTTATAAAAGGAGAGCCAAGTCATTTACCTAATTCCAGCGATATACCATAGGGTGGAGATGGTAAGGAACTTGGTAGTGAGGAGGAACTTGCATTTGTACAAAAACTGTGCCAGGCTGCCCAGCAGATTCATCCCTAGAATCACATTAGAGGTACAGTCATGTGACACCAACAATAGGATATGGGTGGCTAAGGGGACTTCCTGGTGGCTCAGAGGGTAAAGCATCTGCCTGCAGTGTGGGAGACCCGGGTTCGATCCCTGGGTCGGGAAGACCCCCTGGAGGAGGAAATGGCAACCCACTCCGGTATTCTTGCCTGGAGAATCCCATGGACAGAGGAGACTGGTGGGCTACAGTCCATGGGGTCTTAAAGAGTCAGGCACCACGAAGCGACTTCCTTTTCTTTCTTCCCTGTGACACTGGTCACATTCAGGTGCCAGCCTCTTCCTGGGAATCCTTGCACTGTGCCCATTTCCTTTTCTGCTGTCAGATAAGGGTTTTCTAACTCTGGTTCTGGTTCCCGGTTGGGATTTCAGAGTGTGGCTATCCAAAAACTGCATAAAAGTGTGCTTATTTGTGGGGCTGGATGTCAGCCAGAGGCTTACTGAGCATCTAATCAAAGGGGTCCCTAACCCGAAAAGCTTAAGAATCACTGAAGAGATTTCTGTGCACTCGTACAGTCCCAGGAAGCTCTGTGGACAGTGTCGCAAGGGATGATTACGTATAGTTAAAAGTAGAAGTGAAATGCGTGATGAATCTCACAACGGTAAAGAGCAATCAAAATTGAATTAAGGTGAAATTACAGAAAGAAAATCCATGGTATTTAATTAGGTTGCATTTTATTTAGATAAATGAAAAATCTGCATCCCCCCCAAACAGAAGTAAGAATCAAATATTGTCTCAGATTAAAGGAAAACCGCTAAGCTTGAAGCTTACACTGAAAGCTAAAATTTCCAGCCCTTCAATATCTCAAAGGAAATATCGGAACAAAGTTATCTGTGTGGCAGAGAGAGGCAACTCGGGTGTACCATTAGCAAAAGAACCTGAGGGGGAACATTTTATATTCCTCAAGTATAAGAAACAGCAAGAGTGTACAAGTCTTGCATTCCTTTCTATTGTACATGGCTCCATAGTAATGCAAAAATTAGCAAAGTTTAGGCACTTGCTCCAACTTCTGCAGTTTGCATTTGATGCTTAAGGACTTCACAACAGCAGCTTTAAAATTATAATACAGAATTGTATGTCATGCTACTGTTAATAGCATTCCTCCTGTTAATAAAACAATGATGCTTAACGGACACAAGTACAGAACCTGAACGGGAGTAACCCAGGGCACATCAAAAGAGCACAGTCACCAAGCAACTGCCACTGAAAAACCAACTGTGATGGCTGGAATGACCTGGCCAAGACCAAATACCAATAGGATGAGCGGCAGGATGGAATTTAAACCCCCCAAAATGATCACCAGAAACTACACAAATCTTTAATCTGTTCAAAACAGCACAAACCTTCTTCCTGACATAGAAAGGAAGTCAGTCAATAATTAGAAGTCTAATGAACTCCTTAAAAACTGCTGTCATCTCCAAATTTCAGTTGATCTTCAGAAATTGACACCAGCGTTTAGGTTTTTTTTTTAAGTCTCAAGCTGGCAAAAGAAAGATCTTCAGATCAGAGGGTATTTTTAATTTGGAGATTTTAAAGTTTAATAATTAAGCATAAGTAGCTATTAAATGTGCAAATAACTCCTAAAAGGATATTAAATGTTCTCCAACTGCACAGCCATATGCTGTTAGCATGAGGGGTGTTTCTAATATGGCCAATATTTTTTTTTATTGTAATCAGATTTGTTGGTTTATGAGAAATTACTTTCCAGCTTTTAACAGCCAACTTTCAGCTAAAAAATAAAAAAAAAAAAAGGACTATTCTAGTTTTGCTTGAGTGTTATGCTTTAAAATAATTTAATCAGCAGTTGAAATTTCAGTTCTCAAACTGGAGTACTGAGTTTACGTAAAATTTAAGAAGTGTATACACCAGACTGGTTCTCTACCCCTGAAAAAGTAGAAACTCTCCAGTAGATAGGGGATGGTTCTGTGTGTGTAGCAATTGGCTGACAGAATCTTTTGTATATTAGCATGAACTAGAAATCATTTTGATACTTTAAGAATTTTTTCCAAGATCACCGGTTAGGCAAGGCATTCTTACTGCTAAGCCTTCCTAAAATTCTTACTGCTAAGCCTTCCTAAAATGTCTTTCTAGAGACATTTGTCATTAACACGTATTAACAAAGAAAACTAACCTTTTCAGGAAGCACCACCAGATGGTAGCATTGTTTCAGTACCTTCAATCTGAAAAGCTCCTGGTTTATTTCAGTGGAAGCCTCTCTGCCCTTGACTTCCGCCAGTGACCCTGTGTAGTGACTATATTAGAAAGTTCTAGCTTCTCTGCTTTTCGGATGCAGTAAACATAAGACCCAGCCTTCCTATTATCTAAGAAATCCAGCAAATCTAAGTGAAGCAAATGTTTTATTGAAATCGGTTGTCAAATCACAATTTATCCAAATGAACATAATGCTACATTGTTCTTAAAAGAGTGGGCACAAATATGGCACAGATAACAATCCAGCATCTATCAAAATACCATTTGTAAAGACTCTGACTTATTTCGTGCTGTGTGTGAATGGGGATCCAGCATGTAAGGTTGACTCAAAAGCAGTCAATTCTTTTCTTGATACTGTGAAAACATTTCACTACTTTGCCTCAAAATGAAAGCACACGCATCCGTCCAAACAACCGTAACAATTAGGAGAAAAGACTCCAACTTAATCTGCTCCTGAAAAAAACTTCCTTCCAACCTCCACCCGGGGGCTAGGAAGAAAAATTTCCCAGCAACAATGGGACATTCTGTATGTCTCCCCAACAACCCCCGCAAAAAAAAAAAAAAAAAAACCACTTTTATTTTTAGCATACTATGCATAATAGGAAAGGGACCTATTTCAGAGTGATACTGAACATGTAACCTAATCCTTAGTGAATTTTAAAAGAGATGGAGCTTCTGATCAGGAATGTTATTTCTAGAGAGCTGTTTTCAAAGGCTGTAACTGAGGCAGCAGAAAGCTTCCCGAGACTTCACTGTGGCCGCATGCCCCGTCATATAATGTGTGATACAAAAGAATTGCACTACGCTGTACATTTCCTTAGACGTTAAGAAAAAAAAAAAATATACAATAGATACAGAAGGAGGGTTACTTGAAACATACATATAAATACATAAAGAATGATACTCCAGTTTGAGAAGCAGACCCAAGAATTGCCAACTCCAGTTCCGGGCTAAGAATTGAGGACCTTGAATCAGAAACATTATATGGTACTGAGGGAAAATGTCAGTGTGGTCTTGACGAGAGGAAATGTTATCTGGCTATAGCTCCCGATGAAGCCTCAGGATTGTCAGGGGTTCTCGGGAAATGAGCAGTTGACACGTCTGTTCTTCGGTTTCCAAAGTTCTGAAAGACTGGTCTCATCAGCAGCATTCAATTTCTTCCCCTACTTGTCTTCACATTCTGGTCTTGCAAGTACACAAGTGTAACTGTGGAAGGAAGTTAGAATCAAAAGTAAATGAAATCTGCTTTTCCTCTCTCATTTCTGCAATAGCACCAAGAGTTGTGAGAGTGAGATGCAGCCAATGGGGACCCTGGTGCAAACCATAGGCTGAACTCCGTAGGAAACAAACATGGCGAGGAGTCCAAATACAATGTCCTTTGCTACTAAGTGGGCCAAAAAGTTCGTTCAGGTTTTTCCATAAGATGTTCCAGAAAAACCCAAACGAACTTTTTGGCCAATCCATACCCAAACAGCAGTAGTTAGGCTCTCATATGCACAGGAAATGTTTTTAAAGTGCTTGTCACTATGCTGGAAGAAATCAATAATTTTCCCAGAGAGCTTCAAGCAGCAGCGTGTAAACCTACTTTGGACTTCTAGTTATTTTTTTAAAAATGCAACAAACTAGCTGGTATGGTGCTGAGTGAGCACAACATAGTTTTTATGTCCTCGGGCCAAACACATACACAAATGCACACTTGTGCGCACACACACAGGCCTCTTTATTTTCTTAGAAAGCAGTCATACTGGCGGTAAAACGAAGTCACTACTCTTAGGACACCAGTAAGACTGATGAGTATGTCAATGAGAAAAAGGAAACTAACTTGGGTCTCGTAGTCTGGTTGATGGTTATTTCCCCAGATGTAGGTTCGGCATAAAATCCTAATTACCTGAACTCATAACAAATCTGCCATCTGAATGGGGGGTGCAGGGGGTGAAGGGGGAAATTACTTAAAAAAAAAAAAAAGTTACTTACGTGATGTTTTAGGATTCCGTGGGTTCGGGTTTTGCCAGATCTCTCTCTTGGTTCTGTGTCTCCTCCTGTGTTTGTGTTTTCATCTCTTTTTCCGACTCGCTCTGCACCTTTTCCTCCTGGCTGTCTCCCTTCTCTTTCAGTTTGGGTCCATTTGTATCTAGGGACTCTTTGGTTGAGCCTCCCGAGGCCTCAGCATCCTCTGGGATTGAGGTTTGGTTTCCAGGGTCACCGGCAGCATCACCTTTTTCATCCTCTCGGGATTCAGATGGGGACTTCTTTCTTTCTCCAAACCCGGCACTGCCGTCATCTTGCAGCACAGACTCTGTTTCAAGGATTTCTCTCTTTTTCTGGGATGGGAGAGCTACCTCTTCAAGCCGCTGGTCGTCTACCCTGGAACCTTCTATGCTAGTGGCTGCCACCTTCTCTGAAGCTTCATTCGCATCTTTGGAAACACTGAGATGCGCATGTTCGCCGGTGCTTAGTGGGGACTCCTCTTTGGCTTCTTTGGCCTCTTTGGCTTCTACGGCTTGTGTTTCATCCACCAGGCAGGCCTGAGGTTTGCTTTCTTCTTTCTCCATTTTCTGCCCAGCTTCCTGGCTGTCGGCTTCTGCCAGTTGAGCCTGGGTCTGGACATCGGTGGCCGTTTCTTCTGTACTCCCCAAACGGTCGACGGCTGTCTGAATCACGCTCTCTACAAGTCTGCAGCTCTCCTTCTCAAGTTTCGAAATCTCACTTTCCGCCTTGCCGTCTTCCTCTCCTGTGTTGCTCTCTCTGCCTTCCTGACCACCAACCTGCTCACCGTCTCCACCCAACTCCTGTTTCTGTGATGTGGTTTCATCTCCTTCCAGGTCAGCGTCGATGCCTTTTCCAGGCGTAATAGATACTATCGTCGGTATTGATTCTGCTTGAGACTCAGTCCCTGTGGATGCCACATCTTCTTCCCCAGGCTGGGCAGGAAACTCTTCGTCTTTTTCTGAGGACTCTTCTTCCAGTACTAGATGAGCTTCTGCAGATTTCAAAGCCTCGGTTGTTTCTACAATCTTGATAGCTTCTCCTAAGACCTTCTCCTCCACGGCTGCAGCTATTAGAGCTAATGCTGCCTCAGAGCTTTGAACTGAGATTCCCGTGCATGCCTCTTCCTCGGAAGCCAGCAGGGGAGAACTTCCTTCAAAACTGACGACTTCCTTTTCCCCATCGATGATGGTGACATTCACTGTCTGAACCAGTTGCTTACTGAGCTCTTCACATACGGCCACAGCTGGTTCGTGCTCAAGTTTCTCTTCATTCCCTTCAGTTGCCTCCACTTCCACTGTTTCCCTTTTCCCTTCAACTACCATCTCTCTCTCTGCTGGGGTTGGAAGAGACTTAGCAGGACTCTGGAGTTCTATATTATTCTCTTGAAATTCAACTTTCTTAGTAACGTCCTCCTCAAGGACAACTTCAGTTATCTTTTTCTCAGTTATTTCTGTGTCGGCAGACAAGGCAAGTCCTTCCATGGATGGTTCTTCTTTGGCTTCCTCATCAAAGCACTGGCCAGTCTCTTGAATCATCTCAGTCTTTGAAAGGATGGCTACAGTCTCCACTGTTCCCTCCTCTTCATCCGTGTGTTCTAGACCCTCTGCCATCTTTGAAGACCTTTCCTCCTGCAACTGAAAATCAGAAGATGCTGCAGGCAGCTCTTTCACTGCAGGAGGCACCTCGCCTTCGGGGACCTGGGACTGAGTGCCGGCTGGAACCTCACCATCTTCATGGACATCCATGATCGTGTCTGGCTGGCTTAGATTTGAAGCGTCAAGATCTGCTACTGGGGTGCTTCCATTGGTCTCACTGTCCGTGAGGGTTTCAGTTGAGTCAGGAGCAACAGCCTGCTCTGGGGCAGTCTCTGCTTCTACCCCAGTCCCGGTTTCAATAAGACAAGTGCTCGCCAGCTCCCTGGCCTCTGCACTGTCTGTGCCTGGAGGAACTTCTCCCAAGCTTTCTGCGGTGGCCTCTGCAACCACCTTCTCCTGTGTCAAAGTCTCAGTTTCAGTATCTTGGACAAGCACTTTGGATACTCCATCCATCACTTCCTTCAGATCTAGGGCCTGAGATCCCTCCTCGGCCTCTTCCACTTTCTCCAGTATTTTTGCTTGTCCTTTCTGGGTTGTCTGGATGGCGTCATCTGGCAGCTGTGACTCTTCTCTAACTTTTTCTGCAACAGCCTGCAGCACCTCTCGGGTCCTTCTCGCCTGGTCCTCCGCGTCAGGCACGCCTCCCTCCACCTCTTGCACTGGTGTCGGTTCCTCGGTGGTGTCTGGAGAGTCGGTTAACTGAGAGACAGCCGAAACCATGTCGGTGGTCTCTTCCGCACCAGAGGCCTCTGTGGTTTCAGCGGCTGTCACAGCTTCTGAGGTTAATTCCACCTCGCTGGCCATCGTGTCATCACCCACCTCCTGGCTCTCTGGCAGCGCTTTGGTAACGATGGGGGTTTCCTCCGCAACGACTTCTCTTTCAAGCACCTCCTCGCTTGGTGGTGTGGCTTCACCTTCGGCTTGTTCCAGCGGTTCTGTCACCGAAGCTGAGATCCAGGAGGGTGCCCTTTCTTCGATGTTGGTAATGGCCCTTGTCCCATCCACGACAGCCACCGACACGGTGTGAACCAGGCTCTTACTGAGCTCCTCCGACACGTCGACATCCACCTGCTTCTGCTCGGGCCCCTCCTGGCTCTTGGGGGCTGGCTGGGCTTCGGTTTTCTCTCTTTCCACTGCGTCGTATTCAGACAGAGGGACCACGGCTGGGATGTCCGCATCGTCCTCGTTAGCCTCCGCTGGCCCCGCCTCTTCGACAGCGGCTGGCTCCTGCTTCCCATCTGACCTTTTCTTCCTTCGCCCAGGAATAAACTTCCGGATGGAAACCCAGGACTCTTCTTTCCCAGGCTCAGCCTCTGAGGCTGCGTGTTCTGCGCCAGACCCAGCTACAGAGTCTTCGCTTCTCTCTTCCAGTTTTGACTTCGATTTTTTTCTCGAGGTGACCAGTCTTTTAAAGGTTTCCCAGGTGGAGACGCCCTCCCCTTCGGATGGGCTGCCAGCCGGCTCGGGTGAGGAGCTTCCCGGCGGTTGCTCGTGGTCCTGGGAACCGGCAGCGGCTGCCTCCGGGCCCGGCTCCTTGTCCCTCCCAGCTTCCTCTGCTTTCTGGCTGTCCCCTCCAAGAGGTTTCGGCCCTGCTTCATCGTCGGAAGAGGATGCTTTTCTGGCTCTCTTCTTGGATGACCCCACGCAAATCAGCGCTTCCCAGGACACGGAGGTGTCGACCTTGCGCTTGGGCTCCTCGGGCTTCGGCTCCTCTCCGTTCCCTTTGGCCTCTTCCTGTACTTCGGAGGCCGCGCTCTCTGTGGAGGACAGGGTGGCGCTTTTGACTTTGTCTGCCTCGTCCTCCTTATCGCTTTCAGAGAGCCTTCGCACGCGTTTCTTGGGCGTCACCATCTTTTTGAAAGATGCCCAGGGAGTGACACCACCTTCCCTCTTCTTCTCCCCGTCGGAAGTGGTCCCTTCCTCCGCCTCCCCATCCTGTCCCGGGGCCTCCGCCACCCCTTTCTCCAGGCAGGTGATCTCCTCGGGCTCTTCTGGAGACGAGGCTGAGCTCTCAACGCCCTTCAGTTCGTCTGGACTGTCGGGAGAATCCATGGAGGCTGAGGGCTGCTCCCCGGACTCCTCGTCGCCGCCTCGTTTCCCTTTCTGTTTCTTTCCAGAGAGCTTTTTCAAGCCGGTGCTCGTGAATAGTTTCTTCAAAGGGCTTCCCTGCACCTTAATTCTCTCCTGCGAGGACAGCATTTCGGCCTCCCTCACGGTGCCCTCGGGGGGCGTGGACGGCGATTTCGCGTCCCCGCTGAGCTCGGTTGCCTGGGAGTGGTCCCCGCTCAGGGCACCCGCATCTTCCTCTGTCTTCAGCATCTCGGCCGACTCGGCTTCCTGAAGGTCGGCGCTCGTCTCGGTCGACTTTTCGGGCGGCGAGAGCTCCACTGTTTCTTCCGCTTCGGCTTTCGGCTCTTCCTGGTCCTTCTCTACAGTGCTAACGTGGACTTCGGCGACAATCTCGACCTTTTCATCAAACACTTCGGTTGCTAACGGGGCTGGTTTCTCTTCGGGAGGTGCCTGCACTTGGTCTTCAGGGGGCAGCTCCACTTTTTCATACTCGGCCGACAGCCTGGCATCCTGGGTGCTCTCAGGAGCCTCCTGGGCAGGTGGCTGCTCGCAGGGCTCTTCCATCTTCTCATTTTCTTCGGCTTTTTCTGGCTCCTGTTCCTTTTTCTTCTCTGAAGCCTCCAGCTCCTCCTCCCGAGGCTTCCTGAAGCTGGTCTTTTTGCGCCAGCCGGCCCAGCCTTGAGTGAAGAATTTTCTGAAGGGCGAGGCGGTTTCGCTGGCCACGGGACTAGTCGGGGAGTCTGCAGGTCTGGCGGTTTCTTTCTCTTGTTTCTCTTCTCCTTCATCTTTGCCTTCCTCAGCTGCTTGACCAGACTCGGTCTGAAGGGAGATTTCCGCGCAGCTCGGCTCACGTTGGGGCGCCTCTTCGGGTTTCTCGGTGGACTGTTTCAGTTCACCGTCTTTGGGTGTTGCGTCCCCCGTCTCACGGCTGGGCTCCGGGTGGTCACCAGCCCCGTCGGACTCTCCTGCCCCTTCACTTTCATCCTTCTTGACGGTGAGGAGCTGCACGCTGTCAGATTTCTCGGTTTTATCCTTTTTCACGGTGAATTTGAAGCCAACAAACTTGAACACCTTCTTAAATCCCACGTCGTTAGCCTGGGGCTCAGGGGGTTGCATCAGCTCATCCACGCTGCTTTCCGAGGCAGGGATTGGTTCCATCATCTCAGGCATTTCCTCCTTTCCCTCCTTCGTGATGTCTTGAACCACCGCTGAGTTAGCAGCCATCTCTTTGTCTGAGTCCCTTTCACTCACATCTTCAGACTCTCTTTGTCCAACTATTAACAGAAAGAGGGGGTGGTGGGGAAGAAAAAGATAGACATGATTATAATTCAAAAAAATTAAATATTTAAAAACCATGACCAGTGAATAACATTCCAGCAATTCCAAGATCAAGATCAGGTAATGGTCTTACCAGCATCTGTAAATTTCAACAGATTAGGCAGCTTTCAAATGATCTTTTAAAATTCAGGTTCAAAGGTACTACTCTGCTCTTTCTGTTCCTTTTAGAGGGAAAGTTAACAAATTCAACTAGCAAAAAAAAAAAAAAATTGTTATAGGTAAGAGGCCACAGCATCACTGAGGGTCCTGAGCTGCAACAAAAGATCACGCATGACCCAAAGAAGACCTTGCATGCTGCAACTAAGATCAGGCACGACCAAATCACTAAAAAATGTTTTTTAGAAAAGACAAGAGTTAGGGGGAACATTTTTACAGATGAAGTTTGAAACCAAAGCAAGGAAATTATTTGATTGGCTATAGCTTAAGCGTTTGCCTTATTTGAGTATGCCCAGTTGGCTGTTTGTCAACAGACTTAAGGGAAAAAAATCACATTTACTAACACTATTCTAATAACTCATTCAGTCAAGGATCGAAAGATGCTAAAACTTTTGGGTGAAAGGTTGTCAGCACACCTACAGTTTTAGAGTATCAACACACAGGTGACTTCATTTCAAAAGGAACAACTTCCTTTACAATGGAGAAATCTTCCAGGCACTGCCATAACCAAGCCATCAGAATTAACATCCCCAATAAAAGGATAAAACTGTTGTCATGCTTCCTGATATGAGGCACTGAGAAGGCCAGTAAGTCACCTACATAGTACTCCTGACAAAAATGTTTAACAGAACAAAATCATGTGAAAATAGTCAGACAACAGCCCACAATGAAGAACATTCTATAAAATAACTAGCCTGGACTGAAATATCAATGTCACAAAAGACAAAAATCAAACATAAATACAAACGGATGTCTACAAATAACTTTCAAATAGACTAAGGATAGAGAATGAGGGGGTCGGGAGAAGAGGAGAGAGAGGAAGAAAGAGCATGAGATAAAACATCAGTGAATGGTGACTTTGGTCATGTGTATAGGGGTGCTTATTCTATATTTTCTGTAGGTTTATATTCTAAAATGTTGAGTGTTAAAGAAGCTAGTCAATGTGATTTAATAAAGGGTGGGATGTGCTAAATCTAAAAAAATTAAGAAACCTAACAACCAGAGATGCCAGGCATGGACTTCAGTTGGATATTTGTTAGCTAGAGCAAGTCAGCTCAGTGACACTCCTGGATCTTCTTGGGAGAATGATTTGAGATTCGAGGCGATGCATTTTTACCGAAATGAACTGAAATGAAAGGGTAGAAATTCTTACTGATAAAGAAAAACAGGCTACCAAACAGTCTATATACTACGACCCCACTTTGGTTTAAAAACTCTGTCTCTCTCTCTCACACACACACACACACACACACACACACACACACACCGTTCACATATGACTTCTGGAGGATGAGCATGTAATATACTTTAGTTTTACTTGTCCTAATTTTTAAAATTTTCTACTTAGTATTGCTATTGTTTGCTTTTCTACTTAGTACTACTTTATTTTTTTTGGGGGGGGGGCCTCCAAATCACTGCAGATGGTGACTGCAGCCATGAAATTAAAAGATGCTTGCTCCTTGGAAGAAAAGCTATGACCCTAGACTACATATTAAAAAGCAGAGACATTACTTTGCCAACAAAGGTCCATCTAGTCAAAGCTATGGTTTTTCCAGTGGTCATGTATGGATGTGAGAGTTGGACTATAAAGAAAGATGAGCACTGAAGAACTGATGCTTTTAACTGTGGTGTTGGAGAAGACTCTTGACAGTCCCTTGGACTGCAAGGAGATCCAACCGGTCCATCCTAAAGGAAATCCATCCTGAATATTCATTGGAAAGACTCATGCTGAAGCTGAAGCTCCAATACTTTGGCCACCTGATGTGAAGAACTGACTCACTGGAAAAGACCCTGATGCTGGGAAAGATTGAAGGCAGGAGGAGAAGGGGACAACAGAGGATGAGATGGTTAGATGGTATCACTGACTCAATGGATATGAGTTTGTGCTCTGGGAGATGGTGAAGGACAGGGAAGCCTGGTGTGCTTTGGTCCATGGGGTCGCAAAGAGTCGGACACAGCTGAGCAACTGAACTGAACTGAACGTCAATTAAAATTGACACACAAAAAGGTCCTAATAATGTTGTAACAATATATTTAACCAGTTTAGATACCAGTGCTTGGAACATAGCAATAAGTACTTGAAATACAGAAATTCTTTGGAAATACAGGAACAATTTGCATCTCCAAATCCATCATCCAATTTACAACATCTTATTTTTCCATGAAAATTTTATTCTTTATGTGAAATATTACTAACCTATGTCTACAAATTTCCATCAGAGTATTTATTGGGTTTGATTTTCAAAGTGAAGCCTAGAAAGTTCAGTGAAAAACTGTCCTAAGAACCACCCAAGTAAAGACCAGAGTCGTGTTTGAACATGCTTTATACTGTGCCATATGTGCTATACCCTAGGGGCTTTCCGGGTAACTCAGCTGGTAAAGAATTGGCCTGCAGTGCGGGAGACCTGGGTTCGATCCCTGGGTTGGGAAGATCCCCTGGAGAAGGAAGTGGCAACCCATTCCAGTATTCTTGCCTGGAAAATTCCATGGACAGAGAAGCCTGGTGGGCTACAGTCCATGGGGTTGCAAAGAGTGGGAGGACACGACTTTGTGACTAAGCACACATGCCCACACACACCTTACCCTTCTTTTTTCCCCTTGCTTTTTCTTTTCTAACATGACCAGGTTTTTTGGATAGTCCCAGATAATGATTGCAGCCCTGATCATCTGGGCTGCTGCTTCTGCTGAGAGGAAGGAGAGATACCGAGGAGGTGCTCTAGCTAACCATGTGCGACAGAGGTGGGTGGGGCCTTGTGAGAGTGCTGCGGTTGTCTCTGTAAGAGTTTTGAGTCTCAGGCAATTCTCACTTTTTCTCATTGATATCAGTCAGAATCTAAAGCAGCATTAAAAAAAATAAAATAAAACCGAACTGAACATCTAACTATTAATTTTTTTTTTTTTTTTTTGCTGCACCATGCAGGCAGGATCTCAGTTCCCCAACCAGGTACTGAACCTAGGCCAAGGCAATGAAAGCCTGAATCCCAACCTCTAGGCTACCAGGGAACTCCCCAAACTGAACATTTTAGATAGACATTTTAGGAAGACAAATGAATTTGATTAATTTCAAGTGCTCTTCTTAAAGGGTAGTTTTTCCTTTTCTTTTTCTTAAGAAAAAGAATCACTTTAAGAAACAAATCCTAAACTCTTGTTAATGACATGCATACTTGAAGTGTTCAGGAGTGAAGCATACTGATACCTGCAACTTACTTTGAAATGCATAAAAAAGAAGTAAGCTGCGGGTTTCCCTGGGGCTCAGGGGTAAAGAATCTGCCTGCCAGTGCAGGAGACACAGGTTTGATCCCTGGTTTGGGAACAGCCCACAGGCCATGGAGCAATCAAGCCCATGTGCCTCAACTATTGAGTGTGCTCTAGAGCCTGGGAACTGCAACTGTGGAGCCCTGGAACCTCAACTACTGAAGCCTGCGTGCCCTGGAGCCCATGCTCCATAACAAAAGAAGCCACCACAATAAGAAGCCCATGCACCACAACTAGAGAATAGCCCCCACTTGCTGCAACTAGAGAAAAGCCCACGCATCAAAGAAGACCCAATAAATAAATAAATTATTTTTTTAAAAAAGGATGGATTCATGAATGGATGGAGGGATGGAGGTATGATTAGGCAAGATGGTAAATGTTAATTATAATACCTTAAAATTTTTTCATAAATAAATTGGGGGGGGGAAGCTCCCTGGGTGATAAAAAATCACTTGGAAATACACATTGGTGACCAACTTTAGATTTTATAAATAAAGGAAAAATTACAGCCCACATTAAATATTGAGGCAAATATCCCAAGAGAGAGAAAAATCCAGGCATATGTGACAGACTGTCCCGTGTACCCAACTCTGACATTCTTTTAAGTCAGAATCTTCTAGGAACACTCTCTCCCCATTATTTTTTTAAAAGTATGTATAATTTTCTGAAATAAGAAGAAAATGCTCTAAGTTTTCATTTGTTCCTATTATAAACCAGCTCTTAAGTCTAAAAATTCTTGAAGTTAAGTAGATTTCCATGAACTACTATACAAATTTTCCCAATTATAAAAGCATACTCACAAGAGAACTTTCTGCAAACGCTTTGAATGCAACACAAGAGATGTGACCTTCTTTTTTTAAAAGGTGGATGGTATCACTGGAAATATACTGGAGGAAAAAATCAAATCCCAGTAATCAACTCTATTCTACTATAATTTTACTAGCAACGCATGCACATACAACTTTCCTGCCAGCAAGAGGTAAAAATACTTATTAACTAACCTCTCCAGAAACCATTAAAAAGGCAGAGACACTCTGCTAACAAAGTGGGAGGCAGCAGGTGTTATACGCATCATTTCTGCCCTACTTCCCCACTCCATGCTTCTAATCTACATTTCAATCCGAAACACTTCTTATAAAACTCTGGGATGACTGGAATGTTTACAGTCAAAACTTGGGGAGGCAAAAAAGAACAGCAGCCAACTGGCAGAACAAAATCGCTATTGAAGGTTCTGTTATAGCCTAGCAATATTCACACGTTCTTGTTAAGAGTGATATATGGCTGAAACCCAGTAAAGTAGAAGAGTCTTTAGGATCACAGGAAATTTTTAAAAATCCTACCTGGTCTGCAGTCTCTTTTGACCTAAGTGATCCTAGGAACTACTATTGTCAGAACAATCTTCCAGATTGGGCAGGGCCCCTGCGGACCCAGATGGTACCTCTGTGCTTTCTGCACAAGGCTGGACAAACCCAACTCCACTTGCCTTCCGCCCCAGCTGGACCTGTACAGTCCTTACAGAGAGGCCCCATTCCCTAAACTACCCTGCTCTGATCACATCAAGAAGGTAAGGTTTCAAAATTTCCTAAGGATTCCAGGACCTACAGGATAATCTAAACTACCTAGCCTGCCAGCCAAGGCTTCAATTATGTTCTAACACATTAGCCAACTTGAAAAAAATTTTTATTGGATACATATATGTGTAAATGATTTGCTTTGCTGTACACCTGAAACCAACACAACATTGTAAATCAACTATATTCCAGTAAAAAATAAGCCAACTTTGATCTCAGGCTTGCAATTCAGAGGTCTGGAACCAGACTCAAACCACGTGTGACCACGTGGCTGCCCACTCAACTGGGAGTGAAACCTAGATCCATTTTCACAAGCTCGTTTGGTATTTCTTGGCCATCACTCCACGTGCAGCAGCCCAAGCGGCAAGCAAGGCCCCTTCCATCCTGTTCAGCACCCCCAGGTTCGCTCAGCTGCCTCTGGGCTCTCCAGTGGGGGCAACTTGTGATTTTTTTTGGAGGGGAGGCCTATATCCTTTTCTACTTCGCCTCCCGCCCACCTCCAGACAAGGACCTTCCCAGGGGACCCCACGCCGCACAGTCTTTATCCCAACCTTCACCACCATTTCTTCTCTGTCCTTGTCTTCCGGGAGGTGCCCCTTTCTGGCAAGAAGCAACCTGCAGCCTGGGGCCTCCCTCACGCTGGGGTTATTTTTCACTCTCCAATTTAGACGCTGGCTGTGGGAGCGGAGGGTTTGGGCGCCTGTTCCACCGGCCCCAGGGGGAAGCCTTGCCCCTCGGGGGCCTCGGCAAACCCAATGGAGCCGAGAAGATGGTTCTGTAGCCCTGGGCATGCAGGCATCCTGGGGTGTCCCTTCCTAACACCACTCCCTCCACAACCACCACTGCACACTCCCGGGTCAGCGGTTTGATCGAAGCAAAGAGGAAGGCTGGAAACCCACACACCCCTCTAACCGTCCCGTCGCAGGGCGCTCCACGTGATCCCGCCCGCTGGACGCCGGGCGAACCGCCACTGGGGGCGCGGGGCGCGCGCTACTCACAGCAGAGGCTGTTCCACCAGGGCATGGCGCGCGCCGCTGGCAGGCAGGGGCAGGCCGACAGAGGCCCCGGAGGCCCAGCCGTCTGCCCCCGGCTGCCCCATCGCTGGATGGAGACTGGCGGCCGACCCCAGGCCCCGCCGCTGACGAGGGCGCCCCCTGGGGGCCACCTCGCGCGTCACAGAGGGCGCAGCCTCCTCGCCAGCCTGCGAGAGGCCACCCCAACCCCCGACTATCACCCACACCGGGGATCCCTCCTCCAATCTAAACACACTCAAAACAAACTCAAGCACACACACCGAAAACCCGCCAGATCTCCCCAGCCAGAGGCGCCCAAACCTCACTGCCGCTGCATTCCTGAACCACCCCTCTCTCTTATCCATACTATATGCCTTCCAGTAGTTGATACAAACCACACTGCCTAACAGAGGCCTGGGGTGTGACAGGCATCCCTGCATGGGTTGGTTTGGTGGTTCAGTTCAGTCGCTCAGTCGTGTCCGACTCTTCACGACCCCATGGACCACAGAACGCCAGGCCTCCCTGTGCATCACCAACTCCCAGAATTTACCCAAACTCATGTCCATTGAGTCAGTGATGCCATCTAACCATCTCTTCCTCTATTGTCCCCTTCTCTTCCTGCCCTCAATCTTTCCCAGCATCAGAGTCTTTAAAAATGAGTCAGCTCTTCGAACCAGGTGGCCAAAGGATTGGAGTTTAGCTGCAGCATCAGTCCTTCCAATGAACACCCAGGACTGATCTCCTTTAGGATAGACTGGTTGGATCTCCTTGCAGTCCAAGGGACTGTCAAGAGTCTTCTCCAACACCACAGTTCAAAAGCATCAATTCTTCGGCACTCAGCTTTCTTCACAGTCCACCTCTCACATCCATACATGACTACTGGAAAAAACCATAGCCTTGACAAGATGGGCCTTTGTTGGCAGAGTAATATCTCTGCTTTGGTGGTAAGTGCTTTAATTTGCTGAGTATTAAAATCAAAAGTGAGGACCTCGCGCAGGTTCCTATTGCCAAGCTATCATTTCCAATCATAAAGCCTTAGAGCTGAAAGGTAGAGGTCACCTGATCCCTCCAAATGGTTTTGTTTGTTCAGTGGCTAAATTGTGTTCCACTCAGTGACCCCATGGACTGCAGCATGCCAGGCTTCCTTGTCCTTCACTGTCTGCTGGAGTTTGTTCAAATTCATGTCCACTGAGGTGGTGATGCTATCTAACCATCTCATCCTCTGCTGCCCCCTTCTCCTCCTGCCCTCAATCTTTTCCGTGCTTTGGCCACCTGATATGAAGAGCCGACTCACTGGAAAAGACCAACTGGTTTACAGGGGAATAAACTGACTTCAGAAATGGTGTGGGAAATGCAAAACGGTACAGCCAGTTTGGAAGACAGCGGGGCAGTGTCTTGCAAAATTAAACATGCTCTTACCATTTGATCCAGAAATCCTGCTTCTTGGTATTTACCCAACTATCCTTGGTATTTACTCATATCCACATTTGGTATGAGTTGCAACCATGTTCATACAAGAACCTACCGGTGGGCATTTCTAGCAGCTTTATTCCTAACTGCAAAAACCTGGAAGCAACCAGGATGTTCTTCATTAAGTAAATGGATAAATAAGCTAGTATATCCAGGCAATAAAATATTATTCAGCACTAACGAGCTGAATAGCAAATGAGCTAGCAAATGAAGACATGGAGGAACCTTAATAAGTGCATATAACTAGGTGAAAGAAGCCAATCTGAAAAGGCTACACACTGCACAATTCCAACTGTGTGACATTCTGGGAAAGGCCCATTTGTGGAGACAAGAAAAAGATCAGTGCTGCCAGAGGTGGGGAGGAGGGTGGGATGAACGGGCAGAGCACAGAGGACTTTCTTAGGACAGTGAAACTATTCTGCATGATACTCCAATGGTAGATACACTTCATCATATATTTGTTCAAAACCCACAGAATGTACACACCAAGAGAGAACCTAATGTAAACAAAGGACTCTGGGTTATGATGATGCCAAGCAGGCCGAGGATGGGAACAAATGCCCCACTCTGGTGAGGGATGTTGATAATGGGAGGGACTATGCTTGGGTGGGGGATAAGGAGTGTACAGATACCCTCTGTACTTTCCACTCATCACTGCTGTGAACCTAAGACTGCTCTAAGAAATTATTATTATTTTTTACAATATTATTGTAAAAAATATGTACTGTATATATATTACAACAATAATATAAAATATTATTTATTTATTATTTTTTACAAAATAATGAAGTTTGTCTTTAATTTTTTTCTTTTTAGTTTTGGCCTGAAAACTCAGTTTCAGCATGTGGGATCAAGTTCCTTGACCAAGGATTAAACCTGGGTCCCCTGCATTGGGAACATGGAGTCTTAGCCGCTGGACCACTAGGGAAGTCCCCAGAGTTTGTTTTTTGTTTATTTATTTAGTCTTTCTAAAAGAAAAATAAACCCCATGAACTTTCAAAGCATTAAAATTCTTATTCTCCATATGTCATTATAAGTATTATAATTTATAGATGCCACTTATGATAAGAAAAAGTATTTAGACATGCCAACAAAGGTCTGTCTAGTCAAGGCTATGGTTTTTCCAGTGGTCATGAATGGATGTGAGAGTTGGACTATGAAGAAAGCTGAGCGCTGAAGAATTGATGCTTTTGAACTGTGGTGTTGGAGAAGACTCTTGAGAGTCCCTTGGACTGCAAGGAGATCCAACCAGTCCATTCTGAAGGAGATCAGTCCTGGGTGTTCATTGGAAGGACTGATGCTAAAGCTGAAACTCCAATACTCTGGCTACCTCATGAGAAGAGTTGACTCATTGGAAAAGACTCTGATGCTGGGAGGGATTGGGGGCAGGAGGAGAAGGGGGCGACAGAGGATGAGGTGGCTGGACGGCATCACCGACTCAATGGACTTGAGTTTCAGTGAACTCCAGGAGTTGGTGATAGACAGGGAGGCCTGGCGTGCTGTGATTCATGGGGTTGTGAAGAGTTGGACCTGACTGAGCGACTGAACTGAACTGAACATCTAAAGAAACTACTGCTGTATGTCTGATGTGGACAGCAGTTCAAATTCTATTTCAGAATAATAAGCAGTTTTTTTCATGGTTACTGTCATAGTTTAAAATAAGAAAGAACACATATATCCTACTGACTCTTCTGACCCAGATAATGGTTCAAAAGATCACCTGAGCATGCCTGTAACTTATGTCATCTTGTACATCAACTCTACTTCAATTAAAAAAAAAAAAAAATTAAAGATCACCTGACCATCATTTTGTCACTTTGTCAAGGTAAAGACTGGATAAAGGAAGAATCAGTGGGAGCTAAATGGGGGGGAGGGGGAGTTAGGATATTTACATGCCTAATAGTTGAAAGGATGGAGAAATCAGACAACTTAACATCAACCTACGAGGGACAGATGGACACTGTCTACAATACCCTGAGGAAGACACAATGTCACGTGTGGCGAAGGATGCACAACCTAAATTCAATTAACAGAAAACACACACAAAATGCGGGTGGTAGAAACGGGAGAACTACATGCTTTGAACATGTCAATATCTAAAAGACAAAGGCTACACAAATGTTCCAGATTAAAAGAGGCCAAAGAGATGCTGACATCATACCTGAGGCTGGGTCTTGTAATGCTAAAGGGGACATTATTACATAACTGACAAGATTGGCAGACTATGTGAGTCTTGTGACAATGCAAATATCTGACATTGATAATGGTATTAGGGTTACTACAGGAAATCTCTCTATTCTTAGGGAATACGCACTGAAGCATTTGGAAGTGAAGAACTGTGCTGTGTGTAACTTACTCTCAAATGGTTCAGAAAGCTTCACACCTCATACCTACGTAAGACTTAACAGGAATCTGGATGCTGCTTTAAGAAAAATATTTATCTGGCTGCTCTGGGTCTTGGTTGCAGCATGTGGGATCCTTAGTTGTGGCGTATGGGATCTAGTTCCCTGACCAGGGATCGAACCTGGGCCACCTGTGTTGGGAGCTCAGGGTGTTAAACACTGGAATACCAGGGAAGTCCTTGTATGCTGTTTGGTTTTGTTTTTATTTTTGGTTTGCTGGGTCTTCATTGCTGCGAAAACCTCTCTCTAGTTGCTGTGAGGGCTTTTCTTTGTGGTGGTTTCTCTTGTCTCGAAGCCCAGGCTCTAGGCTGTGCAAACTTCAGGAGTTGTGGCTCCCAGGCTCCAGAGCACAGGCTCAATAGTTATGGCTTGCAGCCTGAGTCGCTCCAAGGCATGTGAGATTCTCTCAGATCAGGGATCGAACTCGTGTTCCCTGCGTTGGCAGGTGGATTCTTTACCACTGAGCCAGGGAAGCCGCTGTATGCAATTTTTTCTTTATTTTGTTTTCCAACATAGACGAAAAGAGTAAATAATGAAGCAAATGAGACAAAATGTTAAGAGGTGAATTTAGGTAAAAGGTACATGACGTGCCCTGAACTATTTTTAATTTTGTTACTTTCTCTAAGTTGTTTTAAACACTCAGAAGAATAAACAAGTGCAGATGACTAATAAAAATAAAACAAAAATGGAGAGGGTAATGGTTCACACTCCCGGCTCTTTGCCTCACGCGATATACCGTAATACAGATTTTTATCAATGATTAAGTAACTGCCAAATTCTTCTCCCACCTCTCAAAGAAGAGACAGAATTCAGGTAGAAAGGAAGGAGATCAAAGGCCAGAAGTTCTGGAGCAGACTGGTGTTTCCATTTTAGCTGCACCACTTCCTAGCACTGGGTCCTTGGGCACAATTCTTGAAGTGTCTGTCCTCAGCGTCCTCACCTATAACATGGGTGCCCTGAACTACTCCCTGAAAAGGCTAGTTAGGAGGGTAACACATCAGTTGGCTGTCTCTAATAAAAATAAAACAAAACCCATTAGAATGGCTTTTTTTTTTGCTTTGTTTTCCTCAGAAGTTTTAATTACTTTTACCAATTCCAACAATCATCTATATAAATTGCTGAAGATTTAAAAATACAGAAAATTGGGAGTAACATCCATAAGACAATGTCCAGCAGTAACTGTTGAAAGTGTTAGTCGCTCAGTCGTGTCTGACTCTTCGCAACCCCACAGACTGAAACCCGCCAGGCTCCCGAGTCCATGGAATTATCCAGGTGAGAATACTGGAGTGGGTTGCCATTCCCTTCTCCAGGGGATCTTCCTGACCAGGGATCGAATCCGGGTCTCCTGCATTGCAGGCAGATTCTTTACCACCAGGGGATGGTGGCTCATTATCTGAGCCATGAGGGAATGTCCAGTGATAATCGCTATTAATATCTGTATCTTCTTCTGGATCAATTATTTAATAGTCTTCAAATGGTTGCATTTTTATGTCTCCTTGTTTTTAGACAATTTCTGTTGGTTCCATTTTTCCTTATTGTACTCATGGGTATAAAGTCATTGTCCAAACCCAGGAAGGAGCTTTTGAACAGAAGAGGGTAGTGTGAGCAGTCTTCAGCTCTCCAGAACCGGAAGCCTTGAGACACTCCTAGACCTTCAGGACCACAAGATGCTATGGAAACCATCAATACATCAAGTTCAGCTGCTCTTTAAAGTTCTGTGAAGTCGAATGCCACATCGCACCTGTTTTTATCTCTTTGACGCCCAACACAAGGACTTCGAGGGGCATTCTGAATTAGTTCCCTACCTGTTCTTTTTATTTGCACCATGAAAAGATCTAGATCTTTCTACCCCATTTTGGACCAAATGAAGGATCATATGTGACCAAGCCTTTCTTCCTGTGTGGACCTTCCTTCCTCACCCTCCCTGCTTTCCCAGCCCCCAAATCTACACAGTATCCAGCAGCATCACCTCACATTTCCCAGGTTCAGGCTAAAGGTGGAGGTTGGGAGACTGTCAAACATCACGCCCACCTTCCAGTTCGTGGTTAGCAGATAGCTCCTCAAAGGTGTTTCTATGAGAAACACCTCTAGTCTGCATGCAGGTTCTGAGTGAGTTCCAAGATCTTAGCTTGGTCAGCAAACCAGGTGGCTGTTGCACACGTAAAAGAATAGCCCAAAAATGTGGGGTGGCAGAGAGAAGGGACCAAGCCAGCAGCTTTGCTCTTGGGAGTCAGGGAAGCTGCCAAATGACAGGAGGCAGATTGTGATGGGGGCGGGAGCGGTGGCAGCTTCCAGGAAAGAGCCAGTGTCCGCCTATTTGGACAGAGCATGGCAGAATCTACTCTCGACCACACTAATGAGCATTTCATTAACACAAGTCCTTCCCGCCACCCCCCCCCATTAATATATTCACTGTTAAATGACTTCAAAATCTGCTCTGCTTGAATTTTTTCGAATTTATTTTTTGGTTGCACTGGGTCTTCCTTACTGGGCACTGGCTTTCTCTGGTTGCAGAGCCCCAGCTCTAGGTGCTTGGGCTTCAGTAGTTGTGGCACTGGGGCTTAGTCGCTCCATAGCACATGGGATCTTTCTGGATCAGGGATCGAAGCCGTTTCCCCTGCATTGGCAGGCAGATCCTTAACCCCTAGGCCACCAGGAAAGTCCTCCCCTGCTCTAATTTGACATCAGCTCCCTATGGAATTACGGTCTGCCTTTAGATTTGTCCAATGGGATAGGAAGAGGAAAATCAAAAAAGCTTGATTATCTAAGCACCACTGATTTGGAAATGTACTTTCTTGGCACCCAAAAAGTCCTTCCACAGGATAACTGGTTTTAGGCTGAGCCTTTCTGATACAATGCATAACTGTCCCTTCTGTGGAACACTGAATTATCCAGCCATTTTGCAGAATGCTGCTATTAATACTGAAAGTCTCCTGAATCTCCATAAAACCCAAACAAGGTGCTCACATATTCGGTGATGCTATGGTTCACCTAGAAACTCCACATTGTCATCAGGCATCAAAGATGGTCAAAAGGTTGGGGAAAGGAGTTGGTCCGAGTGTCAATGGGGAAGGGCTCTGGGAGGCAGGACTGGGAGATACTTTCATCTTCATGCAGTCCTGCTCGTCAGTGGTCCCAGCCCAGTCACTTCAAAGGGTGAGGAAAGATTACAGTCCTTCCTGATCCACACTGACCAGCAGCACGCTAAACACAGTCTTACCAGTTACACGGTGTGTGTCAACATGTTTTTCCACTAAAGCCACTTGGGGAAGCAACATCATACAAGTCTTGCTTCTTAAGTAAACATTGGCATAAAAATAAAATATTTCTATTCTTCTTTCCTGGGAGAAGATTCTAGTCATATGTCTTCGTGAGACAGTGTCAATATGCTGGAAACGTTACTTGGAAAAGAAAAAGATGATTTAAAAAATGATGTAGAAAGTGCTTTAACTCACTTGAAAGTGTTAGTCGCTCAATCATGTCTGACTCTTTGTGACCCCATAGACTGTAGCTCACTAGGCTCCTCTGTCCATGGGATTCTCCAGGCAAGAATACGCGAGTGGGTTGCCATTTCCTTCTGGGGATCTTCCCAACCCAGGGATCGAACCTGCATATTCTGCATTGCAGGCAGATTCTTTCCTGTCTGAGACACCTCTGCATATGACCTAGAAGAAGCTTCCTTAGGGTGAATGTATAGCTTTATAGATGCAGGAAGGATAAAGGGAGGTCCCAGGTGAAGTGATGGTACAGTTTCTGAAGCTGTCTTGTCAAAACAAAGACTCGAGTAAGCTTTTTGTTTGTTGCTAGGTTTTTCTAAGATGCATGAAAGATCCCCTTAAAGAAAACAGTGTGGAAAGTGAAACGGAGAAGAAAAGTGGCAGCTGGTCGTGCACCCTTCTGCCGCTGCATTTTAATTTTTAAAAGTGTAAGCTAGCCTCAGTTACTACTTTATAGGACAATACCTCAAATCTGTGACAATAATAATCTGAGTTGCTTAATAGTTTGAACAGTTTAATAAACCCTTCCAAGGCTTAAAAGAAAAGGCGACTGAACATTAGTAAAGTGAAATAAACTTCAAAATATATGAATAGTTGTATCTTTAGTAATGTCAAAAGAAACCCAAATTTGAAAGTATTTCCTGGATAGAAATTCAACTTTGGCAGAGAATTGTCAAAGCTTTTCCTATTTTGGTGTCATCTTCTACCAAACTCTGTTTATCTGCTGATAAATACCCAGTCAATCCCAATTTGTAAAATCACTCACAAGACGTCTATGATGAGTATGAGCAAATATACATTTTTCTTGTAAAAATATAATCCCCCACCTCTCAAGATTCAAAGGGTCCCTGATCCCAAAGGTTTAAAGATCCAGTCCCCTGCCCTAATCCCCACACAGACACTTCCCACCCCAATCTCCAGAAAATGCAAGAACCAGTTGTGAGTCCAAAATCTGCAGGATCGACTTTCTTTTCTTACTCTTCCAAATACTCAGTGATTAAGTGATGAAAATATGACTTATTTTCTTTTACTTCAGAGGTTTAGAAGAAAAAAAAAACTTTTAAAGAATGTGTCATATTATAGATTACAAAATGTTGATGTTTTTATCCAAACTTAACTGTGTTTATCAGAGGAAAAGTGCATCTCGAATACAGTTATAACATCAATTTTTTTTTTTTTTTTTGGTTTAGTATAACCAGCTCTGTGCAGTCCCCGAGCACTTCAGGACTGCTTGCTGTGACATCTGGAACTGGTTAGCTTTCCCCCACGATTTGCAGCATTGTCCTGGAATTTCTCCAGGAATTCTCCACATTCTAAATCCATCCCTTATATCTTACACACCAAACCAACTCCCCTTGTTCTAATGCTCATCAACCACAAAAGCCTCCAGGAGATGTGTAACTGGGTTTAAAACTCAGAGAAGCAAAGGCCAGTACAGGAGCATACAGGCTTGGATACTGACATTCCCTGGTCCCTTTTACATCTGAGCTGGCGTGTGAAATTGTGCGCATCACAAAACCAGTATCATTCTTTACGAGAGGAAGAGGTCCTTTATAAATGACTCCACAGCTGTGCTTCTTAGTAGCTGGGAACACCAAGAGAAAATGAGGTTTCATAATAAAAAGGGGATTATAGGTAATCACCTTTTGCAGGATTATTGTGGGAAACAATGATAATAGCCACTAGAGTGGGTACTCGGTACAAGGCAGTTACTGAGCCAGAGTTGTGAGGTAATTAATTTCATGTCTCACAAGTCCCTTGGCAGAGAAAAGCAGCCATGTGTGTGTGTGTGTGGGGGGGGGGGGGTGCGCGGGTATTTTTTTAATCCTATAAAATGATTTGCATAATGATATGTATTATCAATAATCGAGAACTGGCGTGATATGGGAGGAGTCTTCCCACTCTACTTTAGAGATCAAGAATACTGTTGCCTTAATTCCTCATATTCTTCATTTAGTCTCAATAATGTGTGTAAGTTAGGGAAAACAGGAAAGATATTTTCCTAATTCAAAACAGTCTTTTTTTTTTTTGCTACCATATCACTGATATATGGGTGGAAAGATGATACCTCTTTCATCATCGTCACATTCAATTACTTATTTTCTACTATTTTTTAATATAAACTTATTTATTTTAATTGGAGGCTAATTACTTCATTTTCTTGGTCATGCCACATGGCAAGTGGGATCTTAGTTCCTCGACCAGGGCTGGAACCCATGCCCCTTGCTTTGGGAGCGCGGAGTGGTAACCACTTGACCCCCAGGGAGGCCTCTATTTTCTACTTTTTTAAACCAAGGCCACTGCTAACACAATATGAGGGAAAGACTTCAGGAAAGGCAATAGCATGTGATGTGAATAATCAATCATCTCCTGCTTCAAAGTTTGTTGTATTCATTTCAGGAGGGGGGTGCACAAGGTCTGGGGAGGGGACAATAATGGTCAGTATTAGGTGACAGCTTTCCCCTCCTTTACAAAATGAAAACTCATTCCTAAGCAGTTCTACAAAAATGTCATCAAACCTGTCCAATTCCTATTAAAAATGTCATCAACCCTGCCCAATTACTATTAATTGTGAAACTGAAATACATTCTTATGTTAAGGCCTTCTCACTAAAGAAGCCAAGAGTAACTTTCTCCTACATTATTTAAATGAGCAGTGCCTAAGTGACAAGAAACCTTTTGCTAGTCAATCAATCCTGAATGCTAATTTTAAAAGTCTACATTGCTTTTCAAGATTCTGACCAGCTATTTAAAGAATATTGATTGCAAATCTTCCTCGGTAAAATAACTTGCAGAGGGGAAAAAAATAAGGGGGCGGGACTTCCCTGGTGGCTTGGTGATAAAGAATCTGCCTGCCAAGGCAGGTGACATGGGTTCCGTCCCTGATCCGGGAAGATCCCACAAGCCAAGGAGCAACTAAGCCTGTGTGCCACAACTATTGAGCCTGTGCTCTAGAGCCCGGGACCCACACAAAAAGAGATGCTACTGAACTGAAAAGCCCGCACACCGCAACCCAAGAGTAGCCCCTACTCGCCCCAACTAGAGAAAATCCAAGCCATCACAGCAAGGAAGACCCAGCACTGCCAAAAATAAATAAATAAGTAAATAAAATTATTTTTAAGAAGACAGCTAAAATTCCTTTTTAATTTTCACTTCTACTATAAAATGGTTTATTTGTTTTGATTAAAGCTTTGGAGTTTAATATTTTCTGCATACTTGGTTTTAACCAGGAAAAAGTACCATAATTTGTCACATCCTTCATATCAACATTGTAATAAAAGTAACTCAGGAAGCAATCAACCCAGCTACCTAAAGTTACTCTAAAAATGAGACAGTCCTTCCAACATTTAGCATTCCATTAGGAGCATTCCATTAGGATTATCTGAACCAATTTTTTAAAGTCGCCTCAAGTATCACCCACTCCAGTATTCCTGCCTGGAGAATTCCATGGACAGAGAAGCCTGGTGAGCAACAGTCCATGGGTCACAAAGAGTCGGACAAGACTGAATGACTTTCACTTCACAAGCATACCAAGTTGGTGAACTCAATTTTTGCTAAAAAGGACATTTCTTCCCCATAAGAAACTTAGCATGTGATAAACTCATCAAATAGTGAATGATAAAGATGGTACTAAACACAAAAGGCACTCAGAAAAAGTCATCATCATAGAAACCCCACCTCCAGCGGTGACACCCCACAAACCACACTCCCAGGCAGCCTACCCAGGGTTGAGCATTTTTATATCTCATTCACAGAAAACTTAATGATCTGGAAAAAAATGAATTTTGTATTTTTTTATTTTCAAATGTTGTATAGTCTAATAATTTAAAAAAGGTTTTTTAGGCATCAGGTAAATTTTCACACAAGTTAAAGTGTAAAAAGGCTAGCTGAGTTAACTTGGGGAAGGAATGTTAAGGAAATCTCAAAGTAAACAAGTTAATCTATAGGAAGTGAAAGGTATTTTTTGTTTCACTAAACTTTCACATTCATTTCAAATTCCAGAGGAGGAAGAAGGCTTTGCAGAGGCAATTACATTGAGAAAAATTTTAAGTCTTAGAAATGCTACACTGCGCTTTTAAGAAAACATTTATTTGGAGAGCAATGATCTCAAATGTTTAGAGAGGAGCTGATATTATAAACCTAAATTAGCAGATGGAGTTTAATTTTTGATGAGGGGAGAAAAGGCAGAAAGGGGGAGGAAACAAGTAAATTCCTAAGGACTGAAGCTACAGTATAAATTGCATGAAAAGATCAAATGACAAGTTAGAAGAGTCCTGAGTACATTCCAAAAGTTTGATATCTGTAACTTATTTGCTAGAGATGGCTATGATATATTATCATTCACATTCACAGCCAGATTTCTAGAAAGCAAGCTTATGTTAGTCACTAATTTTATAGTAACTATGGCTTTATTGAAACCACCACATAAACCACAGCTAACATTGTAGTCCCCTAAATGATCCTTCATTGAAAGTTCTAATAAGCAGGTCAAAATGCCAAATATTGCCAATTTCTCAACAAGAATTTTTTTTTTTTTTTCATGACTATAGCGGGCAGTTAGGCTGTCACAATCTATGTTCAAATTCACCCCACTCCAACATGCATCTTCAGTGCGGGTGGGGCTGTCCTTTCCCTCCACCAAGGCGAGAGGTGCAATCCCATACACACACACACAAAACATTACAGGTCTCCCCTGGGCATTAGGAAGATTCCTGCACGGGCAAGAAGCAAGCCCTGAGTTTGCGTGGCCCTGCTGAACCAGAGAGAGAATGCTCTTCGGATCAAAAAGTCAGCACAGCGAGAGAAGCAGGGGTCCATCAGGGTGCGTCGAGCCAGTTGCCCTGCACCACCCCTCATCCCCACCCCAGGCCAAGGGCAGGTTCCTCCACCTGCCACGGGGGCAGAATATACAGCAGACCCAGCCTCCGCCTTACCTGTGATCGTGAGGACGCCCAGCATCATCCCACAGCGCACCTTCGAGCAGAGAGAGCTGCGAGCCTCGACCTCCTAGGGCGGGTGGCCGGAGCCGTCTTGCCAGCGGCCCCCCACCGCAGCCTACGCTGGGATCAGCAAAGAGCTGAGCGCCAGGCCACCCTCGGAAGATCAGGGAAAACCAGAGGCGCCGTCGGAGCTGCAGCCAGAAGCGGACTCAGGCTGCCTTCCCCCGGCTAATAATACGAGGACCCACCCACCCCTCCATCCACCCACCCATCCGGGCCGGCGGGCCCGGGGGCTGGGAGCCGGCCCGCCCTCCCTGCGCTCCGGGGACTTGGCACGGCGCTCACGAGTCATGTGTTTCGCTTTAAAGGAGAGGAACCCTCCCCGTAGCTGGCCTCTGCTCGTGGTCAGTAAGGCTCTGCGGAGACCCGGGGAGGGTTTCAGAGTTGCTGGGATGAATAACACCAGAGTCAGCAGCATTTTATCTAAACCGTTACTTCATTCCTGGCACCGATTTACTTTTGTGGCTCAGCTTTTTAATATTACTTTTAAAAAGACATTAAATTCTACCGCCATTAAAAAAAACACACACACTGTGTTCTGTATCCTTATGTTTGTTTAGAGGCTGATGAGGTGCAAAAATGCTGTTCCCTTTTTTAGTACCTATAGTATTTTATATTTTCACCATCTGCTTCACACACACACTGCACTGATCTGGGCTTGGCAACCCTCAGTTGTCTTGTTTCCTGAACTCTTTGAGAAGGGCTGTTACAAGGCGAACATGTGTCTTCAACACTTAATCAAGGCAACTTAAAAAAAAAAGAAAAAAACCTAAATATTTGAACATTACTTTTTTTTTTTAATGGCAGAAGTCAGCTAACAGACACACAGCATGAAAATCAGTCAGAGCCGATATTTAAAACTCAGAAATTGTCAAGCAGCCCTACATTTGTAAAATCTTTTTTTCAATGCAATTTCAGATTTATTCTGTATAAAGACACAGGATAAGTGATAAGTTGGAGGGTTCTTACGATTTTGACATTATTTCCCATGTTAATTTTCTGTTAGCACAGGTCCGTTTTAGGTCCCCTGGGGTTTGTTTCCCTTTTTTTTCATCCTTTTCCTCTTTATCACTTCATGCCTTGCCTGTCTGACCCCATTAGTACAGGCTCTCCCTCTAAGTAAACCAAAGGTAGGTTTTACTTTTTCTTCGTACAGTGAAGATCTTGCTCATCCCTGCTCCAGGGCCAGGGAGAAAGGTGGGGGACTAGGGTGGACCAGAGTGGGCACAGAAAAAGAGGAGGGAGGAGGGGAACAGAATTATCAAGAAAAATCCAAAAAGCACAGGCAGGCAGGCAGGCATGACACGTCGTTGCTCCCTCTGGCCGCGAGGGGGCGCCACGCACCATATCAGGCCTGCACTGAGCAAGGTTAAGGCGGCACCGCTGCCGGCGATCAGACCTCGTTGAAAAAACCGTCTTCTGCCTCTCTCTAGATCCGACTTCCCCCTTATATTTCCGCGAACACCCAGCCTAGACAAACGTCCGCTTGGGAACAGCAGTGATGCGCCTTGTCCTGGGAGCTGATTCCCAGAGAGAGCCACTGAGCAGCCTCCTAACCCTTTATCTTCCCTAGAGGAGCCTTCCCTTTGGTTCACAAATTGCTTCAATCACAGTCCCTCTGGTGCGTGTGAAATGTTGCTGGTGCCTATTGTCCATCCAGAGTCCTCGTAGCCAAGGGGTCGGAGCAGCTCTGCATTATTCTGCTCCCCGCCCCTATCTATCTATCCCCGCTCCCTCCCACCCCCAACCCTGGAGAGTCCCTTAGTTGTGCAAAATAAGGGAGAAAGCCAGCTCTGCGGGCTGCTCTGGGGGCCTCATGAAATAAGTGGTCTACATCCAAGCTTCCAAAACGTGTGCAGCAGCCTGGGCTCCCCGGGGAGCTGAGGTCTCAGCTTCGTCATTTCTCAGCACCAGCTGCTGGGGGCAGCAGATGACTATCACCTGGGGCCACCTCAAGGACAGTCCAACTTCTAGGTGCATCTGTCGATTCTGACCTTGCTTGGCTGTGCCACCAGCTCCTCTCCTATCTAAAAATCCAGTTCTGGGACTTCCCTGGCGCTTCCACTGCAGGAGGCATGGGTTCCATCCCTGGTCAGGGAACTAAGATCCTCCTGTACCTGTGCAGTATGGCCAAAAATAATTTTTTGAAATAAATAAAAATAAAAGTCCAAATTCTAACAACAGGAAGGCATCATCTGGATGGAAGAAACATCATCGGGATGGAGAAATATCACAAATGTAAGGTCTATTTAAAACATTTAAAAAGGTAAATGTACTGCTATTCAGCTTTGGTGTTTGAACCTTTTTTTTTTCCTTCTCTTTTTATGACATTGGTGAAGACACCAACACTGCGGACTTGATATTCTTAACGAGGCAGTTTAAACCTGGAGGCCAATCAAGAGATCATGTGGCAAGCTGTCACCTCTCCTAGCAGACAGTCCTTGTTGGATCTCCACCTCAAAGAGTAATCAAGGACAGGGCGTGTGGCACAGCTGCCCGATAAGCCTCTGTGTGTCTTGGATTTACAGAGAAAAGTCATCAATAAGGATAAAAGCTGGATGGAGTAAAGATCAGACCCCAGGTAAGTGTACAATGCAGGCAACCTTCTTTGGTTATCACTTCCGTTCCTTATTTGCTTCTTTTTGTTACATCAGAATTTTTAGAGGAATACATCATCACCCAAAGCAAAAAGCAAAAATGATGGGAAAACGTTTACCAGTATCCTAAATGAATGGATGATTAGGGAGGAAAAAAGTGTTTTTCCCAAACTTCCTGGTTCATTCAACAAATATTTACCAAGTTCTAGCATTGGGGTGGAGAAGGCAATGGCACCCCACTCCAGTACTCTTGCCTGGAGAATCCCATGGGTGGAGGAGCCTGGTAGGCTGCAGTCCATGGGGTCGCTAAGAGTCGGACACAACTGAGCGACTTCCCTTTCACTTTTCACTTTCACGCATTGGAGAAGGAAATGGCAACCCACTCCAGTGTTCTTGCCTGGAGAATCCCAGGGACGGGGGAGCCTGGTGGGCTGCTGTCTATGGGGTCACACAGTCGGAAACGACTGAAGTGACTTAGCAGCAGCAGCTCCACGTTAACTGTGCTAAGCCCCTGGGGATACAGTTGGATACTGTCCTTACCCTTGGGGACCTCAGTCTTGGGTAGTAAACACACCCAAGGGAAGAAGTGGGGTCACTTCAATATAGCCCACCTCAGGAAACATCTGAGCTAGCCTCTGAAATGATGCGAGATTTGACGGGGCAGCCTGACCTGAGGATGAGCATACAAAGGCAGTCCTGCAGAAGGGCGGCATGGGGAGAGGCAGGGAAAAGGGGGCATTAGTGAGCTTTTTATAGCTTTGGGGCTTCCCAGGTGGCACTAGTGGTAAAGAACTCGCCCTGCCAACGCACGAGACTTAAGAGATGAGGGTTCTAAGATCCCCTGGAGAAGGAAATGGCAACCCACTCCAGTATTCTTGCCTGGAGAATCCCATGGACAGAGGAGCCTGGTGGGCTACAGTCCTTGGGGTTGCACAGAGTCAGACACGACTGACGTGACTTCAGCCAGGCACAGGCTCAGAGTCAGCTTAGGGAGACTGGGAGCAGGAAGGGATAGAAGTGATAACTAGAGATGAGACAAGACATATTACATTGGAGGCCAGAGTATGAAGGGACCTGAATGACATCTTAAGAACATTGTAACAAATAACCCAATTAAAAAAAAAAAAAATGATCTGGATTCCCTGGTGCTCCTGTGGTTAAGACTCGGTTCTTTTATTGCCACAGCCTGGGTTCAATTCCTGGTCAGGGAACTAAGATCTCACTCTTGGGCCACAGCTAGAGAGCCTGCACATCCCAACTGGAAAGTCCATGCACCACAACGAAGATAATAAATATATTTTAAAAATGATGAAGGATCTGAATGGACACTGCTCTAAGGAGGACAACACAAACGGGCACGTGAAAAGATGCTCAAGGTTATGAGCCATTAGGAAAATGCAAACAAAACCACAACGAGATACCAATTCACACTGACTGCTACTGCTGCTGCTGCTAAGCCGCTTCAGGCTCCCCCGTCCCTGGGATTCTCCAGGCAAGAACACTGGAGTGGGTTGCCATTTCCTTCTCCAATGCATGAAAGTGAAAAGTGAAAGGGAAGTCGCTCAGTCGTGTCTGACTCTTTGCGACCCCATGGACTGCAGCCTATCAGGCTCCTCCGTCCATGGGATTTTCCAGCCAAGAGTACTGGAGTGGGGTGCCATTGCCTTTTCCATCACACTCACTAGAATGGCTATAATCAAAAAGACCAACAAGATAACAAACAAAGAAACTGGACCCTCGTACATTGATGTGTTGACATATTATTTAATTATATCGGGAACAGGCAAATCTATAAGGACAGAAAAATGGACTAGCAGTTACTCAGACCCAGAGAGCTGGAGAGAGAGGCTGCTAACAGGTATGGGGGTTCTTTGCCATGAAACGAAAATGTCCTAAAATTGACTGTGCTGATGGTTTCACATTTCTGTGAATATACTAAAACCCAAAAACATGTATACTTTAAATGGGTCCCCTGCATGATGTGTGGATGATATCTCATGAAACCTTTTTTTTCTTTTTTTAAGAAAAAAGAACTTCATATGAGTTCTGGAGGCTGCAGGGAACCATCAGAGGCTTTGGAGCAGAGCTAGAGTCACACAGTTTGAACTGTGATTTAGAAAAAGTAACTGGGCAGTAACGACAATGAGAAAGATGCTCTAGAAATAACATTGATGGAAACCATGGTGCCCAAGGTGAGGAAGGAGTCAAAAAGTTGGCTGCACTCACATCTCTGAGATCATCCGAATGGAATGCAGCAGGTGAAGTCAAAGGTCTGGAACACTGAGGAAGACGAATCTGAACAACGGCTCTGAGAATGGACAGAGATTAGAGGCCATCAAGGAGAAACCGGCCTGGAAGCCCAAGGTGGAGAGGACTCAAAGACGGAAACAGCAGAAATAGTGGGATGCGTGCGCATCACAAAGCAGTGACTCAGGATGAGAACTCAGGAAGCCTCGAAGTCCAGCGAGGCTGGACAAGTGGACAAAAAGCTGCAATCAGGACAGAGACCAAGACACCAGGGTCAGCACAGAGGCGAGGTTCATTAACTTCCTCCAAGGAGGCATTTAACCTACACGTGAGCATCGTCGGGAACTAGGGACTTGTGCGTGCATGCTAAGTCCATTCAGTCATGTCCAACTCTGCGACCCCATGGACAGTAGCTCACCAGGCTCCTCTGTCCATGGGATTCTCCAGGCAAGAACACAGGAATGGGTTGCCATTTCCTCCTCCAGGGGAATCTTCCTGACCCAGGGATGGAGCATCGGGAACTGGAGACTTGGACTCACCCCAAATCCACTCCCAACCCCCATCACCCCTCCTTTCATTTTTCTTTTCACCCCAGCTTTACATTCAGAGGAAAATAAATCCAAACCCAATGAGGTTGCTTTTCCTCTGGCTGCAAAGGGCAGATGAAATCTAAAGGAGCCTCTATGCACTGCTGCTCCTTTAAAATGCTTCGAAGATCATCTCGGGTTGAATTAGAAGTTGCTGCCAACTAATAACCATGAAGAAGATGAAACTATACACTGAATTAAATGACATCGGGCAGGTTCTCCTGGGCTCAGTGTATTTTCAAGTCTTCTCTGCTCCTTTGCTACGAACACAGGCAAATACCAGTTAATTGAATTTTATGGTCCAGTTGAATTGGACATGTTTGTGTAGACATGGTTATTTTGATTCAAAATCCTCAAGACAAATAATCTGAAGACTAGTTCCTCAAAGGGACTATTGTAATACAACAGAAAAGCTAAGGGGGATTTAAAAGTCACTTAGCCAGACAATTTATCAAAAAAAAAGGAAAGGGGGAAATTAAATATTAAAAAAAACTCAATCCAAATAATAAAAGTGATATAGAATAAGTTTATTTCTCCTCTTTTTGAGTTCACATGTTGTAATATTCGACTTGGCAATTCTACTTTTATTAGCTATACCAAAAGTAGAGTCAGACACGACTGAAATGACTCAGCAGCAGCTATACCAAATCAAAGTATAAATTTATATATGAAAATTTTAACTGCTTGGGATGTATAATATATTTAAAGAATTTAAGTGTCCCAATACTAGGAAAATAGTTTATTTAACTCTTCACTGGACTATCTTGCAAAACAATGTGTTTGAAGCAGTTAAGGACATGGAGAAATGCTTACATTGATATAGAAAACCACACACCTCTTTGTTAAGTATATAAACTATATATTCAATACAATCTTGATTTTGCTTTCTAAAGTATGCTCACATAAGTGAGGCTGAGCAAAAAAAGAGCCCAAAAAGAAAACTATCAAAAACCAACCATAGTGGAATTATGGGCAATTTCTCTCCTGATATTTTCCTCAACTTTACAAATCTTCTACAACAAGCTCTGTTACTCTCACGGTTAGACGGCAAGCACATCTGATGCCCAGCTTGTGGTTGTTGCACAGAGGGGACCCGCACTGCCAGACCTTGCACCTTCCAGCGATACCTCCGATTCCATTAAAAAAGCAAGGCAGACTTGGGGCTTCCCTGATGGTCCGAAGAATTCGCCTGCTGATGCCGGGGACATGGGTTCAGTCCCTGGTCCAGGAAGATTCCACATGCCACAGAGCAACTAAGCCCATGCGTCTCAACTACTGAGCCCCGTAGAGTAGCAGCTACTGAAGCCTGTGCGCCTAGAGCCTGTGCTTCACAACAAGACAAGCCACTGCGACTAGAGAGCAGTCCTCGCCGGCCACAACGAGAGAAAGTCCTCTCGCAGCAACAAAGACTCAACGCTGCCCCAAAATAAAACAAATAAAATGCAAGGCAGTCTCAATCATGATCTTCAACTCCCAATCCTGGACTATATAAACTAGCAAGCTGAAAGCAGATTCACGTCAAAGTGTAATCTTCTGAAAATTAGGATATAAGCATAAAGGTGTTTCCCTACCAAATCTGGTCAGGTGTTGGCACAGGAATCAGATTCTCTGCTGAGTGCCTTGTGTTCAAATCCTTTATTCTTCTTAAGACTCTGAACATTGGTATTTGGTTGGTCTAGAGAAGACTGCAAAGTCTTAAAAAGGAGTTGTAGTTCTGGTTCTTCTGATAGCAATGTGGCCAGGAGTAAGGAATTCTTCTAACTCTCTGGGCTTCAAGTGATGGGAGAATAAAGACACCACTAATGCTAATGTTATCTTAAGCTCTACCAAGTGTATTTGAGAGACATAATAAATGTTACCTATTACGCCTAAACTATCTGCTTCCCAGTGGGGTAAAAATTGGTTCATGGTTGACTTATTCTTTTACATATGAAGCACAGATTTTAAACATACACATACACACACACACACATACACATACAGACACACACACACACACACACACACACACACACACGGCTTCCCTGATGCCTCAGTAGGTAAAGAATCTGCCCACAATGCAGGAGACCCAGAAGATGAGGGTTCAATCCCTGGGTCGGGAAGATCGCCTGGAGGATGAAATGGCAACCCTCTCCAGTATTCTTGTCTGAAAAATTCCATGGACAGAGAAGTCTGGTGGGCTCCAGTCCATGGGGTCGCATGGCTGAGACTGAGCACAGCACAATATATAGAGACAAACAGAGGCATCCATATTATTTAAACTGGTGTACAATGTATCTCTGCTATAAAAATGTTGGGGGGGGATGAGTTACGGAAAAAAGACTTAGCTGGGCAAGGCAGTGGTGAAAAGGTTGAGAAATACTGCTTTAAATATACTTAAGTCTCATTTTAAAAGAATCCTTTGAAAAAATACATCTATACAAAGCAAGGATGCCCTTTTATCATCAATTTCTCAGAAATGCATCCTGACAAGAGAAGCATCATCTTGCACTAACAGTAATTAACCTGAGGTTCCTCTGGATCTTTCAGAAGAGAATGAGACCATCTTTGATTTGCCTGGAAAGTCCTTCTCAAAAGGAGTGGGAGGGAGAGGCTAGCTGAAGGTTCGCACTGAGAAGAGAGCACTAACGGTAATGACCTACCCACTGACTGACTGCAGCTGCTCATCTGAAACTGATGTGAGCCCACCAGCAAGCCACACACAAGACTTTAAATTTTCTTCTTCTGTCACTTTTCCTTCTCCCCTTCCTTCCTTTCTCTTTCCCTCACTTCCTTTTTTTTTTTTAGGGGGGGTGTCTTTCTTTCTTGTTGACTGCACCATGTGGCTTGCAGGATCTTAGCTGCCCAACTAGGTGTCAACCC